>NC_066580.1:330615077-330923966 GCF_024323335.1 Lathyrus oleraceus | reverse complement strand
ATTATGTTTGCAACTTATGTCTTAAATTTCCTTGTAAAATAAACAATAATTAACATTTGAATTTGCATATATGCACCATGTTGCATCTTGGTCTTACTTTAAGCAAGTTCTCCAGGGGTCTTATTACTTTCTTGGTTTTCATTCAAACAAGTTGTCTCACCGGTACAATACTGGAGCTAATCAGTTGAAGAAGATGGACCGCCTAGAGCAAGAGAATCGTGAGCTCTATGAAGAGGTGACAACTTTGAGGGATGACTACGAAAGGCTTACTGCTTTGATGGAAGCTTTGATGATTGCTCAGAGTTAGCTTTCACATCCTCTTCCGACTCCGCTTCAGAGGATCGTAATTTCCGAGATTGCCTTTACGCCCATCTCAGTGGCTTCCATCAGTGCTCTGCAACACGACATGCCTTCTGGTTTTCCTTGGGGAATGCCTCCCAACTTTATTCCTAAGGGGTACCAACCTGAAGTTCCAGTAGCTCAACCTATGATGTCATTACCACCTCTTGTGGTTCATGTTGTTCCCTATGTTGAAAGAAGTTATTTTTCACGCTGACCAAAGCAAGACTGTTGGTGTCTATGAGAGAATTGATGAGTTCCAAGATCATTTTTAGGCTATGTAGAAAGAGATTTAAGCTTTGAGGGGGAAATATTTATTTAAAAAGAATGCTCATGATTTGTGTTTGGTTCCTAATGTGAAGATTCCGCACAAGTCCAAGGTTCCGCATTTCGAGAAGTATAAAGGTAACTTATGTTCTCTGAGTCATCTGGTGATGTACGCTCGTAAGATGTCGACTCGGACTGACAATCCTCAATTTCTTTTCCACTACTTTCAAGACAGTTTGATCGGGGTTGCTCTGAAGTGGTATATGGGGCTAGACAATACTCAGATCCGAACATTCAATGACCTTTGTGAGGATTTTGTTCGCTAGTAAAAATATAATGTTGACACGACACCGGATAGGGATCAGCTCCGTGGTATGTCCCGCAAGGAAAAAGAGACTTTCAAGGAGTACGCACAGAGGTAACATGAGATTACTGCATAGGTGAGTCCTCCGTTGGAAGAGAAAGAAATGACAAAGTTGTTTTTAATGATGTTGATTCCATTCTACTACGATCAGATGGTTATAAGTGCGCCTAGTGACTTTATTGAAATGGTGAATAAGGTTTTGAGGTTAGAAGAAGGTGTCCATAAAGGACGACCGAAACAAGGTAATTCATCGGATGGTTCCAAAAAATATGGTAATGGTTTACCCAAGAAGAAGGAACATGATGCAAACACTATCTCGCAAGAGAGATGTAAAATACTTCCAGGAACAGTCAATGTCATCAGCTCGTGGCGTCTATAACCCTAGTGATCAATGCTGCTCTAGTTGCCCAAGCAGGACCGAGTTATTAACCGCGTTTCCAACAAAGCACAAATCAACCGAATCAAAATAATCGTACCTAGAGACATGTACAGTTTGACCCATTTCCAATGACTTATTCAAAGTTGTTTCCTGCTTTAGTTCAGAAGAATTTGGTGCAAACAAGGACTCCACAAGCTATTCCAAAAGAACTTTTATGGTGGTATAAAGTTGATCAACATTGTGCATTCCACCAAGGGGCACCTGGCCATGATATTGAGAATTGTTTCACCTTGAAGGTTGAGGTAAGAAGGTTAATGCAAAGTGGAATCTTGTTATTTGAAGATTCTAATCCTAATATACAAGCTAATCCGTTACCCAAACATGGAAATGCGAATGTGAGCATGGTCGAAGGATGTCCTAGGAAGTACCGAGTTTTTAATGTAAATTTAATCAGAAGATTGTTGGTTGAAATGCATGAAACATTATGTGAATTAAGATATTATGAGCATGACCGTGCTTCTTGCCAAGTTTGTTCCAGAGATCCTCGAGGATGTACCGTTGTGAAAAGAGACTTACAAGAAATGTTGGATCAGAACCTTATTCAGGTTACGAGGGACATAAATTAAAATGAGCATGAGGTGGACATCATAGTTCCCCGTTTTAATCTCAAAGAACCGATTATTATTATGTATGATGGACAAAAGCCTGTTGTTTCTCCATTGGATATTTGTTTGGCGGGCCCTACGCCTTACGAGTCTGATAAAACTGTGCCTTACAAATATAATGCTACCACGATAGAAGATGGCAAAGAAGTTCCAGTTCATGTTTCCCGTATGTTGTGAATATCTCCGATGTAAGTGGTGTGACCCGAAGTGGTCGGGTATTTTCTACTGTAGCTCCTAAGAGGACTGAAGATATGATGATAGAGAAATCAAGTTCAGAGAAAACTCTTGTTGTACAAGCCGACCAATCCAGTGTTGTGAACCAGAATGATGATCAAGATAAAGTGCTGGAATTTATCAAGAAGAGTGATTTCAATATGATGGACGAGTTGTTGCATACTTCGTCCAATGTATCTATGTTATCCCTACTGTTGAGTTTGGAAGCACACCGAGAAGCTTTGCAGAAGGTCCTAGAGCAAGCCTATGTGGATCATGACGTGAAAATTAATCAATTTGATGGCATTGTGGCCACTATTATTGCATGTAACAATTTGAGCTTCAGTGATGCAGAACTGCCCGAGCAGGGGAGGAATCATAATTTGGCCCTACATATCTCTATGAATTGTCAAGAAGATGCTATGTGCAATGACTTGGAGGACACTGGATAATATTTGAATGTTCTTCCCAAGTCTACACTGTCTAAACTTGCTTACCAAGGCGATCATATGAGGTTCAGTGGAGTTGTTGTGAAAGCCTTCGATGGTGCAAGGAAGATTGTAATTGGGGAAGTTGATCTCCCAATAAAGATAGGTTTGTGCTTATTTCAGATAACTTTTCAACTGATGGATATTCATCCTGCCTACAATTGTCTCTTAGGAAGTCCATGGATTCATGAGGCTGGGGCAGTTACATCAACTCTATATCAGAAGTTGAAGTTTGTGAAGAACGTGAAGTTGTTGATTGTGGGTGGCGAGCATGTCATGTTAGTGAGTCATCTCTCTTTATTTTCCTATATTGGTGCTGGTGAAGATGAGGGGACATAGTTTCAAGATCTTTTTGTTGATAATATTATTGTTAAGAAGAAGGGTGAATCCATGTCATCCATAAAAGGTTCCCACTTTATGGTGGAGAATGGTCAATCTACCAAGTGTGGACAGGTTGTTGAACTTGTTGAAAACAAGAATAGAGCTGGTTTGGGTTTTTTACCTGGTACAACCATAAGAGATCTAAAGAGAATTCAAGAAGTGTTTAATAGTGTTGGCTTTATTCATACCAAAGATCAATCTGCTGTTGCAATCTTTGAAGATGATGAATAGCATGGAGTGCCAGACTTTGTGATACATGGATCGACGTGCCAAAACTGGATTGCTGTTGATGTTCCCTCTGTTATTCACTTGTCAAAGTAAATTGTTTGCTTTTTGTTATTTTCAAAATCCTTTCACTATGCCCAAGGTGTAAGTGAATCTATGAGGGATTTGTTTCAAATTTCATTATCATTAATAAAATGTTGCTTCGTTTATCCATATTATGTTTTTCCTTTTAGCTTATTATGGGAAATGGTAACATAAAAAACATAATAATCATTTTTATATCTGCATCACAATGTGCATTTATTTGTTCATATTCTAAAATCAAGCATAAAATTATTGTGCAGATTAATTGTTAAACCCATTGAAAACAATGATCATATGCCCTCTCCCAACTTTCAATTTTTTGTGTTCGAAATGGAAGAAGAGGATGACGAAGAGATTCTTGATGAGATTTCGAGTTTCTTGAGCATGAAGAGAAAACCATTAAGCCTCACAAAGAGTCGTTAGATGTAATCAATTTGGGTTCCGAAGATAACAAGAAAGAAGTCAAGATTGGGGCACTCCTTTGTCCAATTGTTAAGAAGATGATGGTAGAGCTTCTTAGAGATTATGTGGATGTGTTCACTTGGTATTATAAAGATATGTTAGGTCTTGACACTGATATTGTGGAGCATCGATTGCCGTTGAAGCCAGAGTGTCTGTCGGTTAGGCAGAAGCTGAGAAGAACTCACCCTGATATGGTTGTGAAGATCAAAGAAGAGGTTCAAAAGCAGATTGATGCTGGTTTCCTTGTTACCGTTGAGTATCCTCTATGGGTAGATAATATTGTGCTTGTTCCGAAGAAAGATGGTAAAGTTCAAATATGTGTTTATTACAGAGACTTGAACAAAGCCATTCCGAAAGATGATTTTCCTTTGCCACACATTAACATGTTAGTAGAAAACACGACTAAGTTCAATGTCTTCTCTTTTATGGATGGATTCTCCGGTTATAATGAAATTAAGATGGCACCTAAAGACATGGAAAAAACAACATTTATTACACCCTGGGGAGCATTCTGTTATAGAGTGATGCACAAAGAGATAGAAGTCTTTGTCGATGACATGATTTCTAAGTCAAAGACTGGAGAAGATCATGTTGAGTATTTGCTGAAGTTGTTTCAATGATTGAGAAAGTTTAAACTCCGATTGAATCCTAATAAATGTACTTTCGGTGTTTGTTCAAGAAAGTTGTTGGGTTTCATTGTCAGTCAGAAAGGTATTGAAGTAGATCCTGATAAAGTCAGAGCTATTCAAGAGATGTCAACGCCAAAGACATAAACGCAAGTCAGAGGGTTCCTTGGGCATTTAAATTATATATCCAGATTCATTTCTCACATGACTGCCATGTGTGGGCCAATCTTTAAGCTTCTCCGCAAAGATCAAGGCTGTGTGTGGACAGTGGACAACCAAAATGCTTTTCACAACATCAAGGAATATCTTCTTGAACCTCTTATCTTGTCTCCTCTAATGGAAGGAAGACCTTTGATCATGTATTTGACCTTGTTAAAAGAGTCCATGGGTTGTGTGCTTGGATAATAAGATGAAACTGGTAGAAAGTAGCATGCCATCTACTATCTGAGCAAGAAGTTTACAAACTGTGAGTCTCGGTATTCCATGCTTTAGAAAACTTGTTGTGGTTTGGCCTGGGCTGCCAAACATTTACGCCAGTATATGATCAATCGCACCACTTGGATGATATCTAAAATTGTTGGTTCTAAGTGTTGGCAGCAAGTTTGGTAAAACAAAGAGTGTTCACAAGATGTTACATGTGATGTCTTAACCTAAGATATCTTGTACCTGCTGGAGGTTTAAAATATAATTATGCAGGATTGTTTCGGGATGTCATATCCGATGTCATGATATCTGATATAATGTACCTGCTGGATATTTAAATTAGAATTATGCAGGATTGTTCCAGGATGTCAGACCCGATGTCATGACATCTGTACACAGAATATTCAGTCTGAATGTTATGTGTTATGTGATTACGCTTTTAATGGCAATCTATGTTTGATTGATGAGTTAATTGCAAACGCAATCAATCAATGATTACAACGTGATTTAACTTATTTTCCAAAGGGATCTAACCAACTGTCATAAGAAGATTTGAATGGAAAATAGTTTTAGGGTGTTATGATGTCCAAGCCCAGCTGAATGCTTCTATAAAAAGGACATGGAAAACCTGATTTGATACACAAGAAATACATAGCGAAATATTGAGAGAGAATAAGGGTTTAAGTCTTGTGTGGTCGTGTGACTTGTAAGCCTTTCAATTCATCCATTGATGATTGAATTGGTCTAATTTTTTAGTTGTAATTTGTCACTCTAAGATTTTAAGCATGAGTGCGTGTCTATTTGATTGAAGCTGCTACGTAAGATCAAGTGTGTGTCTTTGAAGAGTGTCTTCTTTTCATAAGTAATTTTTGTTTAATATCACTGGTGTGATTGAGGGGGAGTGAGTGGGATCTCATATCTAAAAGTTCTTAGGTAGAAGTCATACGGGTAGAGATTAGGTGAAAAAGACTGTAACTTGTGTAGTTTACTGAGAGTCTTTGAACTGATTCTATTTAGTGGATTTCCTTCCTGGCTTGGTAGCCCCCAGACGTAGGTGTGTTGCACCAAACTGGGTTAACAATTGCTTGTGTCTCTTGCATTACTATTCTTTATCTTTATCCTGTTTGTATTATTCAGATATTAATGTCGTGACATTACTTTCGACATCTAATATCTGACACCAGAATTTCAAAAATGAATCCAATCAAGTATATCTTTGAAAAGCCTGCCTTAACTGGAAGGATAACTCGTTGGCAGATGCTATTGTCTGAATATGATATTGAGTATCGTACTCAGAAAGAAATTAAAGGAAGTATTTGTGCAGATCATTTGGCTCACCAGCCGATCGATGATTATCAATCCATTAGGTTTGACTTCCCTTATGAAGATGTTATGTACTTGATAGCTAAAGATTGTGATGATCTGTTTCCTGAAGAAGGACAAGAGCCTGGATCCTGGTGGGGTTTAGTGTTTGATGGAGCTGTTAATGCTTATGGTAATGGAATTGGGGAAATCATTATTACTCCTAAAGGTTCTCATATCCCTATTACAACAAGATTGGTGTTTGATTGTACGAACAATATGGAAGAATATGAAGCTTACATCATGGGTCTTGAAGAAACTTCACTTCATTTAACTCCTGCAAGCTAGAGGGGGAAGCACCCAGTGGAATTGCATCGAGATCAAGCCAAATCACTTAAACCCGAAGGTAATTTTTCTAGATTTTCAAGTCTTCGATTCTCTCTCGTTTCTCATTAGTTCTGATTGTTTGAAATCCTACCAATATAGGCAACAAGATTGAGTTGCTTTGAGGTCAAATCGAAGCAACTCAGATCGTGTACCTCAAAATTCAAATCCTTGTATCTTTCAATATACTTGGAATTAGGAGAAATTGAGGCCAGGTTTGAGGTCCTGAGCTTTTTTCCCTTTAAAATAGTGTATTCATTATTCATTTTGATGGAGGTTAATGGTGGACCAGCCTAGTGAGGTCCACCAGAGAAGATGACCGGAGCCCTAGCTTCGGTGGTGTGTTGACACTCTATAACACCCCATTTTCTACCCCAACATACTTAACATATAATCAGAGTAAATAAGCATGCATATAAACAAAAGGGCGTCACATCAACGTTTTCAAAAACTAAAAGCTTTCAAAAACCAAACATCATTCATCATCAATATACAATACACCTGGTCATTTAACATAACACAACTCAATTATCATGAATATTCAAGAATATGCGTTCGCAGCGGGAAATAACGAATATCCATGCATTTCATAAAATGATCCATGTCCCATACCATGATCATCTCTCAATAACCTTTTCAATTAAACATGTTCACAAGTAATACCATAAAACATATCCAAATAAGACACGAATTCAATACTACCAATCTACCCAGTGTTACATGACCAGAGCATTGACTCACTACTTAGTCTCTAAAACAAAGCACCGAGATTCTCCAGCTAATCTCGAGTGAGCTACCGTCCACTTACTTCAGCAATACTACTCCGGAGTATCTGCGCGATACCCATGTAAAGGTAACATTCAAACATAAAGGGTGAGAATTCAAATCATTATGAAGAAGTATAATCAAGCACAATGATTAGATCAACAATTAAAGGAATTTATCACACTTCATATAACCATGTAAATAATATTCATCAACATCTATTTCACATGTTTCAAACATCCATCAAACTCAAGGAGTACAATATTAAAATCCAATATTATATTCCCAAAATTACACATAACTACAATCATCACATAATCACATATGTTGTCAAGTTATGTATCCAAACATCATCAAATTCAATTACCATATCTTATACACACATCACAATCACATCAATACAGACCTTCAATTATCACATAATCACCTAATATACCAAGTTATGTATCCAAACATCACCAAATTCAATTACCATATCTCATACGCACACCACAATCACACCAATGCAAACATTCAATTATCACATAACTCTAATGTGACTCAATGCATAACATGTAACTCTATGCATGTGGTACCAATGTGAACCCAACGTTTCACCGCTTTCCGATTCAATATCTAGAATCCAAGCCACCACATCTATTTCCAATTAAGGATCAACGTCTGCTACGCCTATTTCCAATTAAGGATCAACGTCTATTTACCACGTCTGTTTCCAATTAAGGATCAACGTCTGCTACGCCTATTTCCAATTAAGGATCAACATCTATTTACCACGCCTGTTTCCAATTAAGGATCAACGTCTGCTACGCCTATTTCCAATTAAGGATCAACGTCTATTTACCACGCATGTTTCCAATTAAGGATCAACGTCTGCTACGCCTATTTCCAATTAAGGATCAACGTCTATTTACCATGTGAACCCACGGTTTCACCGCTTCCACCATGAAGCCGACCATGCATGCCATGAATGAATGTACAAATACCAATACATATGCAATTAAGATCATCTCTACCATCTTAACATTCCACATATCACCATAATTCAACTCTATGAATTATCCACCAATGGTACATATACACATTCATAACAATATATCATTCACAATCCACCAATGGCACATAAACACATTCATAACAATATATCACTCACAATCCACCAATGGTACATATACACATTCATAACAATATATCATTCACAATCCACCAATGGTACATATACACATTCATAACAATATATTATTCACAATCCACCAATGGTACATATACACATTCATAACAAATACACCATTCACATAATATCTATTAGATTCACCTTTCTAATGCTTTAAACCCCAACCCAAAATGATTAACGAGTTGAAAGTTATGAATAAAACCGTGCACGAAGGCGTTACTAAAAAGTTGTTGTTTTTCTAAATTTTCCAACATAATGTTCATCTTCTTCAACCCCAAAAACGTCCATGAAATAATCTCCAAAATTATTTTATTCCTGAAACAAAGTTATAGCCTTCTATTTCAGCTATCCAACACTTCAAACGACACTCGATTTGGACTTACGGATCAAAAGTTATGACCAAAACGATTTCGACAATAAAACATAAAAAAGGGCCGCGATTGTGACGGACAGCATGCAGAATTTTCTGCGGTTTTCATCGTTGGAGGACTTCCAGACCTCCGATTTCGATTCCGTAAAAAGCCAAACGTTCAGAAAATTATAACTCACACAATACTCCAAATATATAATGTTAGTTTGCAGTTTTAACACAATCAATCACCACAATCAAGCATAATCATCAAAAACTAACAATCCTAAAATCGTGTAAATTAGGGATTTTAACCTAAACATACATCTACCCATTGACCCAATCATACTAACCCATAATAATAAGGATTCCCCCCTTACCTCTTCAATTTTCTGGAAATCCTATCTCTTCTCTTTACTTTTCCTCTCCTCTTTCTCTATTGCCTTCAAATGATTAAATGAATCCTAATTCTCACTCTCCTCTCCTTTATATATAGTATTCTATTTGGCCTTAAACCATAATACTTCTAATTTAATTAATAGGCCCAATAAGACCTAATATTTAAATATTTCTATTTAATTCAAATAAATTAAACCAACCACATTATACACCAAGTTAATTAATATAATTAATTATTCAATTATATCTCATATCAAATAAATAATTAATTAACACACCAAATCAATTAATATAATCAATTATTATACTACCTAACAACCAATTAATTAATTAACACTCCACATAATTAAAATAAAATATAATAATAATAGTATAATAAATAAATACTAAAATTGGGTTGTTACACACTCTCCAAGCCCTTTGGTCATGATCCCACGTTTTAATCTCATCCACCCATGCTGATTTCCATGTATGCAACGCGTTGACTGTGGAACACCATGGACAGGATGCACTTGGGCATCAGATCTGCCACCTCTATTAATGAGGGATATCTGACAACCCTTGTTTTTCTATTTTCTTTTTAATTTATGATTTTACTTTTAATCCATTTAATTTGTTAAATTCCTATAAATTTCATTTTTAATCCAAAAAATATGGGACTTTCACAAAAAATCTTTAAATATTTTCCTCTTACATACTTTGAATTAAAATAGTTTTTTTGGATTAATTTTGGTAATTTTCATGAATTAAATGATTTTTGACTTGTTTTTAAATATTTTAAAATACTTCTAACTTTCCAAAAATTATGAATTTTTTTGTCTAAGGTTCTTTGACCTTGTTTGACCTAGGATAAATCCCTTAGCCATTTATTTGGTATTTTGAAGGGATTTGAGGTTTTGTCCATATGAAAATGCATTTTAATTCATTTTAAAATTGTTTATTAATTCAACAATTGTTTATAAATTGTGTTGAGCCATTTAATTGGTCTTGTGATGTTTGACTTTCTGTTTGGCCTTGATAATGGTTGACTTGGCTTTTGTTTGACCAATACTATTGGATTTAGGGGATTGATGAAATGAATATTTTATCTGCCAAAATGAATGGATAGTATTGATCAAATGAAATTCCTCCTATGATCAATTTGGGTTTCTATTTCCCCTTCCCTCTTCATATTCATCCTTATTCTTCCCCAATCTATCATTGACCAATGATTTCTCTAATGTCTAAATGATAGTTGATTCATCAATGACCTTGTGTCTAATGAATCAACATGAGTCTGACTGAGATTGGTCATTCCCATTTCTTTAGTGTGTGGTATGTGATCGGGAAAATAACAAGTGTACTATTTTGCCTTTGATAGTAATAATGGGGAAATTCCCCGAATGTCGATCTCAAGGACTGCAAGTTAATATTGAGTTTAAATTATCATTCAATTAAACAAAAAGTATTAATTTGGTTT
The DNA here is from genome assembly GCF_024323335.1 of Lathyrus oleraceus. NCBI lineage: Eukaryota > Viridiplantae > Streptophyta > Magnoliopsida > Fabales > Fabaceae > Lathyrus > Lathyrus oleraceus. Next base: position 330,913,221 of record NC_066580.1, on the reverse strand, counting down.
TTAAGTGTAAAAATATAATAATAAAAGTAAAGGTAAAGAAGGATGAAAATAAGGGTTTATAGAGAAAAAGGAACAATGCTAGGGAAGGTGTATGATTTATCCCTGTAACAACTCTGAGTCACGATTGCATCAACAAATATCAATTACTACCAGTTCTTAAGGATATTTTCTCCCAAGTCCTTGGTGAGAAAACCTTTAATCAATATACCATAATTCCTATGTCCATAGCCAATTAGGGTGATGTTAAGCTGTACAATATCAAGAATACTCTGGTTCATACAGGGTATCCCCAGTCCTAGGTTATATCTACTATAGAGTAACCTTATGAAAACCTTATCAATGGGGGTCCAGCCTAATTGATAACCACAAATCAATCTCGATTGGTCCGAAAGAGAAAGCAATAAACACATCAAAAGGTTACCGTAAAAACAATATTATAAATGCAAATGTAAACTCAAATTCGTTACAATTCTAAATCAGGGACACCCCCCTAGCATTGGGGGGTTTAGCTATTCATATTGTTTAAAACAAATTCAAGATAAAAATTACACATTACAAGTAATTGGATGACTTTGATCTTCAATCGCTCCGGCTCATGAACACCTTCAGCTCTCCGAATGCCTTGATCTCTGTAATACTTGATTGCTTCACAATACTGTGTTTTGCCGTATTCCAAGATGATTTTTCCTTTGGAAGAAGACCTTCTTTTGTAGTGAAAATTCCCAGCAGCAGTTGGACAGGTCCAAAGATATCTCTAAAAAGCCCGACGAACAAAAAGCCCGAGAAAAATTGGATTTTTTGGCTTGGGCTGACACGGCCCGTGTCAGCCGACACGGGTGGCCGTGTCAGCCTACTGTTCTGGCTAACACGCCCCTGGCAGGGGGTGACACGGTTGGGGATGATGCCTGACACGGGTGGTCGCGTCAGGCTACTGTTTTGTTCATCATGTCTTCCCTTGCCTGACACGACCCGTGTCAGGTGACACGGGTGGCCGTGTCAGGCCTCTTGTACCGGGGTTTTCTGCTCCTTTGCTTGCCGGAATCTAGCATTGTCTCGTTCTGAAGTCTCTGGTTCTTCTACTTGGACCTGTCGGACAAAAACACAGCTATCCCACGCATAAAATCACGAAAATAAAAAGTAAAACATCACCATGATTAAAATTGCTTAAATAAAATAACGGAAGTAAAACTAACTCGAAATGTATCATAAATGCTTGCACAATGTGTCAAATGCCTTTGTTTCGAGTCGGATCAGTAATGAAAACTCAATGTAAATGGTGACTGATCACAACCCCAAACTTAGCTCATTGCTTGTCCCAAGTAATGTTTCAGACACATTGTCACTCCCAAGAATTTTTCATGTTTTCCACCACTGCTGAGATCATTCGCTAACGTCTTCCCTTTTCCTTCCACGAGTCCTGCCTTTCTTTGTAAGTCTTTCTTCGCACGTCCACTTCAAAGCACCGTTTTCACCTGTCAACTTATATCACATTCTCACCAATTCTCTCAGGGTAAAATGTTTACAATCATAATTCAAAGTATGCAATATCACTCACAAGTTTGAATAGTCTCTCTTTTCCTATCACCTACACACAACACACACACTTTTGAGGTCTTTCGGGTTGTAGCTTGGCTTGGGTTAGGGTATGGATTATTAAAAAGGAAAACAAGTGGCTTTTGGTTCAGAGTCGATGTTACATCCTGTGTTTGTTTCTTTTATTTCCTCGGTTTTCTTTTCTTATTTCTTCTTCACCGAATGCCCTTTTTCGTGCTTCTTTCTTTTGAATCTTCGAGTTATCATTTTTCTCTTTTTATTTTTCTTTCTTTCTCTCGATTCATCAATTTTTTCTTTTTCTTTTGTTCTTGCACATTCTTGGGCTTTGGGAGCTTTTGGGGGTTTTACCCCAAGCTTAGATTTTTAACACAATTTTGAATGTATTATCATGACTCTGAACAGGGTGAGGAAGTGTTTTGGCCAACAGGTACATTTATGGTGTTTAAACAAAAAATGGATATATGCTCAAATGGGGTTAACGAGGGATATAATTATTCGGGATGGCTAGAAAGACTCGGGGTTAATTTCAAACAACGTGCCTTAGTGTGTGTATCATGCAGTGATAGTCCCAGAGAGTCTACGCAAATTTAGAGTGATAAAGACAAACCTGAATGGCGCTCATGATGATCAATGTGTTTGGCTTTTTATGACTCACTTTGTTTGGTTCAGCTTTGACAGGATCCATAGTACTCATTAATTTGGTGCGATTTCTTCCTTACTTCTTAATGTACAGGATACTCGTGTCGGTTAAGTTGTATACGTTGCGTCCGATCTTTACTTTCAGCGGTGTCACTTCCTGGGGAGATCCTTCACAACAAGCCATGGTGAATGGCGTGATCCTTTCATCCACTATCAATCGTGATCATTACTATTTCCAACCTGTCAACACAGACTTGACACACTCACACCATAATGTACCTTCAACAGAAAAACCAAATCTAGAATGCACAAAAGTAAAATAACACAATAACCAAATACTAAGTATAAAATACTAATAAAAGACATAAAATCTCCCCCACACTTGAACTTAACATTGTCCATAATGTTTATGAACAAGAGCGGAGGAAGGCACTCACAGGGTCCTATTGAGGAGGTGGTTGCAGGAAATGCAACATCAACTGTCGCATCATGCTGCTCATCTCATCCAACATCGCTCCCTGACGGGCTTGCTCGATGCCTTGCCGTTGTTGTTTCGTTCTCAAGTCACCTATCTCGGTTTGTACCTAGCTCCATTGGTCAGTTGACCAAGATGATGAAACCGCCTCCTGTTGGGTGGGTTCCTGATGCGGTGGGACAAACTGCTCAGGAGGTGCTTGAGGATCTTCTTCTTCTACTTCCGTTCCTTCCACTTGGTCATCCATAAATTGCTCACCTGTAGTAAAATGGTCAGTTTCGTGGCCTTCATCCCCATCATTGTCGGCGCTCACATACAACCAATTAGCATAGTCAGCAATAGCAACTCTGTCCGGATCCGGCAGAGCGATGATATACCTCTTATGGATAAGTACGGAATAGTAAGTAGGGGCAAAAACAATCATACCTTGTGAAATTAGAGCAGACATGTCAATTTTTGTGTTACCTACAATTGGTGTGTCTTCGAGTAAAACATCTTGATACCCGAAATGCTCAGCGATTTGGGTGATCATTCCCCCTACGGATATGCCTCCGGAGTTTGCTCGGCCGACTCTGCCCAGATAGTCTGCTACAAAGGAAGCTACATTGATGGCTTTGGTTTGAGCCATCGAGTACATAAAGAATATCTCTCTCTGAGTAGCTACCCCTGTGCTATCGCCTCTTCCAAACAAGGTATAGGCTAAACCCTTCTGAGCGTACCTGAAACATGGATTCTGGATGCCCGAGGCTTTTGCACCTTTGGAGGAGTAATCCGTCTTCCTGGTGATTGCAATCCAGAAATCCTTAGGTGAGAACCCGTTTGGGATCGCTCCTGGTCCGTTTAGAGGGAGTCAGAGTATTGTAGCTAACTCCTCAACAGACAACTCATGATAATTATTAAATAACCGGAAACGTAAGGTGCCGAAATAATACCTGGTCGTGTCAATCCACCGTTTTTCTAGCTAGAATTCCAACGTGCCGAGGAATTTGAGATGAATGCGCTCGCATGTTGACACTTCCAAACTCATGAACTCGAGAAATCCCAAAACATGGAACATCCGGTATACCTCCATCTTCAGCCCCAGAGCTTTCAGAGTATGCTCACACATATACCTTGTCGGCGTGAGTTTGCGCTTCCGGTGAATTTGGTATCTCTGTTCTTGTTCCGGATTGTCAAAGACGATGTTGTGTGGATTTGGATTTCGACTCGGGCGCTTCCGTGACTTTGCCATTTCCGCGAGTTGTTGCTTTCCAATGAGGATTCTCCACGGGGGCATTTTGGACCTGCAAAAAAATAGAAATTATTTTAACTTTTGAGTAAGGAAATTCCGAAATCGTGGTTAGGACCGGGACGGAGAGTGGAGTAATATTAATGAAGGGTGTTTTGGCGATAGGTGAGTGGAAACAGAGGCTATGGAAGGTTTTGTGTGGTGAGGTTTATGAGTTTTAATGGAATTTGAAAGAGTGAGAGAAAGAGATGAAGAATGATGAGAGAGAATAATGAGTTGTAGGAGGAAAATCTGATAATGATAAGGTTAATGGGGAAAAGGTATGGTTAATGGTGGATTAAGTAGGTGGGTCCCACGAAAATTGAAATTTTTCAAAAAAAAATCAAAAAATTCGCCTGCCTGACACGGGTGGCTGTGTCGGTTGACACAGGTGGCTGTGTCAGGCTACTGGATTCCCAAAGTTTGGCATTTTCCTTCAGTGCTCCTTGCACGGGCCGTGTCAGTTGACACGGCCGCCCGTGTCAGGCTACTGTTAATAAATCATTTTTTTTTGTTTTTTTCAGTCCTCCTAACGCGGCCCGTGTCAGCTGACACGGTTGGCCGTGTCAGACCACTATTTACCCTTTTTCTTGTTTGCTTTTCCCTCTCCTAACACGGCCCGTGTCAGCTGACATGGGTGGCCGTGTCAGGCTGTCCTGTTGGCCGTTTTTTGGTTTTCTCGCCGATTCAACTGTTGGTTCCTCTAGCTACGTAGATCGTTCTTTTTCATGACTTAGACATTTGTTGACGTGATGTTCCCTCCTTGTAGAGCTCCTGTATAAACCTACAGACACACAAAACTGATTAGAAATAAAAAGCGTGGGTTGCCTCCCATGAAGCGCTTCATTTAACGTCGCATGGCTCGACGATTCTCCGTTTGCTTAGGTGAGACAGATTTTATCGATTGTACCACCCTCCTGGTCTTAGATGTACGGTTTAACTCTTTGCCAATTCACCTTGAACGTGTCTCCATTTGCTGGATTTCTTAGTTCAACGACTCCATGCGCGGATACTTTCTATATCTCAAAGGCTCCCCACCATCGTGACCTTAGTTTCCCTGGGAAAAGCTTCAACCTTGAGTTAAATAACAACACCAGTTGTCCTTCCTGAAGGTCTTTCTTCTGAATGCGCCTGTCATGCCATGTTTTGGTTTGCTCTTTGTATATCTTGGCATTCTCATATGCTCGATTTCTGAATTCTTCCAGCTCTTGTAATTGGAGGATCCGAGATTTACCCACTTTAGAAAGATCATAGTTGAAGAATTTGGTAACCCAGAACGCCCTATGCTCAAGTTCGAGTGGTAGATGACAAGCTTTACCATAGACCAGTTGATACGGGGGCATACCTATTTGTGTTTTAAACGCTGTTCGATATGCCCAGAGTGCATCATCGAGCCTGATTGACCAATCTTTTCGTGAGGCACTGACGGTCTTTTCGAGGATTTGCTTGATCTGCCGATTTGATACCTCAACATGTCTACTAGTCTGGTGGTGGTATGATGTGGAGATTCTATGCTTGACATTGTATTTTCGGAGTAGGTCGTCCATCAAATTATTCAGGAAGTGGGTACCTTCGTCACTAATCAGTGCTCTTGGTACCCTAAACCGCGCAAAGATACAATTCTTGGGGAAATTTATTTCCACTTTTTCATCATTCGTGGGCAGTGTAACTGCTTCCACCAATTTCAACACATAGTCAACCGCAACCAGAATGTATTGCTTTCCAAAGGACGGTGGGAAGGGTCCCATAAAATCTATCCCCCACACATCAAACAGTTCGACCTCTAACATGGCATTCTGAGGCATCTGATTTCTTTTGGATATGTTGCCTGTTCTCTGACATCTGTCGCACTCTTTTACCACTACTTGTGCATCTTTGAATAGTGTAGGCCAGTATAATCTAGACTGAAGGACTTTTGCTGCGGTTCTGTCTCCGCTAACATGTCCTCCATATTCTGAGTTATGATAGGCTTTTAAGATGTCCCTCTGCTCTTCCTCTGGAACGCATCTCCTGACCAGGCCATCTAATCCCTTTTTGTAAAGGAATGGATCGTCCCAAACATAAAACCTGCAATCATACAAAAACTTTTTTCTTCTGTTAGAGTCAAAGTCATCAGGTATAAGTCAACCTACCACAAAGTTTGCGTAATTGGCGAACCATGGGATCTGCGTAACGGCTAGAATACGTTCGTATGTGAACTCATCTCTGATGGGGTGCGTTTCTTTTGTTTCTTGAATCGGAGTCATCCGAGATAAGTGATCAGTAACAGTGTTTTCACTACCCTTTTTGTCTCTGATTTCCAGGTTGAATTCTTGTAGTAGTAGGATCCATCGTAGCAGCCTTGACTTTGATTCCTGTTTGGCAAAAAGATATTTTAAAGCAACATGGTCAGTATACACAATTACCTTTGATCCTAGCAGATAGGATCTGAACTTGTCAAACGCGTATACCACCGCCAAGAGTTCTTTTTCTATGGTTGCATAGGGTCATTTGAGCAGGGTTTAGTACGTGGCTTGCATAATAGATCACATGCAAGAGCTTCTCCTTGCGTTGCCCTAGTACTGTCCCCACTGTGTTATCACTCGCATCGCACATTATCTCAAAAGGAAGAGACCGATCGGGGGAAATCACTATGGGGTCTGACACCAGCTCCTTCTTCAAGGTCCCAAAGGCTTGCCTACACTCCTTGTCAAATAAGAACGGGGTATCTTTTAGCAGCAGACTGGTCAGTGGTTTGGCAATCTTGGAGAAATCTTTATGAACCTGCGGTAGAAACCCGCATGTCCTAAGAAGCTTCGGACGCCTTTTTCATTTACCGGTGGTGGTAAATTTGCTATTACCTCCACTTTTGCTATGTCCACTTTGATACCTTTGTTTGAGATCTTGTGTCCCAAGACTATTCCTTCTCGTATCATGAAGTGAGATTTTTCCCAATTCAGGATCAAATTTGTTTGCTGGCATCTTTCTAACACAAGTGACAAGTTAGTCAAACAATTATCAAATGAAGAACCGAATACTGAAAAGTCATCCATAAATACTTCCATATGCTTTTTGAGCATGTCAGCAAAGATTGAAGTCATACACCTTTGAAAGGTGGCCGGTGCGTTGCACAATCCAAATGACATTCTTCTATAAGCAAAAATACCATTGGGGCATGTGAATGCAGTCTTCTCTTGGTCTTCAGGGGAAACCACAATCTGGTTGTACCCCGAGTAACCGTCTAGGAAACAATAGTAATCGTGTCCGACTAACCTTTCCAGCATTTGATCAATGAATGGTAACGGGAAGTCATCCTTCCTTGTTGCCACGTTTAGTCTTCTGTAATCGATGTACACTCTCCAACCTGTAACAGTTCGGGTTGGAATCAACTCATTCTTTTCATTTTTTATTACTGTTGTGCCCCCTTTTTTTGGTACCACGTGGACTGGACTTACCCAAGAGCTATCGTAGATAGGGTAGATTAGGCCCTCATCCAAGAGTTTTACAACTTCTTTGCATACCACTTCTTTCATGGTTGGATTAAGTCTTCGTTGTGGTTGCACTACCGGTTTGTGACCATCTTCCATTAAGATCTTGTGCATGCAAACAATCGGGCTTATACCTTTTAAGTCCTCAATTGCCCATCCGGTTGCACCCTTGTATTTTTTTAGCTCTTGAATGAGTTATGCCTCTTGGACACTCTGTAGACTAGCATTAATGATAGCTGGGCATTTTTTTTCAGTGTCTAGAAATACATACTTCAGATTTGTTGGTAACTGCTTCAGATTTACCCCTGTTCTTTGTTCTTCAGTGGCATCAGATGGTGGTGGTCTTAGATCTTCTCACAGCAAGCACCTCATACTCTCCTTCATCTTCATTACTTTCAAAAATGGATAAGCTTAAGACCCGGTTTAGTGGTGACTGGGGTCTATGCTGTTCATTTTCTTGAGTAATTACTTGGTCGATTATCTCTATAGTGTTGTTTGTGCCGATATCATCTTTGTATTGCATTGTATTCCTCACATCTATTTTTAACTCTTCATCATAGACCTTAAGGGTCATAGTTCCTTCCTCAATATCTATCATACACTGTCTTGTTTCCAAGAAAGGTCTTCCCAATATAAGAGGAAACTCCTCATCTTCCGGCATTTCCAGAATGACGAAGTCAACTGAGAAGACAAACTTGTCAATTTTTACAAGAACATCTTCCACAATACCATAGGGTCGCCTAACAAAGCGATCCACGAACTAAAGTGTCATTCGAGTATCTTTAACAGAGCCGATGCCTAATTTCTTATAGATGGACAGTGGCATCAAGCGTACACTTGCTCCTAAGTCAATCAAAGCCTTCTTGAATTTTCTATCACCAATAGCGCAAGGAATAGTAACCGATCCCCTGTCTTTCTTTTTCACTGGGATTTTCATGCCTTGGAGAATGGCACTGCATGTTTCAGTTAGGATGATCGATTCCGTATCAGTGGAACGCTTCTTGGAAATCATGTCTTTCATGAACTTGGCATATATTGGCATTTGTTCCAATGCTTCAGAAAAAGGGATATTGATTTCGAGTTTTTTGAACATTTCCAGGACCTTCTCAAAATTCTTTTCATGTTGATTTTTCTTTTTCTGTCTTGGAGGGTAAGGGAGTTTGATTACGGGTTTAGGAACCTTCTCTTTCTCCTTGACAGGAGGTGGTATTGCTTCTTCATTTTGGTTTTTTGTTTCCTTGATTTCTAAATCCACCTCTATCAATCCATCTTTTTCTATACCATTTTCCTCTGTTGACTTTCCACTTCGGGTTGTGACAGCGTTAACAGTGTTATGTTCCCGCGGATTTGTCACCGTACCACTAGGTAGGGTACTCGGGGTTTGAGAGTTTGAAGCTAACTGTTGTGCTATCTGTCCCATTTGTACTTCAAGATTTTTAATGGAGGCCGTGGTGTTTTTCTGATTAGTCCTTGTTTCTTCTTGAAACTGTATGCTGTGGGCTGCTAACTTTTCAATGGCAATTTCCCATTCAGCCTTTTTAGGTGCCTGTTGTTGCTGTTGTTGTTGATACTGAGTCTGATATTGCCATGTACCTTGTTGCAGAACATTCCCTCTCTGATCTTTCCAGGAGAAGTTTGGATGATTCTTCCAACCTGGGTTGTAAGTGTTAGAATAGGGATTGTTCTGCTTCAAGAATTTGATCTCTTCAATTTGTTGGGGAGTAGCAAAGCAATAGACTGTGTGATGAGGTCCATTATAGATTTCACAAGTGCTTTCCTGAGCTGGATGAACCCGTGCTATCTGTTGAGTACCTATATTCATAGCTTTCATCTTTTTGTCTACTTCGGCAGCAACTGTGTCTTCCAAATGGAATTTATTTGTTTCTAATTTTAGATCAATCAACCCATCTGGCTGACTTGTACACCTGTCGTATAGCTCTAGATGCTCATTGGCAGCTATTGCTTCAATAATCCTCTTGATACCAGTGGCTGTTGAGAAATTTGTTGAGCCACCGGCTGCTGTATCAATCGACTGTTTTGTTTTTATTTTCAGCCCATTAACGAACATTTGCATTTGTTTGGTCTTATTTATATTATGAGTTGGACACGCTACTAAGATCCTTTTGAATCTTTTGTAAGTGTCTCCCAATGATTCACCATCCTTCAGTTTGAAATTAAGAATTTCATACCTTTTTCTCAGGAATACTGATGCTTGAAAGTACTCATTTAAGAACGCAGTTTCCATCTCCTCCCAGGATGTGATACTGCCGGCAGGAAGAGAATAGAACCATTCTTCCGCGTCTTCAGCTAAAGTGAACGGGAACATTCTTAATTTTCTTCTTCATCAGTATGACCATCAATTTTCAGGGTGGTGCTCATGGTCAGAAATCTTTGCAGGTGTTTGTTGGCATCTTCATTAACCTTTTCGGTGAAAGGTTTTCTTTCCAATTGATTGATCGTGCTAGGATGTAGTTGAAAATTTGTCACATTCACCGGTTGGTTGACAATGGTCAGTCGACCACCCGGTGCATTTGCACCTCCATAGTCACCCAAGAGTCTTTCCATAGGTGGAGGAGGTGGAATTGAAGGAACTTCAGCCATTGGTTCCTTGACTTCTGAGTGATTAGAGGTACTTTCTTCGGTAGAATCCACTCTTTGTTCTCTGCGTCTTCGGTGAAGGGTTCTCTTGATCTCTGTGTCAAAAAGAAATTCAGCTGAGGGTTCTCCTCGCATGCACAAATTAGTAAATTACAAATGACAGAAAATTAATTTTATTGCAGAGCAACACAATTTTAATTGAAATAAAATTAAACTCTATATTTTTGGCAGTCTCCGGCAACGACGCCAAAAACTTGATCAGGAAAATAGCAAGTGTACTATTTTACCTTTTATAGTAATAATGGGGAAATTTCCCGAATGTCGATCTCAAGGACTGCAAGTTAATATTGAGTTTAAATTATCATTCAATTAAACAAAAAGTATTAATTTGGTTTTTAAGTGTAAAAATATAATAATAAAAGTAAAGGTAAAGAAGGATGAAAATAAGGGTTTATAGAGAAAAAGGAACAATGCCAGGGAAGATTAGGGCGTCCCTGGATTCACGCAGCTGGGGCAGTTTCGTCAACTCTCCACCAGAAGTTGAAGTATGTCTGGAACGGTCAGATTGTGACTGTGTGCGGTGAAGAAGACATTCTGGTGAGTCACCTATCCTCTTTCAAGTATGTAGAGGTGGATGGCGAGATCCATGAAACTTTATGCCAGGCATTCGAGACAGTTGCTCTTGAGAGGGTGGCTTTCGCTAAGCAAAAGAAGCCAAGTGCCTCAATTGCATCGTACAAGCAGGCGGTGGAGGTTGTCAACTTTGGTAATTCAGAAGGCTGGGGCAAGATGGTGGATTTACCTGTCAAAGAAGACAAGTTCGGTATTGGTTATCAACCTCTGCAGGCGGAGCAGATCGAGCAGAAAGGTCCGAGTACCTTTACCAGCGCTGGGCTGATGAATCATGGTGACGTCTTTGCAACCAGTAGTGAAGACTGTGACAGTGATTGTGATCTGAACCACTGGGTTCGCCCGTGTGCACCAGGGGAGACGATCAACAACTGGACGACATAAGAAGTGGTCCAAGTTACTCTTCAAACAGAGTAATTTTCTTTTGTTTTTCATTTTGCACAAAACCCTACGTTCTGCCCAAGGCGTAGTGGTTCATTGTAGGGCCTCATCATGTTTTTTCAATGATATCATTAATAAAGGACGTTTTGCAAACAATTTTATGATCCCTGTCTTTCTGTTTTGTTTTTCATTTTTTTTTATAAAAAAAACAATAAAAATGGCAATGTTTTTGTTTTTTGTGACTTTCTTGAACTCTCTTTTCTAAAATAAAGCATTAAACATGCAGAAGTGATCTTACGGACTCCACTATGAACAGTTCTGTTATGGCTCAGTATGATTTCAATAATCCCATCTACCAAGTTGAAGAGGAGAGTGAGGAAGACTGTGAAATCCCCAAAGAATTGGTCAGATTGTTGAAGCAGGAGGAAAGGGCCATCCAACCTCATTAGGAGGAGTTGGAAATCATTAACCTGGGTACTGAGGATGCAAAGAAAGATATTAAGATCGGGGCTGCTTTGAAGGAAGATGTCAAGAGAAGGTTGGTTGAGATGCTGAGAGAGTATGTGGAGATATTCGCCTGGTCGTATCAAGATATGCTAGGGTTGGATACCGATATTGTGGTGCATAGGCTACCTCTCAGAGAAGATTATCCTTCAGTCAAGCAGAAGCTTCAGAGAACGAGTCCTGATATGGCGGTTAAGATCAAGGAAGAGGTTCAGAAGCAGTTGGATGCGGGTTTTCTGTCAGTGACGACTTATCCCCCGTGGGTGGCTAACATTGTTCCCGTGCCGAAGAAGGATGGCAAAGTCAGAATGTGTGTCGATTACCAGGATTTGAATAGAGCGAGTCTGAAAGATGATTTCCCATTACCCCACATTGATGTATTGGTTGATAATACGGCTCAATCCTCGGTTTTCTCTTTCATGAACGGTTTTTCTGGCTATAATCAGATTAAGATGGCGCCAGAGGACATGGAAAAGACGACATTCATTACACCTTGGGGCATGTTCTGCTATAAGGTGATGCCATTTGGGCTGAAGAATGCCGGTGCTACCTATCAGAGGGCTATGACGACTCTCTTTCATGACATGATGCACAAAGAGATTGAAGTGTACGTGGATGATATGATTGCGAAGTCGCAGACAGAAGAGGAGCACCTGGTAAATTTGCAGAAGTTGTTTGACAGACTGAGAAAGTTCAAACTGAGGCTGAATCCAAACAAGTGTACGTTTGGGGTGAGATCCGGTAAGCTGTTAGGCTTCATTGTCAGCGAGAAAGGGATTGAGGTTGATCCAGCAAAAGTCAAAGCTATTCAAGAAATGGCTGAACCAAAAACTGAAAAGCAGGTTCGTGGGTTTTTAGGGAGATTGAACTACATTGCAAGGTATGTATCTCACCTAACTGCCACGTGTGAACCGATATTCAAACTGCTAAGAAAGAATCAAGCAATCAGGTGGAATGATGACTGTCAGAAAGCTTTTGACAAGATAAAAGAGTATTTGCAGAAACCTCCAATCCTCATACCTCCAGTTCCTGGGAGACCTCTGATAATGTACCTGTCAGTGACTGAGAACTCGATGGGGTGTGTATTGGGACAACATGACGAGTCTGGTCGAAAAGAGCATGCCATATACTACCTTAGCAAAAAGTTTACCGACTGTGAAATCAAATATTCACAGCTTGAGAAAACTTGCTGTGCTTTGGCCTGGGCTGCTCGCCGACTGAGGCAGTATATGTTGAACCATACTACCTTGTTGATTTCTAAGATGGATCCAGTGAAATACATCTTTGAGAAGCCGGCTCTCATCGGACGTGTTGCCCATTGGCAGATGATTTTAACAGAATATGATATTCAGTACACGTCACAGAAGGCCATCAAAGGTAGTATTCTGTCAGACTACCTTGCCGAGCAACCAATCGATGACTATCAGCCGATGATGTTTGAATTCCCTGATGAAGACATCATGTATTTAAAGATGAAAGATTGTGAAGAGCCTCTTGTCGAGGAAGGACCGGATCCTGATGACAAGTGGACACTGATGTTTGATGGGGCTGTGAATATGAATGGTAACGGTGTTGGGGCAGTGCTCATCAATCCTAAAGGGGCTCATATACCTTTTTCTGCCAGGCTGACTTTTGACGTCACCAACAGCGAGGCTGAGTATGAGGCTTGTATCATGGGGATAGAAGAAGCCATCGATCTGAGGATCAAAACGCTTGACATATATGGAGATTCAACTCTAGTGATTAACCAGGTCAATGAAGATTGGAATACCAACCAGCCGCATTTGGTTCCTTACAGAGATTACACTAGAAGAATACTGACGTTCTTCAAGAAGGTGAAGTTGTATCACGTCCCCCGGGATGAGAATCAGATGGCTGATGCCTTGGCTACTTTGTCTTCTATGATCAAAGTTCATTGGTGGAATCATGTGCCACATGTTGCGGTGAATCGACTCGAGAGGCCTGCGTATGTGTTTGCAGCCGAGTCTGTTGTTGATGAGAAGTCGTGGTACTATGATATCAAGAACTTCCTCAAGAGCCAGGAGTATCCTGAAGGAGCGTCGAAGAATGATAAGAAAACCCTGAGAAGGCTAGCTGGAAGCTTTTATTTGAATCAGGATGATGTGTTGTACAAGAGGAACTTTGACATGGTTCTGCTCAGATGCGTGGATAGACACGAAGCAGACATGTTGATGCAGGAAGTGCATGAAGGATCTTTTGGTACCCATGCCGGTGGTCATGCAATGTCTAAGAAATTGTTGAGAGCCGGTTATTACTGGATGACTATGGAATCCAATTGTTTCAAGTAAGCTCGGAAGTGCCATAAATGTCAGATCTATGCTGATAAGGTGCATGTACCACCAAGCCCTCTGAATGTCATGAATTCGCCTTGGCCATTCGCGATGTGGGGCATTGATATGATTGGGAAGATTGAGCCTACTGCTTCTAATGGGCATCGCTTCATCCTGGTTGCGATTGATTACTTCACCAAATGGGTGGAAGCAGTTTCCTATGCTAATGTTACCAAACAAGTGGTTGCCCGGTTCATTAAGAAGGAAATCATCTATCGATATGGGGTTCTTGAGAGAATCATTACTGATAATGGTTCGAATCTCAATAACAAGATGATGAAAGAGCTTTGTAAAGATTTCAAGATTGAACATCACAAATCTTCTCCTTCAGACCGAAGATGAATGGTGTTGTAGAGGCGGCAAACAAGAATATCAAGAAGATTGTGCAGAAGATGGTCGTGACGTACAAGAATTGGCATGAGATGCTGCCTTTCGCTTTGCATGGGTACCGTACCTCAGTGCATACGTCGACCGGGGAAACCCCTTACTCCCTTGTGTATGGTATGGAAGCTGTCCTACCTGTCGAAGTGGAGATTCCTTCTCTGAGAGTCCTGTTGGATGTCAAGCTTGACGAAGTTGAGTGGATTCGAACAAGGTTTAATTAGTTGAGCTTTATCGAAGAGAGACGGTTAGCAGCTGTGTGCTATGGGAAGTTGTATCAGAGAAGGATGAAGAGAGCCTTTGATCAGAAAGTGTGTCCTCGAAGCTATCAGACTGGTGATCTAGTTTTGAAGAGGATCCTTCCTCCCGGTACAGATAACAGGGGCAAATGGACTCCTAATTATGAAGGTCCATATGTTGTCAAGAAGGTTTTCTCCGGTGGAGCCTTGATGCTTACAACTATGGATGGGGAAGATTTTCCGTCCCCTATTAACTCAGATGTAGTCAAAAAATACTTCGCATAAATTGACCCGCTGGACAAAAAGAGTAAAAAAAGTCCGGCAAAAAAGGGCATCCCGGCGAACCAAAAAAAGAAAAGGTTCGGGCAAAAGTTAGGGATAAAAAATGAAAAGAATTTGTACACCCGGTAAGTCGAAAACCCGCAAGGGTGGCTTAGGCAAAAATGGGTATCCCGGTGGATTGAAAACCCGAAAGGGCGATCCAGGAAAAAGAGGGATTAAAGCGAAGACTACAGTCTGAGTTATCTGTACTTCATCGCGCTTCATCGTCTACCATCTCCAAAGATGTGATCGGTCCAGTCATTCTTCTCAGAAAGCAAGGAATTCGGGAGAAAATTGATGATCTGTGAGTCATAACAGAATTGGGAAATAGTGGATGCCATGTTCACATTTCCATTAGGATAGATTTTTCCTTTTGTGCATAATTACCTCTTTCTAGGAATTGCTTCCTGATGTATTCGCCTTTTCAGGCCCATTTTCAATCAATAAAAGTCGTTATTCAGATAAAATTGCTCTCTTGTTTTTATTTTACTGTTTTGTTTGCAAAAAATGTCTGAATTTTTGATAAACATTGCATATAAAAACATGAAGGCTAGACAATAACGTGCAGAAAGATAAAACATTTGAAAATCATTTTGAATGTTGAGCATACTTGGGTGTATCTTATCCATGCGATTCCCTGGGGCATGTTTGCCTTGTTGTTTGCAGGATATCACTTTCGATTCCTGGCTGAAGCAGATAAGCCACGGTTGTTCAGGGGTGTGTCAACACTGTCCAGTAGTGTGAGAGGGGCTTTCCCCAACAGTTGAAGCAGGTTCAGGACTTGTCTTCCCAGCATATTCAAGATCAGGAATTCCTCAGCTTGATTGAGGATGTTTCCCCAAGCAAGTCTGGAGGCTATCAGAATTATTTTCCCTTGCAGAGGCATCTGTGGATCGTGTTTCCCCAGCAGGTCTAAGGATTTTAACTCCCCAGCTAGTCTGAAAGCTGTGGGTTCCCTGCTGAGTCTGAAGAATGTTAATCCCCACCGAGTCGGAAGGATGTTGCATCCCTAGCAGAGGTGTCAGTGGAGTATGTTATTCCCCAGCAGTCTGGTTCGAAGTACTGCTATCCCCAGCGTGGTCGTGAACGCTTTCCCCAGCATGGTCGGGTATGTTATTTCCCCAACAGAGTTATGCATTTCCCCATCAGGGCGTGGGATGTTTTCCCCTAGTGGATCTCCCTAGCAGAGGGTTTGTTTTGATGGTTCTCCCCAGCAAGTTCCCCGAGTGGATCAGGTTTGGTGGAAATTATCTCCAGCAGAGTTTATCCTACCTGTGGATTGGCAGCTCTCCCCAGTAAAGTCGCCGTTGGTTGTTTCCCTAGCAGAGTCCCCGAGTGGATTGGGTTCGGTGAAGGTTGTCCCCGGTGGGATCTATCCTTTCTCCAGCAGAGATGCTATTCCTCAGCATGAGTGAGAAGTTGGTGCTTTTCCCCGTAGAGCATATTCCTCAGACATTATCTCCCCACAGTGTTGGAGAATCCATCATGTTTGTGTGCTCAGCAGAGCATTTCTCTTGCTCCCCAATAGGAGTTTTTCATCATTTGCATCTTGCATGTAGTGATCATTGCATCCTCAAATCGCGTAGCATTTCCATTTAATATGGAGCATTACGCCATCGAAAAATTCAAACATATGCATTCATGTGTTAAACCTAATCAGACCATATCCCCGGCAGAGGCGGATCGTTGTTCAACACCTATACGACACATTTGCTACAGTTGCTCCTGACAGCGTTCAGAGCTGATAATCCCCAGAGAGGTTTATTTTCCCACTCGTCCGTGAAAGGAAGCTTGATTCTCCCCAGTGAGATCCCCAGCAAGTGTTTAGTCTTGCCTAGACGTATTGAAGATGTCGTTCTTGTGATACCGGTAAGTGTCATGTTTGCACCCGTGTGTGTTCTCTTTTTTGGTGTCGCTAAACACCATTGTTTCGGTGTCGGTAAACATCGAGTCCCACTCCAGTCATCGGTAAATGTCTGGTCGTTCTCTTTTTTGGTGTCGGTAAACACCATTGTTTCGGTGTCGGTAAACATCGAGTCCCATGCCAGTCATCTGTTGATGTCTGGTCGTTCCTTTATTGATGTCGGTAAACATCATCTTTCGATGTGCGTAACATCCCCTTTCCCATTCATCTGTTGATGTCTGGTCACCTCTCCGTTGGTGTCGATAAACGTCGAGCTTCTCCCATTCGTCCGTTGGCGTCTGGTCGAGCCTTCCCATTCATCCGTTGATGTCTGGTCACCTCTCCGTTGGTGTCGATAAACGTTGAGTTTTTCCCAATCGTCCGTTGGCGTTTGGTTGTATTGGCTTTTTCCCCAGTAAGGTTCACCTCTTCGTTGGTGTCGATAAACGTTGAGTTTTTCCCATTCGTCCGTTGACGTCTGGTTGCATATCTCGGTTTCCCAGTCATCAGTAAATGTCTGGTCACGTTTCTTTGATGTCGGTAAACGTCGAGTATTTTCCCCGGTCATCGGTAAATGTCTGGTTGTTCCCCAGCCAGAGATCCCCAGTAGAGTCGTCGGTAAACGTCCTATCTGGTTTCCAGTTGCAAATATTTTGTTTTCCTTCCCTAGTGAAGTGTTCACCTCTCCGTTGGTGTCGATAAACATCGAGCTTCTCCCTTTCGTCTGTTGACGTCTGGTCGAGTCTTTCCCAGTCATTCGTTGATGTCTGGTCACCTCTCTGTTGGTGTCGATAAACGTCGAGCTTCTCCCGTTCGTCCGTTGACGTCTGGTAGAGTCTTCCCATTCATCCGTTGATGTCTGGTCACCTCTCCGTTGGTGTCGATAAACGTTGAGTTTTTCCCATTCGTCCGTTGACGTCTGGCTGTATCTTTCCTTTGATAACAAAATCAAACTCCCCAATAGAGTCGTCGATAAACGTCTTGTCTGGTTACTGTTGCAGACATACTGTATCATATCCCACAAAGTGCAAATTTCTACGGTTCTTCGGTATTCAATCCCTGTTTACCTTGAAGGTCTGATAGCCGTTGCTCTCATCCGTTCAGGTTCCTAGTTGATTGAATAGGGGCAGCTGTAGCACCTCAAATTTGCACCTCCCATTTGTGTATACATTTTCATTTTAGGTCATTAACATTGCATTGTCATTGCATAGTCCACTACATGTCATCAGGCAAGACTGGTCAGGAGATTCAATTGTGCAGGCAACAAGAGCATTGTCTATGAGATCAAATCCCTAGGGTGATTCCCATGAGTTCATATGATTCAAGGATCATTTTGAAGTGGATTGGCCAAGTGTTGAAAGCGCAGAATTCATCAGTCCATGTGCAAATCATCTAAGGCCCTGAAAAGTCAACAAAAGTCAACTGTCAATGCAACTATGGATTTGAAGGTGGGAAGTGGTTAGAGACGCCTCATTCATGTTCAAACAAGTCTCATTTGACATTGCAAACATCAACAATGAAGAATTTGAGGTCAGATCAAGACTTTCCAAAAATAGCAGGTGACCTGTAATTTGAACTTTTCAAAAATGGAAAGATTTTGGACCAACTTCAACTCAAGATTACATCATCAAGAAAGCTTCAAATGAAACAAGACCACACATTTACAAGTGAAACAAGACCACACATTTACCGATGACTGGGGAGGAACTCGATGTTTACCGACATCGAACCAATGATGTTTACAAGTGAAACAAGACCAGACATTTACCGATGACTGGGGAGGAACTCGATGTTTACCGACATCGAACAAGGATGTTTATAAGTGAAACAAGACCAGACATTTACCGATATCAAAGAAAGAATACACTTATGAAACGAAACCATTTACCGATGGCGAAAATGAAACACTCGATATTTACGGATAGCGAATCTGCTGGGGAATCTTAAACAACCAAACCATTTACCGATGGTTAACAAGCGGCTGATCTTTACTAACATCGAATCAATGATGTTTACCGATGCCAAAAAGGGAAAGGACACACACGGGTGTTAACAGAACTATTTTTTGTAGACACCGTGAGAGACATGCCATTTACTGATGGCCAACGATTGGAATTCGATGTTTACCGACATCGAAAGATGATGTTTACCGACATCAAAGAAAAGCACAGACATTTATGGGGATCAATGCGACACTTACCGGTATCGCAAGGATGATATTTGTAGGTGTTTAATTGGCTGCATTGTATGGTAAAACACTAGCTGGATTCCAATGTCTTGACTGATGTCATGATATGATGTGGAGGTGTTTGTGTGACTTCATTATAGGTTAGAATACCTAGCTGTACTCTGATGTCTTGACTGATGTCATGACACACTTGAGTAGTTTACTGCAGGATTAGCTAATACAGGATGTATTGAATGTCAAATTGGATGTTGTGACATTCATCCCTGTCAGCAGATACTGAGGAATAGAACAGGTGGTGTTCTGTTAGAACTCAATATTTATTTTCAGTCTGGTTATCAAGGAAATACCAGACCTGGCATAAGGCCTACTGTCTGAATGTCAAATTGGATGTTATGACATTCATCATTGACAGCATATACTGAACAATAGACAGAGTGGTGTTCTGCTACACTTCAGTATGTTTCTCAGTATGTTCTTCAAGAGGATAACAGAACTGACTTAAGGCTAAATGTGTAAATGTCAAATTGGATGCTTTGACATTTATTAATGTAAGTTGTTACTGTAGAATGGACAGATTGGTCCTGTACAGTTCAACAAATTTGTACAGTCTGTTTTTAGGAAAAACAGACTTAGCATATGGTACTTGATGTCAAGCTGAATGTTGTGACATTCATTCCTGACAGCATATGCTAAATTGTAGGTGTTCAGTTTTTCTGTTTCAGCATTTTTCTCAGGCTATTCTTCAGGGATTCAACAGCTGAGAGAAAATCCAGGAAACCAACAACCAAGCTACATTTAATGAACCTAACAAATAGCTTATTTGTTAGTAACCTAGATGTGGAATTTAGGGGAACTCGCGTGACCTTAAATTCAGGAGAATACAAGTACAAGGCGCAAGTGCTGCAATATAAAAGGAAGTCATTCCTTCATTCAGAACTGGGGATTTTGAGGCGTGAAGATTTAGTGTGTCCATCATACTTCACTGCTGTATTTTTGTGAGTCTTGTATTAGACATATCTTGTAAGCCAAGCTATTATCCCGTAGATGATTGCATTGGTATAGGGTGTTCATTGAGTTGTAAGTGTTGTGTCACTCTAAGCTTTTAAGCGTGAGTGCTGTGTATCTTGGTTAAAGCTGTTAAGTACAATCAAGAGTTGTTTGAAGTGTGACTTCAAAATTGTCTTTAATATTGATTAAAGGTAGTAATCACTGAGGTGATTGAGGGGGAGTGAGTAGGAACTCTGATCTTAGTGTAAGATTGAAATTGCATTGGGTAGGGATTAAGTGAAGAGTTGTACACGGGGGAGTTTAGCTTTGAATTAATACTACTAATAATGGATTTCCTCCCTGGCTTGGTAGCCCCCAGACGTAGGTCATGTTGGACTGAACTGGGTAAACAATTACTTGTGTTATTTACTGCACTTACTTTTAAGATCTGCATAATTCTTGTCTGTGCAGAATTGGATGTCATAACAACCCGTGTGACATCGAAAGTCTGATAACTAGAATTTCAATTGGCATCAGAGCAGGCACCCTTCCTGTTAATTTCTGGGTGAGATCTAGGGAAGTTACTTTCTAGTACCATGGACAAGGATATAGGACACTCAAATAGACCACCCATGTTGGATGGTTCTAACTATGATGATTGGAAGCCTCGTATGATAGCCTTCTTAAGATCTCTAGATAGCAAAGTCTGGAGAGCTGTCAACAAAGGATGGGAACATCCAACGAAGACAGGTGAAGATGGAGTCAGTGTGCAAATTCCTAAAGAAGAGTGGGACAAGGAGCAAGAGGCATTAGCCCTTGGAAATTCTAAGGCCTTGAATGCATTGTTCAATGGAATCAGTAAGAACATCTTCAGGCTGGTGCACCACTGTGAGCTAGCTAAGGAAGTTTGGGATACCCTCAAGATAACTCATGAAGGTACCTCCAAGGTGAAGATGTCCAAACTTCAGATGCTGACCACCAAGTTTGAAAATCTGAGGATGAAAGAGGATGAGACTATTCATGACTTTCACATGAATATTCTTGAAATTGCAAACACCTCTGGTGGACTAGTTGAGAAAATGGCTGAAGAGAAACTTGTAAGAAAGATTCTTCGGTCCTTGCCTAAGAGATTTGCTATGAAGGTCACAGCCATAGAGGAGGCTCAAGACATCTGCAATATGAAGGTGGATGAGCTCATTGGTTCTCTCCAAACCTTTGAAATGGGCTTGTGTGAGAATGCTGAAAAGAAGAACAAAAGCGTATCTTTTGTATCTAATACTGAAGAGGAGTCAGAAGCAGGATATACTGGAGGTGATGAAAGCATATCAGAAGCCATAGCCATGCTTGGGAGACAGTTCAACAAGTTCGTGAAGAAGATTGATCAAAGAGGTAGACCTAATGTCAAGAACATCTCGTCTGACATCAGGAAAAGATCAACTTCTGAAGAAAAGTTCAACCAAGGCAAGGGAATCCAGTGACATGGTTGTGAAGGTTATGGACACATTAGAGCCGAATGTCCGACTTACCTCAAGATGCAAAAGAAGGGGCTAGCTATCACATGGTCTGAGGGAGATTCTGGAAGTGAATCTGAAGGAGAATCTGCTAAACATGTCACTGCACTAACGAGTGTTTGTGCCACTGATGATGATTCAAGTGCAGATGAACTGACCTTTGATGAACTGGCTGCAGCTTATAAGAAGCTATGTGTCACCAGTGCAGAAGTGCGTGTACAAGGAGAAAAGCAGAAGAAGCTCATCAAGGAGCTGGAAGATGAGAGACAAAAGCATCTGACAGTCATAGAGGGTCTAAATGGTGAGATAACCCTGCTGACCTCCAAGCTGGATCAAATGACTAAATCCATCAGAATGTTGAATAAAGGAACTGACACCTTGGAAGAGATCCTAAAGGTGGGACAGAAGTCTGGAACCATATCTGGTTTAGGCTTTGTGAAAAAATCCTCAGCTGAACTCAAACGCCCAAAGGCTAAAGTTCAGAAATTCAAGCGGAGGTCACATCCAATGTCTCAACATCAGGGAACTCGGATGAATAATCATCAGAAGAGGAAATTCCAGAAATGGAGATGTCACCACTGTGGTAGGCTTGGCCATATAAAAGCCTTCTTCTACAGGCTTCATGGTTACCCTAACCAAGCCCCTCATGTCAGGCCTAAGCATAAGACATATAGGCACTATGTCCCCATCAAGAAGCGACAATGGTATGCTAGGTTAGCTCACACAGCTGTAAGGGCATCTACCAGAGAAGACTGGTACTTTGACAGTGGCTGTTCAAGACATATGACTGGTATGGAGAATATATTGGCGGATATACAACCTCACACTACCAGTTATGTGACCTTTGGTGATGGTGCTAAAGGAAAAATAAAAGGTGTGGGTAAGCTGGACTGCTCTGGAGTCCCAGAACTGAATAATATACTGTTAGTAAAAGGACTGACTGCCAACCTCATCAGCATAAGCCAGCTGTGTGATTAAGGATACTATGTTCAGTTCACTAAGGAGCTATGTGTTGTGACAAACGGAGATAATCAAGAAGTTATGAGAGGATCCAGATCCAAAGATAACTGCTATCTGTGGGACCCTAAGCTATCAAACTTCTCCACAATGTGCTCCTCTGCCAAGGAAGAACAGGAGGTGAAGCTGTGTCATAGACGCCTTGGTCATCTACACTTAAGGGGAATGAAAAAGATCATATCCAAGGAAGCAGTTAGAGGAATCCCAAAGCTGCTTATTGATGAAGGAAGAGTATGTGGAGAGTGCCAGGTGGGCAAGCAAACCAAGATGTCACATCCAAAGCTGGGACATCCTACAACTTCCAGAGTTCTAGAACTGTTGCAGATGGACTTAATGAGACCTATGCAGGTTGAAAGTCATGGTGGAAAGAGATATGCATATGTGGTGGTTGATGACCATTCCAGATACACATGGATAAGCTTCATCAGAGAGAAGTCAGATACATTTGATGTCTTCAAAGACCTGTGCATCAGACTTCAAAGGGAAAAGGACAGTTGTGTTGTCCGAATTAGGAGTGATCATGGTACGGAGTTTAAAAATTCCAAGTTTGATGAGTTTTGCTCGTCTAAAGGAATAAGTCATGAGTTCTCCTCTCCTATAACTCCTCAGCAGAATGGGATAGTTGAAAGAAAAAATAGAACTATTCAAAAATCTGCCAGAGCTATGATTCATGCAAAGAAGGTCCCTATGCACTTTTGGGCTGAAGCTATGAATACCGCCTGCTATGTTCACAATAGAGTCACCTTGAGAAAAGGAACCTCCTCCAGTCTGTATGAAATATGGAAAGGCAGAAAACCCACTGTGAAGTACATTCATATCTTCGGAAGTAAATGCTACATTCTCTCAGATCGTGAACAGAGAAGGAAAATGGATCCCAAAAGTGATGAGGGTATATTCCTAGGATACTCAACTAACAACAGAGCTTATAGAGTGTTCAACTACAGGACCAATGTCCTGATGGAATCCATAAATGTTATTATGGATGATAAAGAGGAAGGAATCGATGTCATAGAGGATGTTGGAACATTCCTTGAGACTACTACAGACATACTAGTCAAGTCTGAAGAAGTACAGGAGACTCCTCCTGAATGTGAGGTAGATGCACCCACCAAAATGCCATCTATCAGAATTCAGAAAGACCACCCTAAGGATCTTATCATAGGGGATCCCAATAGTGGTGTGACTACCAGGTCAAGAGGAATTAGCTCAAATTCCTATTTTGTATCCAAGGTTGAACCAAAGAATGTGAAAGAAGCCCTGACTGACGAATATTGGATCAATGCCATGCAAGATGAACTTGAGCAGTTTAAAAGGAATGAAGTATGGGAGCTAGTTCCACGTCCTGAAGGGACCAGCTGTCGCATTACGCGAAAAACCGGACTCCAAGCACACAACAAAAGGATACGGAATGCCAATCATTGGTCTTACATCCATCTCCTAACGCACACAAGAGACAAAAGCAAAAAGGGCGCCCGGAGAGATCAACTCATCTCCTGGCTACGTACCTCATCTGGTATGAGGATCAGGGCGACGTAGTTCCCCTACGCAGGGAAAAAGGACTAGCCTAACCAGATGCAAAGGGAGACACAAACTACTAGGGAGACTACGACTCGAGCCTAGAAGTTGTCATGCATACGATGCCTAAGTTAAGGTTGCTATCTAACTTGCACAGGGAGCAAGCTATCCTAATCAGCACAGGCAAAGCAAACATTCACACAATTAGCACACACTATATACAAACAAAGTGGGCTCACACAAGGTTAGGCTGTGAAATACAAGCCAACTGGAATCAGGTGATGTTAGCTCTTAACCCTAACATTGAGAGTTAGGGTGAAGCAGATGAAATGGGAAGTGATGGTAAGACCTCACAGCTCTTATCCCTGGCCTGGGAGAGCTTCAGACAGATGAAAGTGTGGGAGTTCAGAAAGTTGGAACTCTTCTCCACATATGACTGACACAACAAAGATCTTGGGTTAATATCCACAATGCCTCAACACAAGGTGTGTGAGCAAAGTGGATGACACACTGAATAGCAGAATATGGATTTCACATCTCTTTTATCTGCCAATTGCCTCATAAGAGGACTTTTCCTGCTTGGCACAAAAGTAAACAAACACAAGCATTGCCTCTTAAGGAGGGCTTCAGACAGGTGCCTGCCCAAGTAACAGGACAGGTCTTCCAGACTACAGGAAGTCAGAGAAATTATACCTCAATGCTTAAGCAACCAAGCAAAGCAAAAGCAAGTTCAAAATGAACTTAAGCAACTAATGTACCTGAAAACAATCCAACTCAATCAGTATACAAGTCAAATGAACTAAACAGCCAACCAACAGTCAACAGTCAACAGACATAGTCAAACAAGAAATGCTACAATGTGCAAGGCACAAGCTCAACTCAAATGAGCTAAAATCAACCTACAAAACAAGTCAAGGTTAGTCAATATCAACCAAATAATCCAACTCAAGCAACTGAATCAATCCCCTCATGACCATATGCTTCTCATCCTAAAAACAAAGCTCAAACATAAGCACAAACCACAAGGACAAGGCCTAGGGTCAAAGATGGAGAAATAATTCAAAACAGAACATGAAAATTGACATGAATCAAACTCAACCAATTAAGAACATAATCCAAAAGGTCTCATGTCAATAGCATCAACCAAATTCATTTCACAAATCAAATAAGGCAAAGCATGCAAGTTGGAAGCACATTGAAACAACAGAATGAACAAATGCACATTAATTCCAAAATGGTTCAATTAATCTCAAGCAAAATCATGGCTAAATAGAACACATAACATGATCAACACACCAAAAATCAAGGCATTTGGACAAGTTTAAGCATGGTAATCAAATTCATCAAGTCAAGGCAAGCACAAACAAGCTCAAATGAGGCACCAAATGCTACATCAACTTAGCACAAGCCTAAAACAGAAATGACAAATGGTAAAGACCTAAAACCAAAGCCACAATAAGCTTCAATGTGTCCAGAATCAATGTGCAAAATTTCACACTCATAGGATAAACAACCATCATTTCACAAATCATTGAAGTTCAAGACTATTCAAAAGCTCACAAATGGTAATCCAGAAGGAAAAATCCCAAACAAATCAGAAATGAATCCAAAAATTCCAAGAAAATTCATGATCAATAACAACATGCATAAGAAGCATCATACAAAAAATCACATCATTTGGAAATTATTTGGCATGGCAAAGAAATTCATCAATTTGAGCAAGCAAAGGTGTGACACACATTGTCACACCCACATTAACATGAGCATATCTCAGCAACCACAAATGAGAAAAATGCAAACTCAACACCAAAATGTCCAGCAAGATGTCTATTTTAAGCATACCAAATTTCAAAAGCATTGGATCAAAACTCATCATTTCACAAAGCATATAGCAAGCAAGGTACAAACAAACATACATGTGCACAATCCCTAAGCCAAATTTAATTCCAGCCATGCACAAATTATGGGAAAATGCTCAAAAAATACTAGACACAATAAGGAGCAAGATTCAAAAATCCACACATTATTTGTTTCAATATTTATTGAGTTATGAATTTTTAAAGTGAATGAAAAATTAAAAAAACATGAAAGAGCATGGCATGAATGGCATGGAATAACATGAAGTAAAATATGAAGGCCATATGAAAAAGTGGACGAGCCAGGATTCGAACACGGAGCAAATTTGAATTGGAGCGCTAGTTAGTGAAATGCGCCGTTTCACTTAACTGATGTGGCAAGGCAAAGCGCTATCGTCCAATCAATTTGCCAGGCGCGCGCTGAGTTGGACCAATACATGTCCATTAACATCCAAACACATGCAAACAAGCGCTGGAAAGATCAAATGGAATTCTGGAAATGAAAACCTAGCAACTTCATCGTGTTCTTCATGGATGATGAACATTTTTCTCAGAATCATAAAACAAGCACATCATTGGACTCATCTTCCATCATACAACATGAATCCATGCCTAATTTGTTCTAATTCAACCTATATCAAGCAAATCGAACACATACATTTTCATACATCAAACTTAAATCTAACATATCTTGCTCAATTCTGCATGAAAATCAGTGATTCGAAGCTCAATTTACTCAGTGATTCATGATCTACAACAAGCACATAACTATTTCATGGATTATAGAAATCGAATTCTGACCTTGTGGAAGATGCAGAAGTGGAATTGGTGATTTCAGGCTTTGTAATGCACAAACAGATGTTCCTCAATGCTTATATGGATGAATGGATGAAGAATGAAAGCTCAATCGTGCTTGATCCTTGCTGAATTTGCAACTGCCATGGATGGATGCAAGCTTTGAAACAGCTTCCAATTGCTCGAAATCCTCTAGATCTTGCTTCAATCTTGCTCTACAATGCTTCTAGGGGATGAATCAATCAAGGAACATGCAATGTTTTTGAAGAAAATTGATGAAAAGTTTGAGAGAACAAAGTGAAGAAATTTTTCAGATCTGGAAATTGTGATGTTGTTAATGCAGTTTTCTGTTATGCTTAGGCTTATATATAAGCTCTTAATCATGTTTGCTAATCATGCTTAACCAATTGCCAATGGATTCGTGAAAAGAGAGTGTAAATGCAAATTGGCCAATGCACCTCATGTATATAAAACCAATGGAACAGTGCACGAATTCTGTTTTAATTCACTTGAAAATGCTATTTTGAAGCTAATGCAAGTGTTGCCATGTGAAAACAATGAGCCAAATTCAAATTATAACTTTCCCTCCAAAATTCAAATGAAAAACCAAATATTTTTGTGACGGGAATGCATGGCATATGATGCATGTCTTGGATAGTGCATGTCAAGACATGAATGTTGCAAAAAGAACCACTCCATTTGGCCTTAGGGTTTGAAAGTTATGCATGTTTGAAGTTCCATGTTCACTTGACCATGATTGATCCATATCTTTTCAACCATACATGAGAAATTCATGATCTTGGACTTTTTGAAAATGGGAGAGCAAGATATTCAACTTTCATGTTGGACAAAATTTCATTTGAAGCTTTCTTGATGATGTAATTTTGAGGAGAAAACCTTTCCATTTTTGGCAGTTTCAAATTACAGGTCACTTACTATTTTTGGAAACTTTTCATCTGACCCCAAATTCTTCATTGTTGATGTTTGAAATGTCAAATGAGACTTGTATGGACATGAATGAGGCCTCTCTAACCATCTCCCACCTTCAAATCCATGATTGAATTGACAGTTGACTTTGGTTGACTTTCTAGGGTTTCAGATAAATTGCATCTTGACTGATGAGCTTTGAGCCTTCAATCCTTGGCCAAACCACTTCAAAATGATCCCTAGGTCACATGAACTCAATGAACCAACCCTAGGGCTTTGCTTCCATAGGAAATGCACTTGCTTGCTTGCACAACTGGATCTCCTGACCAGTCTTGACTGATGACTTGGTAGACTATGCAAATGATAATGCAATGAGCTATGCCATGGACAATGCAATGTTAATGACCTAAAATGAAAATGTATGTACAAAATGGGAAGTGCAACTTTGAGGTGCTACAGCTGCCCCAATTCAATCCACTGGGAACCCGAACGGATGAGAGCAACGGCTGTCAGACTTTCAGGGTAAACAGGGATTGAATACCAAAGGACCGTAGAAATTTGCACTCTACGGGGATCCAATAGTAACTTCAACTGGATCTGAGATTTATTACTGGGGATTTTGATTTATTCTCTCAAAGATACAGTCACATCCAGACATCGAAAGATGATGAATGGGAATAGAAACCACAACTAGACGTCAACGGACGACCAGGAAAAACTCGACGTTTATCGAAACCAACGGAGAGGTAACCAGACATCAACGGATGAATGGAAAGAAAGGGATACCACCATACATCAACGGACGAATGGGAAAAACTCCACGTTTATCGAAACCAACGGAGAGGTGACCAGACATCAACGGATGAATGGGAAAGACTCGACCAGACGTCAACGGACGAAAGGGAGAAGCTCGACGTTTATCGACACCAACGGAGAAGGAGAAGCTCGACGTTTATCGACACCAACGGAGAAGGAGAAGCTCGACGTTTATCGACACCAACGGAGAAGGAGGAGCTCGACGTTTATCGACACCAACGGAGAAGGAGAAGCTCGACGTTTATCGAGACCAACGGAGAAGGAGAAGCTCGACGTTTATCGACACCAACGGAGAAGGAGAAACAGATATTAATGAATGAATGGAGAAAGAAATCACAACTAGACGCCAATGGACGACTAGGAAAAACTCGACGTTTATCGAAACCAACGGAGAGGTGAACAGACATCAACGGATGAATGGGAAAGACTCGCTGGGGATAAAGTTTCTTACTCGGAGCAAATATCCGAAAGGGAAAAGGAATATTAATACCAAAAACTGGATAATGATAACCACAAAGAGGGGATTACATCTACCGGTTAGCAGGTAGAAAATCACGGAAAAGTAACCGTCATCACTAGGATGAGCACAAGGGTTGACTCCACAAAGGGGAGAACAGAGGATTCACGTCTACCGGTTAGTAGGTAGAAAACCACAACTTCTGCCGGGGATAAGATGAATGAGTGCCGGTTAGTGAGCAACTATTCATTTATACCACAGGGAGGCACAAGAGACAACCAATAGGAAGCCAATTTAGGATCGATCCAAAAAGGCAAACTGAATCAAGACTCATCCTAATGAGGAGAGAACTCAATAGGGAAAACCCATCCCGCTATGTGTGCAGGGAGGGAACGGAAACAACCGTCATCCACGAGGATATAACTCAGTGGGGAACTGAAATTCTAGATATCAGACTTTAGATGTCACACGGGTTGTTATGACATCCAATTCTGCACAGACAAGAATTATGCAGAACTTAAAAGTAAGTGCAGTAAATAACACAAGTAATTGTTTACCCAGTTCAATTCAACATGACCTACATCTGGGGGCTACCAAGCCAGGGAGGAAATCCACTATCAGTAGTATTAATTCAAAGCTAAACTCACCTGTTTAAAACTCTTCACTTAATCCCTACCCAATGCAATTTCAATCTTACTCTAAGATCAGAGTTCCTACTCACTCCCCCTCAATCACCTCATTGATTACTACCTTTAATCAATATTAAAGACAATTTTGAAGTCACACTTCAAACAACTCTTGATTGTGCTTAACAACTTTAATCAAGATACACAGCACTCACGCTTAAAAGCTTTGAGCGACACAACACTTACAACTCAATGAACACCCTATGCCAAAGCAATCATCTACGTGGTAATGGCTTGGCTTACAAGATATGTCTAATACAAGACTCACAAAAATACAGCAGTGAAGTATGATGGACACACTAAATCTTCACGCCTCAAAATCCCCAATTCTGAATGAAGGAATGACTTCCTTTTATATTGCAGTACTTGGGCCTTTGCACTTGTATTCTCCTGAATTTAAGGTCACGCGAGTTCCCCTAAATTCCATATCTAGGTTACTAACAAATAGGCTATTTGTTAGGTTCATTAAATGTAGCTTGGTTGTTGATTTCCTGGATTTTCTCTCAGCTGTTGCATCCCTGAAGAATAGCCTGAGAAAAAGCTGAAACAGAAAACTAAACAACCTACAATATAGCATATGCTGTCAGGAATGAATGTCACGACATTCAGCTTGACATCAAGGATCATATGCTAAGTCTGTTTTCCAGATAAAAAACTGTACAATTTTGCTGACCTGTATAAGACCAAAATGACCATACTACAGTAACAACTTACATTAATACATGTCAAAGTATCCAATTTGACATTTACACATTTGGCCTTAAGTCAGTTCTGTTATCCTCTTAAAGAACAGACTAAGAAACATACTGAAGTGTAGCAGAACACCACTCTGTCTATTATTCAGTATATACTGTCCATGATGAATGTCATAACATCCAGTTTGACATTCATATAGTAGGCCTTATGCCAGGTCTGGTATTTCCTTGATAACCAGACTGCAAATGAATACTGAGCTCTAACAGAACACCAACTGTTCTATTCCTCAGTATCTGCTGACAGGGATGAATGTCACAAAATCCAGTTTGACATTCAATAAATCCTGTATTAGTTATTCCTGCAGTAACTACTCAAGTGTGTCATGACATCAGTCAAGACATCAGAGTACAATTAGATATTCTAACCTACAATGCAGTCACACATACACACCATGTCATGACATCAGTCAAGACATTAGAATCCAACTAGTGTTTTACCATATAATGCAGCCAATTAAACACCTACAAACTCCCCCTTTGGAATTTTTTTGGCTAAAACACTTTGATCCCCATAACAGAGTTCATAGCAGCGGAATCACACATCTAGAAGGAAATAGTCCTAGCTAATACACTCAGAGTGGAAGCACACTCACACACATGGAAGTTAAATAAAACTTCACATAGCAGCACACAAACAGAAGTTAAATAAGAACTTCATCACACATCAACTGCAGGGGAGGGAAGTTAACTAAAAGCTTCACACACACATCAGCATACAAACAGAAGTTAAATAAAAACTTCATCACACATCAGCTGCAGGGGAGGGAAACTTGAATCTGTCATGGATATATGTTTTAACAAAATAATCTGTTGTCCTGGGGTATCACCTGTATCACCTGTTACTCCCCCTTTTTGTCAAAAATGTTGCCAAAGCAACGCTTGAAAATACAGATCCACAAATAATAAACACAATTACACACAAATGACAAAAAAAGATTTATTCCTCAGCCTTATCATCAGCCTCCTCCTCAGACCTGGCCTCCTCCTCACTCTCTGAGCTTTGCCTTGCAGCTTCATCTGTATCCTCACCAGACATCTCCAATTGAAAGATCAGCTTTTCCAAGGCGAGCTTCCTAACCTCCAGCTCTTTGCAAGTATCTCCAGGAATAGTTTGTAACTGAAGGCCAGTGGACTCTCTCTTCTTTGCACAAAGTCATTGTCTGTCAAGATGTTTGGGAATTGGTTCAACACAATGCCACAAATGAGAGACGGAAATGCTATAGGTCCCTTCACACTGAAACTTCCAGCATGTTTCATGGTCTGATCAAAGATGTATGTACCATAGTCCACCTTTGCCTTGGTACCAACAGCATAGATGAACTTTCCTAACATCACAGACACAATTGACTTGTGATTAGTAGGGACTCAGTTTGCAGCTCCAACTTTGTGTAACATGGCATGTTTCACGCTGAGTTGGCTGGCCACCAGGTTCCCTTTAAGTGGCCACTTCCGGACTTGATTTGCAGTGATGACTTGATAGATTCTGTTGTCAGTCACTTCAAGCTCTGGTTGCACTTCATCTCCTCTTCCCAAATACAGATTGATTACTGATGGGGAAAAGGTCACACACTTGCCACGCACATAGACCTTTCTAAATTCTCTGGACTTCCCATCTGCACACTCCTCTGACAGATTGACAATGAACTCCTTCACCAATGTCTCATAGCACTTTGGGAGTTGAGTCACAGTTCTCATTAGCCCTGCCTCTTTAATCAGGTCCACAATCTCCTTACACTCCAAGGCATTCTGAGCCAGTTCCCTCTCCAAGGCCAGTCTTTTGTGGTAGACATACTTCCACCTGTTCACACTAGAGGCAAAGTGGAAGGACACATTGTCAATGGGTACCTCTGGAACACCAGCAACCAACTTGCTAGAGGTTGGCTTCTTCTTGGACAGGGATGTTGTGACATCACATGGAACATCCGAATCAGATTCCACCACAACCGCCTTGGTCTTCATTTTCTTGGGCACCTCCTTGCTCCAAGATTTTGCAGGTCCATGTCCTTTCCTTTTAAGGGGAATCTGAGTCACCTTTTGCTTGAGGGCATTTGTCACATCCACCTCCCTAGTTGGGGACCTTGGCACCACTATCTTCTTCTCTCTCCTAGTCCTAACTCTTTTGGCTAAGCTAGGGACAACTGAGGTCAACAGTTCATTGTCAGAGAGCTCTTCCAAATTCACAGTGTGAACATTAGGTTTGTCACTGACATCTTGAGTGACACCGACCTTCTCACCCCTCACATTGCCTGAGGGTTTGTCAATCTTTGACCCCTCATGAGCCTCAAGTTGCTCAACATTGTCAGAGACATTCTTTCTTATCACTACAGCGTTATCTTGACATGCAACAATATCAGGTATGATAGTGTTCAAGGGAACAGAAACCCCAGGAACATTCCAATTACCAGATAGTATCTGAGTGACAATAGTTGCAATGGAGTTATGCACATACCTTGAGCCTTCCCTTGTTTGTTCATCAAGAGCGATTTCTGATGAAAATCCGGAGGCCGTTTCCTTAGGTCTTCTTGCATGGGACGAAGTTGCAGCGTCAGCAACGGGATCCTCCCGGGTAGGGTTGCAAGACTCAGTGCTGGGGGAATCAGACATGGTCGTGTAGGTGGTTGAGTCGGATATGTGCGACATGATTAACGTCTCAGAGGAGAGTTGAATCGTTTCTTTGGAAGAAGGTTTGCACGAATGAGAGTTGAAGCGATGGAATGTGAAGCGCTTGATGCAAGAGTGAGGTCTATTAGTTTTTGACCACTTAGAGCACACTATTTGTTGTTTGATAATTTGACTTACTAAACAGTAGCTAACTAACTTCATTAGTTGCTATAAATTATCAGACGTAGACATTCCCTCTTTGCCCTTACTATTGTGAAACTGAGTAACATACAATGTCATGACATTCCGGGTGACATTGTACTCAGTCTGCATCAGGTTCCTCCAAACTAGGGTTGACCACCTGCTACCAGACGCTAGGTATTTAGTTTCTGCATACGACAATAATACACACATCTGTTTATCCCTTGCTGTCATATCATTTGTATGATGACCAATAGGTGCCAATGACTCATAACTTTCAATCAGACCTTTTCCACAGTCTGTCCTTTTATCTAAAGGCATATATGGGCCTACTCTCATAGTTCCCTTGGAAATGCTCTTCTTCATTCCTTTTACATGAAGTTGATCAAGTCTTCCATGTCCCAGCTTCCCTTCCTGATCTCCCTTGGCTAAGGGGCACTTTGGGAAGTGGAGTGAGTCTTTAGATTTCCATAGATAGCAGTTATCTTTGGATCTGTCTCCTCTCATCACTTCCTGATTGCAACCATTCAACACCACACATCCTCCCTTAGTAAATTCCACCTTGCATCCTTGGTCACATAGGTGGCTTATGCTTATGAGGTTTACAGTCAGTCCTTTTACTAACAATACATCACTCAGTTTTGGAGGTTCAGGACAGTCCAGCTTACCAACACCCTTGACTTCTCGTTTAGTTCCATCCCCAAAAGTCACAAACTTGATGATAGGAGGTTGAAGCTTCACCACTAGGTTGCTCATCCCAGTCATATGCCTTGAGCAGCCACTATCAAGGTACCAGTCTTGTCTGATAGGTGCCCTTGGAGATGTGTGAGCAAGGTTAGCAACGCATTATTGATTCTCAGGAGAGGAATGAAGCTTAGATGCCTGCTGCTTAGGATTGACCTGAGGTGTCTGCTTAGCCGCCCATGTTTGTTTCTTAATGGGGACATTATGCTTAGACACCTTCTTCTTAGACCTATCTTGCGAGGTCTGGTTTGGGTAACCATGCAGCCTATAGCAGAAGGGTTTAATGTGACCGAATCTACCACAGTAATGACATCTCCATCTTTGAAATTTCTTCTTCTGATGTTTGCTCATTCTGGTTCTCTGATGTTGAGACATTGGATGTGACTTCTGCTTGAATTTCTGAACTCCAGCCTTAGACTTTTTGAGTTCAGACGAAGCATTCTTAGCGAAGTCTAAGCCAGACATGGATCCTGACATCTGTCCTACCTTTAGAATCTCTTCCAAGGTGTCAGTCCCTTTATTCAACATCTTGATGGATTTGGTCATTTGGTCTAGCTTAGAAGTCAGCAAGGAAATCTCACACTTTAGACCTTCTATGATTTTCAGCTGCTTCTGTTTCTCAGCTTCCAACTCTTTGATGAGTTTCTTCTGCTTCTCTCCTTGGATGCATACTTCTGCACTTTTAACACATAGTTCTTTATAAGATGCAGCAAGTTCATCCAAGGTAAGCTCATCTCCGCTTGAGTTATCCTCTGAGGCACAGACACTGGTCAGAGCTGTGACATGTTTAGCAGACTCTCCTTCAGCTTCACTTTCAGTGTCTTCTTCTGACCAGGTGGCAGTCAGCCCTTTCCTTTGCATCTTGAGGAGGGTAGGGCATTCTGCTTTAATATGACCATATCCATCACATCCAGGACACTGGATTCCCTTGCCTTGGTTGAGCTTTTCTTCAGGAGTTGATCTTTTCCTTATGTCAGACGGGATGTTCTTGACATTGGGTCTACCCTGTTGTTCAACCTTCTTTATAAACTTGGTGACCTGTCTTCCAAGCATGGACATGGCTTCTGCGATGCTTTCATTTCCTCCATAGTTTCCTTCTTCTGATTTCTCTTCAGTATTTGAAGCAAAGGCTATGCTCTTGTTCTTCCTGTCAGTATCCTCACCTAGGCCCATTTCAAAGGTTTGGAGGGAACCAATGAGCTCATCTACCTTCATCTTGCAGATGTCTTGAGCCTCTTCTATGGCTGTGACCTTCATAGCAAATCTATTAGGCAAGGACCTGAGAATCTTTCTTACAAGTTTCTCTTCAGCCATTTTCTCACCTAGTCCACCAGAGGTGTTTGCAATTTCAAGAATATTCATGTGAAAGTCATGAATAGTCTCATCCTCTTTCATCCTCAGATTTTCAAACTTGGTGGTCAGCATCTGAAGTTTGGACATCTTCACCTTGGAAGTACCTTCATGAGTTACCTTGAGGGTATCCCAAACTTCCTTAGCTAGTTCACAGTGGTGCACCAGCCTGAAGATGTTCTTACTGATTCCATTGAACAATGCATTCAAGGCCTTGGAATTTCCAAGAGCTAATGACTCTTGCTCCTTGTCCCACTCTTCTTCAGGAATCTGCACACTGACTCCATCTTCACCTGTCTTTGTTGGATGTTCCCATCCTTTGTTGACAGCTCTCCAGACTTTGCTATCTAGAGACCTTAAGAAGGCTATCATACGAGGCTTCCAGTCATCATAGTTAGAGCCATCCAACATGGGTGGTCTATTTGAGTGTCCTATATCCTTGTCCATGGTACTAGAAAGTAACTTTCCTAGATCTCACCCAGAAATTTACAGGCAGGGTGCCTGCTCTGATGCCAATTGAAATTCTAGATATCAGACTTTAGATTTCACACGGGTTGTTATGACATCCAATTCTGCACAGACAAGAATTATGCAGAACTTAAAAGTAAGTGAAGCAAATAACACAAGTAATTCTTTACCCAGTTCAGTCCAACATGACCTACATCTGGGGGCTACCAAGCCAGGGAGGAAATCCACTATCAGTAGTATTAATTCAAAGCTAAACTCACCCGTTTACAACTCTTCACTTAATCCCTACCCAATGCAATTTCAATCTTACTCTAAGATCAGAGTTCCTACTCACTCCCCCTTAATCACCTCAGTGATTACTACCTTTAATCAATATTAAAGACAATTTTGAAGTCACACTTCAAACAACTCTTGATTGTGCTTAACAGCTTTAATCAAGATACACAGCACTCATGCTTAAAAGCTTTGAGCGACACAACACTTACAACTCAATGAACACCCTATGCCAAAGCAATCATCTACGTGGTAATGGCTTGGCTTACAAGATATGTCTAATACAAGACTCACAAAAATACAGCAGTGAAGTATGATGGACACACTAAATCTTCACGCCTCAAAATCCCCAATTCTGAATGAAGGAACGACTTCCTTTTATATTGCAGTACTTGGGCCTTTGCACTTGTATTCTCCTGAATTTAAGGTCACGCGAGTTCCCCTAAATTCCATATCTAGGTTACTAACAAATAGGCTATTTGTTAGGTTCATTAAATGTAGCTTGGTTGTTGATTTCCTGGATTTTCTCTCAGCTGTTGCATCCCTGAAGAATAGCCTGAGAAAAAGCTGAAACAGAAAACTAAACAACCTACAATATAGCATATGCTGTCAGGAATGAATGTCACGACATTCAGCTTGACATCAAGGATCATATGCTAAGTCTGTTTTCCAGATAAAAAACTGTACAATTTTGCTGACCTGTATAAGACCAAAATGACCATACTACAGTAACAACTTACATTAATACATGTCAAAGTATCCAATTTGACATTTACACATTTGGCCTTAAGTCAGTTCTGTTATCCTCTTGAAGAACAGACTAAGAAACATACTGAAGTGTAGCAGAACACCACTCTGTCTATTATTCAGTATATACTGTCCATGATGAATGTCATAACATCCAGTTTGACATTCATATAGTAGGCCTTATGCCAGGTCTGGTATTTCCTTGATAACCAGACTGCAAATGAATACTGAGCTCTAACAGAACACCAACTGTTCTATTCCTCAGTATCTGCTGACAGGGATGAATGTCACAACATCCAGTTTGACATTCAATAAATCCTGTATTAGCTAATCCTGCAGTAACTACTCAAGTGTGTCATGACATCAGTCAAGACATCAGAGTACAGTTAGATATTCTAACCTACAATGCAGTCACACATACACACCATGTCATGACATCAGCCAAGACATTAGAATCCAGCTAGTGTTTTACCATATAATGCAGCCAATTAAACACCTACAGGAACGCAGAAGGAGATGACAGACACTTTCTGCCTAAGGGGTCCACTCTATATGGAGAGATCAGACACACCCACATTTGTTCGAGGAATAGATCCATGCTTGCAAGATGCTACCAATTTTGTGGGGAGTAACATTGTTGGGGATACCCACTCAACTAAGGAGTCACTTGTTGGGAAAACACCAACCTCTCTACCCTGCTGGGGAACCCAATTCTGAAGTCGATCCAATGTCGCGATGCTAAACTCTTCCGACAACCCATTCTCGGATGGTCACCACGGCCTAGGGCTAATGGATATGTTTGCAATGCTGATGCATGAGTTTTTTAGCGCAATGCCCCATGATCATGGAAATGCTACGCACTAATGATGCGATATGCTATGCTTATCTAAATGATGAACGCATAAAAACACATCTCCGACGACACCGGGGAGCTCAAGGAGCTCTGCCGAGGGTTTCTATACCACGTCAATTTCCACCCTGCTGGGGAAAGACAACCCTGATTGCTGAGGAACAATCTACTCACAGACACCTCCGCTGGGGATATGGTAACCTTCAGGCTTGTTGGGGAGACACCGATCTCGAATCTGCTGTGGAGATAACACTCCCAAATCCACTGGGGAGACACGGTTTATTTGACACCGAACGCCCAACGATTCGTCGAACACTGGTCTTCACCATCTCACCACAGTGTTGACTTTCCACTTTAGAGCACTCCCAGACTCATCTGGACTTTTCTGACTCATCACCTTGTATTCCCGACTCCTCTGTACTTCACGGAGATCGAACCCCTGGGATTCATACGAACTTCCCAGTCCTCAGACTTTGAAGAGTCTTCTTGATTACCCTCTAGAATCGTCGCCGTAATTCTTCACCTTCCTTCTTCACCGTCCTTCCCTTGCCCCTGATTGGACTCTGCAGGGATCTATTTTGTCAAAATGCTTCCTATCACAACCTGCCAGTGAATGAAGATATCTAACAGTACCGGCACAAGAGATCGTTAGATAAAAAGCGTGCCCCAGGCGGGCCAAAATTCCAACATTAGGTCACTCAAACTTCCGAATAAGATTTCCAGATTTCAATCTTATAATCATGCATCGGAAGGGACCTCTATGTTTCAAAATGCAAATATTCTTATAAAAAATAAACGGATGTTTTTGCAATCAAAGCGGTAATGAAAACAAAAAACAAAATTTATTTGACTGAACATGCATTTTATTGACTGAACAAAAAGGTGGCTCAGAACCGAGCAACACACAGGAAGCAAACCCTGGAAAGAGGTGATTGCGCGCAAAAGGAAAAATCTATCTTAATGGCAACGTGAAACCGTGATCTCATCGGGTTCCAACTTGGTTACACCCCATATGTCCTCAAGACTTTCCGCACTTTCTGTCTTCTGAACAAGACGCTTCCGATCGATCTCTGTTGGGGATTATCCAAGTCATATCCAAAGCACAAACGATCATGCTAGACGCAGTTGTTCGTTTCATTCCCTCTTTTGCCTGGACCGCCCTTTCGGGTTTTCAGTCCACCGGGATACCCTTTTTTGCCCAAGTCGCCCTTGTGGGGTTTTCGACTTGCCGGGTGTACGGTTTCTTTTCATTTTTATCCCTAACTTTTGCCCGAACCTTTTTATTTATTTTTTCGGTTCGCCGGGATACCCTTTTTTGCCTGGGCTCTTTTATTCTTTTCGCCCAGCGGGTCTCTTTTTTTTTTTTTTTTTTTTTTTTTTTTTTTACGAAGTATCTTTTAACTGCGTCCGCATCTGCAGGGGATGGAAAATCCTCGCCACTCATGGTCGTCAACAACAAGGCTCTGTTAGAGAAAACCTTCTTGACCATGCTGGGGATTCATGATTGGGTGTCCATTTGCCCCTACGATTGTTGAGGAGGAAGGATCCTTTTCAATACCAGCTCTCCCACGTGGTACACACGATGTCGCACTTTCGGTCAACAACACGTCTTATTCACTGGGTACCACTGCCCCATGACAAGTAACTGCCAGCCTCTTTTCCTCAATCAGGCTCAATGTGTCATACCGAGTCCTTACCCACTTAGCCTTTTCCAATTTTACATCCACCAGGACCCTCCATGATGAAACCTGGACCTCAAATGGTAGCAACGATTCCTTCTCATACACCTGCGCTGCAGGCGTTGCCCCAGTAGATGCACGCACCGAGGTTAGATACCCGGGATGCACGCTTCGTACTCAGCCACCATTGTTGGTGCAATCAAATGCTAACCGGGCAACGAAGGGAACGTGGGATCCCTTTGGCGTAACCAAAATGACACCAACTCATCCACATTAACCTCCCCCATCAGACATCAGAATCCGTTCGGATTCAGGGTCAGGCCCCTCCTCTGGGATCGGTTCCTCACAATCTTTCGATTTGAGCACCTCGAGATGTCCTCATCAGGGAACTCAAACTTCCTTGGTTGATAATCCTCAATGGGTTGCGGGGCGATGTAAACGGACAATACACTCCCCTCGATTGCTTTCTGAGAGGTATACTGAATATCGCATTTAGTCAACATCCTTCGCCCTCTCGCAACCCGTCCGGTCAATGCTGGCTTCTCAAACACATACTTGACCGGATCCATCTTGGACATCCACAAAGTGGTATGAACCAACATATACTGTCTCAGTCGGCGAGCAGCCTATGCCAAAGT
Organism: Lathyrus oleraceus; assembly: GCF_024323335.1. Taxonomy (NCBI): domain Eukaryota; kingdom Viridiplantae; phylum Streptophyta; class Magnoliopsida; order Fabales; family Fabaceae; genus Lathyrus; species Lathyrus oleraceus. Next base: position 330,873,450 of record NC_066580.1, on the reverse strand, counting down.
ACAACATGTTTTCTCGAGCAGCGAATGTATTGTTTCATAGTCGATAAACTTTTTGCTTAGGTAAATTGCATGCTCTTTTCGACCAGACTCGTCATGCTGACCCAATACACACCTCATAGACCCCTCGAGGGCTGTCAAGCACAAAATTAACGACCGTCCCCATGGGAGGCATCAGAATCAGAGGTTCCTGCCACTTACGCTTTTATCTTTCAATGCCCCTTGGCAATCATTATCTACCTGACCGTTTGATCTCTTTTTTCCGTTCTCGGTTCAGGCCTTTCTTGTATCACTTTTTTCCTTTTTATTTCTTTTCTTTTTTTTTAACAGGATCAACCTCGATTCCTCTTATCCGTTCATAATGAACCTCCGCAGTTTACCGGACAACACTCCATAAGTGCACTGATTCGGACTCAACCTCAGTCTGAGTTGTTTTAACCCGGTCAAACAACTTGACCAAGTCCACCGGATGCCCCTCTCCTGTTTGGGAATTTGCCATCACGTCATCAACATGGCATTCGCTTTCACGATGAATCATGTCATTAAACAAAGTCACTCTGATACGTGGCACCGGCGTTCTGCTTCTCTAGAGGACAGTCTTCTCTCTATGGTAGCTTGTGCACAACGACATCGGTATCCGACCCTGGCATATCCTGACACGACCAGGCGAAGGTATCCACATGTTCTTTCAACAAGACTACCATTCTGCTCTTGACATTTGTCTCTGAAGCGGCCCTAACTTTCACTTCCTTTCTGACCTCGGCAGTGTCTGGACTAACGATCTCGAATCGCTCTTCCTGCGGTTGAATCACCTTCTCCTCTCTTTTCAACAACTTGGTTAATTCCGGCAGATCACAATCTTCTTCGCCTTCTTCTTCGGTAAGATAGATCGGATTGTCGAAGTCATACAAAGGTGTAACCGAATTGTTATCGATGAGATCAGGAGGATAGTCACTTTTGAGGTCGGCACAAGACAAATCAAAAGGAAAGAAAAATGAAAATAAACATTGCCATTTTTATTATTTTTAAACTGTAAAAATAAATGAAAAACAGGGAACACCGCTTTTTAATCACAAAAACATCCATTTATAACTGATGCAAAATGTTGCAAAATGAAACACATGAGGTGGCCCTTACAATGGACCATTACGTTTCGGGCAAAACGTATGGCTTTCATGCAAACAAAATTAAAAACCAGAAATACTACACTTCAGGATGAGTGACGGTGATGATTTTGGAGGCCTTCCAGTTTCCTGGTACGCACGATTTTATCCACGACTCGAGCTCGCGTTCACGGTCAGTCTCTTCACTCACTGTATAGGCGTGGCCAGGATCCAGCATTCCTGCACTGACGAAGGTGTACGGTGGACGACGTCCTCTGTTTTGTCTAGATGACTCTTGATCTGGCTGATAGCCGACCCCGAACATATCCGCTTTCACCACGATGTCGATGATCTTTCCCCAGCCTTGGGCCTCTCTGTTATTCACCACTTCTAGGGCTTGTTTATAAGAAGAAATGGACAACTTCTTCTCTTTCTCAGCAACAAGGGCATTTTCCACCCTGACGGTTTCAACTGCCTGACCTGGTGTTTCAAATTTTCCACCGTCCATTTCTACTTCCATCATTCTCTAGATCTTGTCCCCCATCACTACACACCCCTTTGTGGCGACAATCGCGCAACAGTTATCAACACTAGTGAATGCTCCATCCTTCATCAGATGTTTTGGGACCACAGACACGGGAGTTTTTAGCTGATCCCCATTAATCACCTCTACTCCTTTCTTGTCCTTTGACATAATCTTCACTTTTATAGGACCCTTCCTGGGTACAGGGTTAACATCCTCATTCAGTATCTGTGCCCAGCTGAGGGCCTTAGAGTCCACCATATCCTGGACGACATGTTTAAAAGCTCTACAACCCTCAATGTTGTGTCCGGGTGTCCCAGAATAAAACTCGCACCTGGCATTCTCATCATAGTTTGCAGGCCTCCGATGCTGTTCTACAGGAATCAATATCCTTGGTCGGACTAACCCCAGATCCCTCAACCTTTTGAACAGAAGGGTATAAGTCACGGGTGGCTTATCAAACTGACGATCTGTCTTCCCCTTCTTCACTTGGCTCTTAGCTTTCGGTGCTTCCTGTTGAGGTGGCGGTTATTGCGGTTGTACAAGTGGATTACCGACAGGAGTGGTTACAATGGCAGCATAAGAGTGGTAACGGTCCTTATCGCGTTCTTTTTTAGCTTGCAACCCACCTGATTCAACTTCCTTTTTGAGCGGACCACTGCCAGAGGGTTTCTTTGCTACAGTGCCAGAGGGGTTGCTTACTTTGGATGACAGAGCCTTTACCTGAGCTTTCTCCACTATCAACCATTTCTCAATCTTTTCCAATCTCTCAGCCATTGCTTTCTGTCCCAAGGCAAGCCCTTGCACAACACTGAACAACTCCCTCATCATCTCTTTCAGTTCGAGAATGTCGGCGTTGGGTGAATCCATCAGTTTGGATTTGTTGATCCTAGCAGGATATCTGAATAGAAGAGATATGCGCACCAGTTGGATAGTGACACCTACAAAACAGCAAACAGGTTAATATGACTCACACATGCAATGTCTATCCGTATGAGGAATATTCTGTCCTTTCATTCTGGTTTCATCGAGACGGATAATAGTTTCACAATAACATTCTGACATCAGGATGTCTCTCAACCAGAATTTCAATCAAAAACGGATCCCGAGTACGGATAGACATGGGTTAAATGCAGATGGATGCGAAATGGGAATGATGCAAATGCATGCAGGCCAGTTCACTGTGCCATCTTCCAAGTCATCTGAGGACCCATTAAGTCTCTGAACCAGTCACAGTCATCTGAGGGACTATGTCATCATAAATCCAACTTGGGAAGTTCCGAAATAAACGGGACCGAAGATTATATCACTGTCATCACAATAACATCCACTGAACGGACGACAACCAGATCCTCTGAACGAGTACTCTCAAATTCAACCCGGGGATCCGAAATAACCGGAACCCACTGATAGATATCACGAACAGAATTCCGGCGTGACAGAAGTAAGTACCCATAATTTCATCTGAACCAAAGTCACCATCTGTACCTGGAAATGATTCAATCCCTCCCCACTCACGGGTGTCATCTAGGTCAGGGTAAAGTCGAGAGAAACGCAGCATAAATAACCCTTTCATAGAATATCATCATATACACACCCGAAGTATGTAACGATAATACCCCATCAGAGTCTGAACTGCTCGTGATATCAATGTTCCGCTAAGTGGTGCAATACCACCCGCTTCCCATGAATCACTCTATTCCTAGGTGTCCTAGATTTCACTCATAGCCTGGGTATTGGGCCTTTTACCTCAAGTAACTCCCACCCCAACAGAGAGACAACATAGCACAGCCAGATGAATATAGGATGAATGCAAACATAAATGCAAATATATACAAATAAATGCAATAAATGAAACAGCAAAAGCAACCAAACCATAACCTAGAGAGCGCTAGGAGAGACTCGCTTAGGGAAGATGGACCAGCAAGAGGTCAACTTCTCTAGATCCCCAGCAGAGTCGCCAGCTGTCGCATTACGCGAAAAACCGGCAAGAAAACAAAACAACAGAGCCGCCACCGTGCGTTATTTATCCCAAAAGAGGGAAAGGAAACGCTCGAAGTAAACCTGGAAAGGACATGGTCTCGTGACCAAAGAGAGATGGGATCGGGAGTCGGTTATGCGTAGGGAAGGTATTAGCACCCCTACGCATCCGTCGTACTCGACGGGATCCACACACAAAAGGAAGGATAAAGGTTGCTAAAAACTGAACACAAACTGCACACACTGGCTGAAAGGAGACACAGAAAGACAAAAGAAACTAACTCGGCAGGATATAGCATCCTGGGCCTACGTAGTCTGTCAAGAACGGACATCAGAGTCGACGTAGTTCGGGACAAGGGAAACATGCTCGCTAGGATGTCGCATCCTATGCATACATATCTTCTCGGACTAAAGAAGAATCAAAGCACTCGTACCTCGGCTAACGCACGCCAAACAAAACCACCCAGGAAACCGACTGCCAATCGCTGGACTTACGTCAGACTCCACACAAACACAGGCAAACATGGAAACTGAATGCCAATCGCGGGACTTACATCAGACTCCGACGCAAACACACCCACACTGGACACCAAATGCCAATCGCTGGACTTACATCGGACTCCAAGCACACAACAAAAGGATACGGAATGCCAATCGCTAGTCTTACATCCATCTCCTAACGCACACAAGAGACAAAAGCAAAAAGGGCGCCCGGAGAGATCAGCTCATCTCCTGCCTACGTACCTCATCTGGTATGAGGACCAGGGCGACGTAGTTCCCCTACGCAGGGAAAAAGGACTAGCTTAACCAGATGCAAAGGGAGACATAAACTACTAGGGAGACTACGACTCGAGCCTAGAAGTTGTCATGCATACGATCCCTAAGTTAAGGTTGCTATCTAACTTGCACAGGGAGCAAGCTATTCTAATCAGCACAGGCAAAGCAAACATTCACACAATTAGCACACACTATATACAAACAAAGTGGGCTCACACAAGGTTAGGCTGTGAAACATAAGCCAACTGGAATCAGGTGATGTTAGCTCTTAACCCTAACATTGAGAGTTAGGGTGAAGCAGATGAAATGGGAAGTGAGGGTAAGACCTCACAGCTCTTATCCCTGGCCTGGGAGAGCTTCAGATAGATGAAAGTGTGGGAGTTCAGAAAGTTGGAACTCTTCTCCACATATGACTGACACAACAAAGATCTTGGGTTAATATCCACAATGCCTCAACACAAGGTGTGTGAGCAAAGTGGATGACACACTGAATAGCAGGAGATGGATTGCACATCTCTTTTATCTGCCAATTGCCTCATAAGAGGACTTTTCCTGCATGGCATAAAAGTAAACAAACACAAGCATTGCCTCGTAAGGAGGGCTTCAGACAGGTGCCTGCCCAAGTAACAGGACAGGTCTTCCAGACTACATGAAGTCAGAGAAATTATACCTCAATGCTTAAGCAACCAAGCAAAGCAAAAGCAAGTTCAAAATGAACTTAAGCAACTAATGTACCTGAAAACAATCCAACTCAATCAGTATACAAGTCAAATGAACTAAACAGCCAACCAACAGTCAACAGTCAACAGACATAGTCAAACAAGCAATGCTACAATGTGCAAGGCACAAGCTCAACTCAAATGAGCTAAAATCAACCTACAAAACAAGTCAAGGTTAGTCAATATCAACCAAATAATCCAACTCAAGCAAATGAATCAATCCCCTCATGACCATATGCTTCTCATCCTGAAAACAAAGCTCAACCATAAGCACAAACCACTAGGACAAGGCCTAGGGTCAAAGATGGAGAAATAATTCAAAACAGAACATGAAAATTGACATGAATCAAATTCAACCAATTAAGAACATAATCCAAAAGGTCCCATGTCAATAGAATCAACCAAATTCATTTCACAAATCCAATAAGGCAATGCATGCAAGTTGGAAGCACATTGAAACAACAGAATGAACAAATGCACATTAATTCCAAAATGGTTCAATTAATCTCAAGAAAAATCATTGTTAAACAGAACATACAACATGATCAACACACCAAAAATCAAGGCATTTGGACAAGTGTAAGCATGGTAATAAAATTCATCAAGTCAAGGCAAGCACAAACAAGCTCAAATGAGGCACCAAATGCTACATCAACTTAGCACAAGCCTAAAACAGAAATGACAAATGGTAAAGACCTAAAACCAAAGCCACAATAAACATCAATGTGTCTAGAATCAATGTGCAAAATTTCACACTCATAGGATAAACAACCATCATTTCACAAATCATTGAAGTTCAAGACTATTCAAAAGCTCACAAATGGTAATCCAGAAGGAAAAATCCCAAACAAATCAGAAATGAATCCAAAAATTCCAAGAAAATTCATGATCAATAAAAACATGCACAAGAAGCATCATACAAAAAATCACATCATTTGGAAATTGTTTGGCATGGCAAAGAAATTCATCAATTTGAGCAAGCAAAGGTGTGACACACATTGTCACACCCACATTAACATGAGCATATCTCAGCAACCACAAATGAGAAAAATGCAAACTCAACACCAAAATGTCCAGCAGGATGTCTATTTTAAGCATACCAAATTTCAAAAGCTTTGGATCAAAACTCATCATTTCACAAAGCATATGGCAAGCAAGGTACAAACAAACATACATGTGCACAATCCCTAAGCCAAATTTAATTCCATCGATGCACAAATTGTGGAAAAATGCTCAAAAAATACTAGACACAATAAGGAGCAAGATGCAAAAATCCACAAATTATTTGGATCAATATTTATTGAGTTATGAATTTTTAAAGTGAATGAAAAATTAAAAAAACATGAAAGAGCATGGCATGAATGGCATGGAATAACATGAAGTAAAATATGAAGGCCATATGAAAAAGTGGACGAGCCAGGATTCAAACACGGAGCAAATTTGAATTGGAGCGCTAGTTAGTGAAACGCGCCGTTTCACTTAACTGATGTGGCAAGGCAAAGCGCTATCGTCCAATCAATTTGCCAGGCGCGCGCTGAGTTGGACCAATACATGTCCATTAACATCCAAACACATGCAAACAAGCGCTGGAAAGATCAAATGGAATTCTGGAAATGAAAACCTAGCAACTTCATCGTGTTCTTCATGGATGATGAACATTTTTCTCAGAATCATAAAACAAGCACATCATTGGACTCATCTTCCATCATACAACATGAATCCATGCCTAATTTGTTCTAATTCAACCTATATCAACCTATATCCTCTTGCCCTTGCACTACCCCTTGCATCATACTCATGAACTGGGCCATGTTGGTCCTCATCTCTGCTAGTTCTGCTTGAACTTGATCCATGGTCTTCTATTGATTCTGCCTTGTCGCGTAACGGTGCGGACGATGCTCAGCAATCCTTCCTGAAACGGGAACCAGAATGAGAAATCCTCTTCCAGAACACCTGTAATGATGCAAGAATGATATTTGTATGATGCGTATGCTATATTTTATCATTTCTCAGGTATTCAAGTGTCTCGTCCACCTTTGAAAAATGGCAACCTGTACTCGTAAGCGGAACATAAACAACAAAGAAGCAACATACACTAGACGGCAAGCAAAAGTGAGACACCAATAATCTCATCCATAGGCATAAGAAATAAGATTCATACAAATGTAGTTCAAGCAAAGATTCAGTTCATCAGTGTAGAACAAGGAATCCCATCCAACAATCCTGGCACTGATCCATCAATCGGTCACACTCTGAACACTCAAGTAAAGGGGTGAGCTTCTCTTTCAGTTGCACCCTGAGTTTGATAACTTCCTCTCGGAAATGAGATGCACGGATGTCACTTCCTCTGAGTTGGCTCTCTGCTGCATGCCTCAAATCTACCTCTTTCTTCAACTGAGTATCTTTGTCCTTAAGCTGTCTTTCTAAGTCTCGTATCTTCTTTTTGTAATTGGCTTCCACTTTTTGTAATCTCAAGCGTCAAGGTGTTCTTCATCCAACATTGTTTCTATCTCATCATAGGACCTCTTTTTGTTTCTTGATCTACTAGCACTTTCACCTTGCACTCCTTTGAGTTTATGAGCCAAATTCAGCCTATCAGCTTTTGCTTTGTAAAGCTCCATTTGGATCTCTTGTTCATTTTCTTTCAACCGACGATTCTCCATTACGGCTTGTTTGTAATACTCAGCAGGCACACTCTCAGAAAGGATCAAAGGCGGTTGCTCCTGTAATGGTTCCATCCGGTCATATGGTAGCAACAAAGTTCCAACTCTTTCCTTGACCCACTCAGTGTAAGCAGGCATAGCAATTGCAAACTTCCTCCCTAAAACAGATCCATCTTTTATACCAATATTCTCCCAAGCTTTTCCCACTTGCTCCAATCTTGCTGGATCGCTCAGTTTCTCAGAGTACACACTTTCGGCTATCTCGACATCTTGCGGCCCTTCGTTCATGACAAAACCCAACTGACAGAGAGAAAGAACCGGGTTGTAGTTGATGCAACCCCTAGTTCCTATGAGTGGAACATTGCGAAACTCTCCACAACTCATAATGACATAGCGCACATTAATCCTATAAGCTTGCCACTTGATATCATAAGATGTAAGCGACATGATCCTCTGAGTCCATTTGTGAGTATTTTGAGTATCCACAAACGGTCCATTGGTAGGTAGAAAAGACAAGAACCACTTGAGTAGCAACGGGAGACAACACCTGATAGCTCCACACTTACCATGCCTGCTGTGTATCGCATAATAGGTGTCAGCTAACAAGGTAGGCACCGAGTTTCCTCCAATGAAAATAGTGATTGCTTCCAGGTCCACAAAACTAGGCATACTAGGGAACAAAATAACTCCATAAATCATGACATCACCGCTTGGTTTCCAATTATCGCTCACTTCCTTGACGCTCAAATAAAGAGCCTTAGCAACAACTTTGAAATCCACCTCCTTTGGCACATCCAGGAAAGGTACTCAATTTTCGATTCGGACATTCACAAGGATGGAATACTCTTCAAGAGTGGGAGCTAACTGGTAGTCCTGAAAAGTAAAGCAACGAAGCTCCGGATCATAGAACTGTAAGAGAGTCTGCAGAGGTACCGGATCAACCACCATCTTCAACAATGCCAAGATATCCCCATACTGATCATCAAAAACTTTCTGATTACGGTCGGTCACGAGATTACCCAATTCTTCCAAAGATGTCAACGGCTCACGGTAAAAACTGTAGGTGCAAGTCTTCCTCTTCAAATCTGGAATGGCAGCCATCTCTCGGTGTGAACAGACTCCTGAATAAACCTAAAAAATGATATGCATATGCGGGTTAACTTTTTTTTCTTTTTTATGCATTTTTTTTTAAAATAAACATGCTATGATGCAAAATGATGAAACAATGACTGGTTGGCTGTGTATCACAAGGCACAGGATCGGAACTTCAGCATGAACTTGGAATCGGGAACCATAGAACACAGTCATCAACTTAGAACCCAGACTTCAGAACCAACGATCACCAACAAGAACCAAACAAAAGTCACCAACAGGACACGGTCACCAATAGAACAAGTCACCATTAGTACCTGTAAATGATTCATTCCCCCCCCCCCCACTCACGGGTGTAATCTAGGTCAGGGTAAGGTAAAGAGAAACGTAGGATAAACAATCCTTTCAAGAATATGATCATATGCACACCATGTGTATGCAACGATAATACCTCATCAGAATCTGAATTGCTCGTGATACCATGTTCCGCTAAGTGGTGCCATACCACCCGCTTCCCATGAATCACTTTATTCCTAGGTGTCCTAAAGTTCACTCATAGCCTGTGTATTGGGCCTTTTACCTCTTGTGACTCCCACCCAACAACGAAACAGATACACAGCCAGCACAGTATGCATGAAACAGTAAAGCACACATAGGATGCAATGCAAGCAGATAAGTATACAAAACAATAAATAAATAACACACAATAGACAATAAACAAACAAACGCTAGGAAAGGCCCACTAGGGAAAATAAGTCCCCAACAGAGTCGCCAGCTGTCGCTCCCCGAATTTCCTGAATCCAAGTACAAACGCAAAAAGAGGTGGCGAGGAAAAAGTGTAGAGTCTCCAGCTATGTACTTTTATCCCAAGAGGAGGGAAAGGTAGTACTGCATAACCAAGAGGGAACGGATAAAACAAAGTCTCGAACCAAAGAAAAATGAGTAAGGGGGGCGGTTACGTGAACGGAAGGTTATCGCACTCCTTCACGTCTGTGGTACTCCACAGGATCCACATTTGCTATTTATGTCTAAAGTGTGTGTATAAAAAGTCCTATATGCAATGCGAAAGAGAGAAAATCAAAGTAGGGAAAAGAAAGAGTTATTGCTCGCACAGGCCCTACCCTGCTGCATACGTATCTCAAGAAGGATTGAGAATTAGAGCACCGTAGCTCGGCTTACCTATGTGTTTGTTTTTGTGTTTTTTAGATGAACGGCGTTACTACGCAATCTACCGGATACTCGACCTTTGGAGACTTACTCGCCTGTAGTAGAAGGATTTAACGTGTTCTTAGGAGAAGAAAAATCAATGAGTTTGTTTGTGTTTTAGGAATGCTCACGCAAAAAGGAAGTCCTAGACGAAGGAACCGTGCTACCTTAATTGACATGCAAACGAGAGACTATACGAAGCCTATCAATCCTACGGGGAGACGATCACACCATACAAAACAAACATGCATAAAATAAACACGCCAACAAGGGGGCTCAAACATACGTGGGTAGGGCTTTAGTCAAGAGGGGTCATATCAACCTCGACAAACAAGCCATGGAAAGGTAATCAAATGGGCTCTTAACCACTGACATTGAACGTCAGGGTGAGCAGATCAAGCGGGTAATGAGGATAAGACCTCATAGCTCTTAACCCTGGACAGGGTGAGCTCATTACAAAAAGTGGGGATTCAGGAAGGTGGAACCCTCCCCACTGACTGACCGGACAAAAGATCTTGGGCTTTTGTTCTGAAGCATCGACACGTAGTGCGAGTATAAAGAACGACACACTGAATGACGGGGGATTGACTACTAATCCCTTTTACCCGTCAATTTCCTCTTCATGGAGGTCTTTAGCATTGGTGCCTCCTCTTGGAGGTCTTTAGGCACAAAAGTAAACACACAAAAACATTGCCTCCTATTGAGGTCTTCCAACTAAGAAAGCGGTAAAATACGGGAAAAGATGTAAAAGGGATCGAGAGATCTACCACACGGATAAAGATACAAAGTAACAACAACTCAAGAAATAAGAAACCCAGAGATCTCTCAAGCTAGCACCATCAAAGAAAGCAAGTCAGCAAAGCAATCAGAATAAATCTCCAAACGGTATCCCACAAATAAAGTGGAATACCAAGCAAGCTATCTCTTCAAGAGTCATGTAAGCCCTCACAAAAAAACTCAACAAACAGGTTAGAGAAACAAGATGGAGTGCAATCAAGAGTTGCACCAAACAGAGAATCACATGAATCATGCCATTAAAGTTCACAAAAAGCTCACAAAAAGCAACCAAGGGTAGGAGGCCTAAACCTCTTGTCAAACAAATGCATCAAAAGGGTATCAAAACTCAAAGTCAGGGGCAAGGATCCACACATCAAGGCATGACATACCTACTGATTGGAGAGATCGATTGCAATTGAATTGCACCATTGGCTTTGCAGAACAATCTTAGGGTTTATATGAGAGGGAATCGGTTCTTTGCAGATGAGTTCCCTTCAGTCTCTGGAGGTTGCTCTGAATTAGTTAGAATCTCTCTAGGGTTTTGTTCCTAGGAAACTTCAGAGTGTTTTCAGCTTTCACCAATTCTCCTTCTCCTTTTTCCTTTATTGAAATTTCAGGATTTATAACTTGATTTTCGTGGCTTTGTGGGTTCAAATGAGAGAGGTCCAAGTCCAAGATTTTTCTGTTATATTTTATTTATTTATTTCGTTTTTTTTTTCATTTTTTTTTCATTTTTTTTCATTTTTTTTCATTTTTTTTCATTTTTTTTGTTTTTTTTCTTAACGCGTGGGCTTCGCCTAGCGAGCATGACAGTTCATGAACAAACTTTTGCTCCTTTGAATGATGAATAGACCCTATTTGAACATGTTGGAAGTAACTCAAGTTATTCCCTGGCCATTTCACCTTCAATTGACCAACAGTTGACTAGAGGTCGAACCCCAATTTAGATGAACGTTGCTGAAATGCAATATGAAATGTTAAATGACCTAAAAATGAATGCATGAATGAGGAGGGCAAATTTGAGGTGCTACAACTAAATCCAAGGTAAATCATACAAGTCGAGTCGCCACCGCACTTCTATTTATCCAAGGGAATGGTTAGAAAGCGAACAAAAACCTAATAGTTTTAACAAAAACTAGTAAAAGAAACAGAGATCTGGGTAAGGGGGTTGGTTATGCAATGGGAAGGTGTTAGGCACCCAAAACATCCTAGGTACTCCTAGGGAGCCCTTTTCACACTTGCGAAGGTTGTTATTTTGTGAAACTTTGTTTGTGCAAACATGATTGAAGAGATGAGAAGAGAATGTACAAGTTATTTACATTTGTGTTTGGATGGATAAACCCGTTGCCTACGTACGATCTTATAAAAAAGATTAGGATCAAAACCTCGTAGTTTGGGGTAAAAATCTCAAAACAAGTTGGTGAATTGATTGGTCCAAAAGCCTTAAGGTCTTTTGTTATCAAAGGGAGAAAACTCAACCAAACCACAAATCCACCATGTGAGGATAGCTTCAACATGCTAGTGAGGGGTTAACTCTATAATAAGCATAGAAGACTCATTGTCCATCACTAAGGATATAGGTGAGTATTATATCTTCCACAAAGATAACTCAAACCTAATAGTTAAAGGTTATGGAAAATTTGATTAAGAAGGTGGCCATTGGAACCACAAAAGACATTTGAATGAGTTATATTTACTAATTAAAAGTATATACAAAAATGGTCAAAGTTGACTTAAGGATTCAATTCAAAATAAGTGTTTTGAAAAGAAAGTTTGAAAATCAAAAGCATAAGGCTTAGGTTTCTAATGTTTGAAAACAATAGTTAAATGTTTGCAAAAAAGGTTTTGGCTTGGGTTAGAGTGGAGAGAAGAAGAAGAAGGGGCTAAGTCCTAAGTAAAACAAAAAGAGAAGGGATGAAGAATCAAAACCACAAAGGAGTCCCTCTCTTGAGATCATATTGATGATCCAAGTAGCACCCATCCTTTGGAATAACCAACCGCAAAGCATAAGCAATCAAATAAGTCTCTTAAGAGATCCTCAATGTGTCTTGTATCTTCCACTTGGATGAACATGGCAATGGTTCTACAATTAAGCTCAAGGAATCCCTAGTCACAAAAGCACACACATCAAAAGTTTCATGAAATAAAACAAGAATGGACAAGAGTGAGTTTAGAGATTTGGTCCTTCTAATCCATCTTCATCATTAAGATCCTTTTACTCCAATTTTGCATAAGGAAGGTCCTAGAATCTAAGTCCAATTCTCCATTTCTTTGCATAGGGGAAGTCCTAGAAACTAAGTCCATTTCTTTGCATTTGGTCAACAACAATCAAAACAAAAACACAAGCACAATAATATATACACAATTATGTGCTCAAGTGAGCAAAAGGAAAATGACATTAACATAAACATGTGCTCAAGTGAGCAAAGAGAAAAGAAAATGGATAATATGTGCAATAAAAGTAAATTGCATAAAAGTAAATTGCATAAAGTAAATGTTAATTGTTAATGGTTAGTGTTAGTAGTTAGTGTGCCATAAGGCAAATTTAGCGCTATATTAAGCAATCGTAATTGGACTTATGTAGAAGTCACAACTATCTGAGGCCGGTCAATATTAATGTAGGCAACAAACACAAGTTAGGAGTCTTGATTAGTGAACCAAGTCCCAACAACTTGCCATGCCAAAAAAGAAAAAGAGAAATGATCTTGTATTGGTTTAAGCCTTTTGCATGATTTAGAAGACAACCTATCTTTAATGCAAAGCCACTCACTTGATCAATTGATCAAGATGAATTAAATTTGAATCAAAGAAGATTAAATCTCCCTAACCAATGCTACTTATCAACCTTCAACTCATTGATCAAAGGGAAAAAAGTAGAAGAAGAAGGAGAAGAAGGATAAGAGAAATGGAAATGGCACAAATTAAAGTGCATTAAATGAAATACAATGTACCAATCCTCATATGTTGACCAATAACATTGAAAGTCAAGGTCAAACAATCAAAAACATAAGTGAGATGAAGATTGGGAGTCAAGAAATGAATAAACTATTTTTGGCATTTTTTTGATATTTAAAATAAACTTGAATTAAAATAAAAGAAAAGGTCAAACTTCAAAATTACTTCAAATCAACCTTGAAAGGTCCAAGTAATTTATCCTAAGTTCAACAAGGTTTAACAAAGTTTGACAAAAAATTTCAGCTTTTTTAAAAGTCAGAAACTATTTTTAATCAATTAAAAATGAATAAAAATAACCTAATTGAACTAAAATCTCAAATAAATCTCAAATCAATTCAAAAATTGATGAGAATATTTTTCATAGATCCATCATCATTCAAATAGGTTAGGAAAATATTTTTGTATTTTTTGAATATCAAAAGCTATTTAAAATGAATTAAAAATAACCAGAAAAGAGAAAAATCACAAAACATATCAAATGACAAAACAAAAAATATTAAAAATCAGAAATAGAAACTAGAATTTATTTGGGAAATAATGCAATTGGTCCCATAATTTTTGGATAAAAAATGAGAGAGATATGATTTTTTGAAAATAATTGGAATTAAAGAAATAAAAATCAGAAATAAGAAATGCAAAAAAACATGGAGCGTTAGATCTTAGCTCATTGATTGAGCTGGAAGATCACACGCTCCTAAGATGCGCGCCCATTGTGGTCTCTGGTCAATGTAAGCACATGGAAGAAAAATAAAAGTCATAACGATGGATGATCCAGATTAGATCTGGAAAAGAGATCACACGGCCAGGAATTGATCTGGCAATGATGAAGCCACCGGAGTCACCGTCTTCTCCGGTGAGCTTGGATTTTCCGGCCAAATTGCAGAAATTCAAAGCTTAATGAAAATGCATGATCTATACATCTTTAGAAAGTTGGGATGATGTACATCATCCCTGTACCATCCATTTCCCCTCTAGATCTCCATAGTGTGAGAAATCAGAGATGGAAAAATCTGGTGTTCATCATGAACTTAATGGATTTCAAAAATTGAATGCATAAACATGATGCCTCTATTGAGAGGACTTCAGCCAACACAAAATCTAAGCCAAAAGGTCAATGGATTAGGAGAATCGAAGAAAATACCAGTTGGAATGTAAGCTTGAGTTCTGGTAATTTGAGCACTATGCCTTGCTTGCTTTGCTTAAACAGAAGTTCAATGAGATAAATGATGAAGGTTTAGAAGCATTAGATCTAGGAATTCAACCAGATGAAGTTGAATTTTAGATCTGAAAAAAAATGGAGAAAATTAACTTGCTTCTTTAGTGATGGCTATAGAGGGAATTCTGCAGCATTTCAGGTTGAATTAGGCGTGTGAAATGAATGGAATGGAGTCTCTATTTATAGAGGAAGTGGCAAGGAGAATGTGAAATGATCCGTGTGCATGGCATGTCAAGCTTCATTGCATGGGCTTGCATGATCATGCACAAGGCCAAAAAACAATGCCAAATGAACTTTGAGCATCAGCCAAATGGATTTGGACGTGTGACTTTGCAAGGCAATAGCTTATGCACCAAGATTTCCAGTGAATTCCTCATTTGTACCTAAACAAACATCTCTTCGAAAGTACCATTTAGAAAATCCAAGCATAGGCATATGGGTAATGGTTGGAAAGGTTTTTGTATGAGGAACAAATGTTATGTTGGACAAAAACCCATTTGGAGTGTAGAAATTTATGAATTTTGAGTTTAAAGTGTAAGATGCAAAACATGCCAAGGCAAGGTTTCTAAAATTGGCCAACTTTCAAGCCATTCTGTTTTGATGATGCAAGCCTCAAGTGGAAAAACCTCTTACATCAAAGTTTTAGATCTTTTTAACATAATCAAAATGGACTTAAATTTTGCATCATTTGGATTTTTGATGGAAGAGTTATGGCCATTTGAAGTTGGACTTTTTTTACTTTTAATGCCTTTGGTCAAAATGGACCTATAATGTCTTGCATTATCACATGTATTTCCTTTGAGATTTTGAAATTTTGTTCAACAGAACATTTGAGGTAGACATCTGAATCTTTTCAATGCATTTTATCCCACCTCAAAATAATAAAAAATGAATGAGTTATGTCCTTGGGAAGTTGACCCACAATTAGGGTTTCAGTCAAAATGACCTATAATGTATTGGAATGGCAGATGGTCTTCCAAGCTTCAAATCAATTTTTGATGAACACGAAAGTTGTTCATATTGTCCTTAAGAACATATTTTATTTTTGAACCATCTCCATTTGACCAACACATAAAAAGTTAGGTCTCAGTGCATTTCAAAATAGTCAGATGAATTGACTGATCAACTTCTCAAGTCCACAACTCATATCTTGATGAATTGATGATTGAGGGCCCTCAAATAAGTTCAAATATGCATGAAATGAATATTTAAATGACTTCCCTTGAATATCTTTGACCATGGGCTGAGGTTGCTTCATGAGCAAGGCATTGTGATGCACAGATGAATTAGGGTTTCTTTGGGGAACAAACCTCAAACCCCTTGACTTGATTTAATCAAAATGATGAATTGAGATGCTAGGGAGGAACATTTTATGGATGAGAGCTTTGGGAACCATTACCATGCTTGTTTTCATCTCTTCTTGACCATGTCTTTGTACTAATGATCTCCTTGATGCTTTGGACCTTGTGATTGCTCAAGCTACAAAACAAAAGATGTTAGTGACATATTTTTGTGCTTTTTGATTAGTAAACAAAATAAGAAAAGCAATGATATACAATTCAAGCATGCTTGGTGATCTCAAACCATCTCACAGAAGGTCCCACCCAAAGGCAAAGGGAACCAAGATGCTAATGATCCTTGAGGCTATGCAAATGCAATGTTATGATGCCATGAGGGATCTTAGGGCCAAAATTGGGGTCTTACAGATGCCCCTATTTAAGGTCATTCTAGCCGGAGAAGTGAAGGTTAAAATCTTCGTTTCGACGAGGTAGAATGGGCTTAAATAATAACAAAGAGACGAATTTTGGTCCCTAAGAGACCTCATGATGCAAATGTATGTATGCAAAGAGGTAATACTCTGTGGAGATATCTGTCCACAAAGGCAAAAATCAGGAGGAAATTGGAATTCCATATGAGTAATATGCTCATAAGATGGGATAGAGCCTCTGGGGACTCTAATGGGGATAAGAAGGAAATGCGTGAGCAGGGCACGACTCAAAGCTTGGGGAACAGAATTCCAAAGGGAGTAAATCCAATGGAAAAACTCGAGCTGACTCGAAGGTGCATGTGTTGGGGAATATGTCAACACAGCAACATTATCCACAATGGATACTTCGGATAAAAATCCGGACTCAGGTGAGGATAATCCACTAAAGGGTCTCACTGGGGATATCTAAAAAGGACTCTCCTGGGGAAGCAACGGGATGAGGTATTACCGTTTACTGGGTAATAAGTTTAAAGAGACGTCTGATCTGAACACCGGTATAAGGGTGGGAGAACAACGTGCTCGGGAAGAATGAAAATCTAAGACCGGTATAAGGGTGAGATATCAATCAACCAAATCATCTGAGGAAGACCTATAAAGGTATATTTCGACTCAGGAAAATCTGACTCCACAGGGGACAACAAGTCATAATAGGGAGCAGAAGGAAGGAACACCAGGGATACCGGTTACTGGGCATATAATAGGTGACCAACCAAAGCGTGAATTGGGGAATATTCCCAAAACACTCATCATATATAAAGAGGGCAAAAAGCAAACTTGACTAAGGGATGGACATTCGATTCCAAAACAGGGATACGAATCTTACTCGACTGGGGAAGAACAAAAGCTTCGACCAAGGAGTGCATGAGATATATTACCTATTACCGTCAAAACATAGATAATACACTCGCATGGAAGATTATCCACAACCGGTTACTGGGTTAATAAAGGATAAATCGACCGTCAAAGAGAAAGGCATCGGGATACCAAAACTAGGTATATAATGATGACCGTTCAAGGGGAGCAACAGACATTACCGACAACCGGTGAATGAAAGAGGGCTTGTTGGGGATAACTTGTCTAATCAAAGGAATTATCCAAAAGAAGGAGGGAATATCAATACCTAATATTGGATAATGATAACCATCAAGGAGGGGATTACATCTACCAGATATGGGGTAGAAAACCACGGAAAAGTAACCGTCATCAACTAGGATGAACAAAAGGTTAACTCTGCAAAGGGGAGAAAAATAGGGTTTACAACTACCGGTATAAGGGTAGAAAACCACAGGCTTCGCCGGGGATATGATGGATAATTACTGGTTACTGAGCAATTATTCATTTATACCACGGGGAAACACAAGAAAACAATCACAAGAGGCCAATTTAGGGTCAAACCAAAGAGGCGAACTGAATCAAGACTCGTCCTAATGAGGATATAACTCAATAGGGGAACCCATCCCAAAATATGTGTTGGGAGGAAGCGAAAACAACCGTCATCCATGAGGATAGAACTCAGTGGGGAGTGCGGAAGGAAAGGTAAACACTTTTTGCTTAAGGGGCCGACTCTCTATATTGAGGGATCAGACACCGACATCTTGCTTGGGAAAAGTATTACCCATTAGCAGAGGGATAACAAACAAAGATATATGGCAAACAATGCAATATGAATATCCAAATGTTTGAAAAATATGTGCACATATGTGTGGTTTATGTATGATGAATGCTGACAAACAGACATTTCTAACATAAACAACCCCAAGGAGTACAAGAAATCTGGTACTACATCCCAAGAGAGCCAGATCACCAGAGAGTATCCAATCTGCCGGGGATCAGAGATACCAGGAAACAACGAAATCTCTGCAGGGGATGAATCATCAGTTACAGCTGGGGAAAAGAGTTCATTGCACAGGTAGAATCTGCCACATAAGCAACTCTACCGGGGAATCCATCCGAGGGATAAAGGGATTCGGGAGGGTCAACCACCAAGTACCGTACTCACCAAAGAGATCACATCTGCTGAGGAGAAAAGGTTGCTACCCAGCTGAGGGGGAGAGTGGTGAATATCTTAACAAGCATACCACTCAGGGCTCTGCAGGAAGAAAATACAGTCATGCCAGGAATATGAACAAATATCTTACCCTGTTGGAGAACATACCATCATTGGGAGAGCACGGAGGATCTCCTAAGTATCCTTTTCATCATTGTGAATGTTCACTTTGCTGAAAAATTCATTTGTTCAAAACAATGATATTTTCTCAATTAAAATATGCAAAACATTTGTTGAAATAGAAACAAATAAGAATGCAAATAATTGGATAAAGCCTCGAATTTATTTGATGGAATGGTAGCCTGCAAATGGCAAGAGTCCATAGATCTTTACATGTTTGAAATTGGTGATATATATTGGAAAAAGGCTACATTGAACATAATGACCATTTCTCCACCAATTCTGAATTCGATGTATTTGAAGCTTCGGTTCATGACGAATGAACAAGAATCTCTGACGGATGACAGTTGTAGAATAAAGTCTTGTCAGGATGCAGTTACTTGCCAAATCCCTAATTTTTGCCTAGATTGCCCCAGGGTGAGGTGCTCAATCTAGCGGGATACGAACATTCATTTTTTCATGTCTCTAACGTTTGCCTGGATCGCCCTTTCGGGTTTTCAATCCACCGAGACGCTCATTTTTGCCTAAGCCGCCCTTTCAGGTTTTCAACTTAGCGAGCTATTCTGTTTTTATTTTCTAGGCGAAGTATTTCTTGACTGCATCTGAGTTCACAGGACGAGTGAAATCCTCCCCATCCATAGTTGTAAGTATCAAGGCACCGCCTGAAAAGGCTCTCTTAACAACATATGGACCTTCATAATTTGGAGTCCACTTGCCCCTGGAATCGGGCGCGAAAGACAAGACTTTCTTGAGCACAAGGTCACCTTCTCGGAACACACGAGGCTTGACCTTCTTGTCAAAAGCTTTCTTTATTCTCTGCTGATATAACTGACCATGGCACATAGCGGTCAATCTCTTCTCTTCTATCAAATTCAGCTGGTCATAACGACTCGGAACCCATTCAGCATCAGTCAACTTGGCCTCCATCAAGACTCTCATTGATGGGATCTCCACCTCTACTAGGAGTACAACCTCCATGCCATAAACAAGAGAGAAAGGGGTTGCCCCTGTTGAAGTTTGGACAGACGTACGATATCCATGTAAAGAAAATGGCAGCATCTCATGCCAATCTTTATACGTGGCAACCATCTTCTGGATAATCTTCTTGATATTCTTATTAGCAGCTTCAACAGCCCCATTCATCTTGGGTCTATAAGGCGAAGAATTATGGTGTGCAATTTTGAACTCACTACACAGCTCTTTCATCATTTTGTTGTTCAAGTTAGATCCATTATCAGTAATGATCTTATCTGGCACACCATAGCGGCATATGAGTTGATTCTTGATAAACTTCACGACCACCTGCCTGGTCACATTTGCATATGATGCTGCTTCAACCCATTTGGTGAAGTAATCAATTGCTAAGAGAATAAATTTGTTCCCGTTAGACGCTTTTGGCTCAATCATGCCAATCATGTCAATTCCCCACACGGAGAAAGGTCATGGTGATGAAATCACATTCAGAAGTGTCAGAGGAATATGGATCTTATCCGTGTAAATCTGACACTTATGGCATTTCTTCACGTATTTGCAGCAGTCAGACTCCATTGTCAGCCAATAGTAGCCTGCTCTCAACATCTTTCTAGCCATGGCATGTCCATTGGAATGAGTACCAAATGAACCCTCATGTACCTCATTCATCAACAGGTCTGCTTCGTGTCTATCCACGCATCTGAGCAGAACCATGTCAAAATTTCTCTTATAAAGCACTTCGCCATTGAGGTAGAAACTGCCTGACAATCTCCTCAAAGTCTTCCTATCTTTCACAGATGCCCCAGGCGGGTAAACCTGGTTTTGAAGGAAACACTTGATGTCATAATACCATGGCTTATCATCTTTCACCTCTTCTACTACAAATACATGAGCTGGTCTGTCCAAGCGCATCACAGTGATATTTGGGACTTCATTCCAAAGTTTGTCCACAATCATCGAAGCTAGCATAGCAAGAGCATCTGCCATCCGATTCTCATATCAAGGAATATGATAGAAGTAAACCTCAGTAAATAATGTTGAAATCCTCCTCGCATAATCTCTATACGGAACGAGACCAGGCTGATTCGTTTCCCATTCACCCTTAATCTGATTAACAACGAGGGCCGAATCACCATATACGTCAAGATGCTTGATTCTTAGATCAATACATTCCTCCAATCCCATAATGCATGCCTGATACTCAACCATATTATTCGTGCATTTGAAAGTTAGCCTTGCTGTAAAAGGAAAATGTCTGCCTTGAGGAGTAATAATCACTGCCCCAATATCGTTTCCAAATTGATTCACAGCACCATCAAACACCATGCTCCAACGGGAACCAGGTTCTGGCCCTTCATCGAGCGTAGGCTCATCACAATCTTTCATTTTCAAATACAGAATCTCTTCATCTGGGAAGTCATACTGAACTGACTGATAATCCTCAATCAGTTGGTGTGCCAAGTGGTCAGCCAAGATACTACCTTTAATAGCCTTCTGAGCTCGATTCTCAATATCATACTCAGATAACAACATTTGCCAATGGGCAATTCTCCCTGTTAAAGCAGGCTTCTCGAAGATATACTTGATTGGATCCATTCTGGATATCAACCAGGTCGTATGATTTATCATATACTGGCGTAAGCGCTTTGCAGCCCAAGCCAAAGCACAACATGTCTTCTCAAGCATTGAGTGCCGAGACTCACAATCAATGAACTTCTTGCTCAGGTAGTAAATCACATATTCTTTCTTCCCTAATTCATCTTGCTGACCAAGGACACAACCCATTGAGTCTTCAAGAACAGTTAGATACATGATCAAGGGTCTTCCCTCCACGGGCGGAGACAGGATCGGAGGCTCAGACAGATACTCTTTAATGCTATCAAAAGCTTTCTGGCAATCCTCGGTCCAATTGTGGGACTGGTCTTTCCAGAGGAGCTTGAATATTGGCGCACATGTGGCAGTCATGTGGGATATGAATCTAGTAATGTAATTCAAGCGACCAAGAAAACCTCGGACTTGCTTCTCAGTTTTGGGCGCAGGTGTAACACCCCGATAAAATATGATAATTAATTAATTTAAGTTTAATAGTATATTATGATGATAATATGAATGAGAGGGTATTATTTTTCAAAATAAAAGATAAACCCTTCATATATATTATTATTAGTATATTTATTAATTTAATTAAATAATTGGAATAGTATTGGATTATTATTATTGGAATAATAAAGTTGGAATTGGAACGATTTTTGGAATCGGTAAAGAGTCCCATTTAGTAAAAAGGTTTTTACACGTGAAAACAGAGAAGCGACTAAAAAGTGGAAAAAGGGCAAAAAGGAAGAGCAAGAGAAAAAGGGTTGAAGAAGGGAAAAGCTTGAAGTTAAAGGATTTGCCGGATTAACTCAGGTAAGGGGGGTTTATCATCGTTTAACGGGCATTATGGGTTAACATGTAATGGGTAGTAATAAGCCATTGAGTTGACTCTAATCAGGATGATGAATGCTGCAAATTGTGAACTTATGGATGAATGAGAGATGGGTTTATAATTGAAGAAAATTCGTAGGAATTAGATGTAATAAGGTTAGAAATTGTGAAATTGAATGGGTATGATCAGTTTTAGATAATATGAACGAATGCTGTGTAAAAATTGGACTGTGGGAGGTTGGATTTGAGAAATCTCGTAGCAGAGAAAAACCCATAGCAGATCTGGAATTTTGGTTTCTGGTCATACGCGTGTGACACTAGGCCATACGTGTATGAGATGGCCTGGAGGGGAGGAGACTGGTGCTGATACGCGCCATACGCGTGTACTTACGCGTAGCCTGTGAGTGGTACGCGTATGGGGTGAGGCCATACGCGTATGAATGAAGAAGATGATGTTCTAACGTAGTTTTGTCCCTGTTGGTACGCGTATGGGAGAAGTGGTACGCGTATCATACGCGTATGAGACAGGCCATACGCGTATGGGCTTGGCTAGGAAATGTGCCATACGCGTATGGGCATGAGGCATACGTGTATGGGCAGAAGTTTGATTTTTCTGAGCTGTTGTTGTGCAGTTTTGGTCGTTTCAGCTGAGTGATGTAATTTAGCTGATGTATGATATAGTAGGGATCATTTCCCGTTGTTTTGAGCAGTATAGGTATTAGTAGAGTGTGCTAATACTGTGATTTATTATTTGGCATGACATGATATGATTTTGTGATAAATATGCTGATGATGTATGATGGTATGCATAATGCTGTGAATATATCTATTATGTATGCAATTGTGGATGGACTGTTTATGGCTTAGAGTGTGAGCCTATGTTCATTGTGGATTGTTGTTGATGTTTGCATGCTAGGTGATTTAGCGTGCATAGCATAGCCTTTATGGTGGTAGCTAATTCCCATGGTGAGGAATTAGTGAGTGAGTCACTAGGTCTCAAATGAGTGGGACTAGTGAGCTTGGTAGCCGTATCTGGGTTTGATCGGTGAGGTTGAACTATGTGTTCACGAATAGTCGGTACCGCATGCATGGAGTCTCATTTCATAATGTATGTATGGCGTATAATATGAATGGATGTATTCCAATATTATACGTGTGTTTTGTGTTTGTGTTGAGTATGATTATGAGTTGATGTTGTCGTTGCTGAATGTGTGATATGAGTAGGGTGATGAATGTGTTAATTTACTTAGCATTACATGATATTTTATAATGCTTATTATATCGATTGAGGAACTCATCCTTACAACTATGTTTCAGGTAACGAGCAGTGATTGAGTAGAAGCTAGTGCTTGGAGTCTAGTGTAGTTCCTTAGTGGGTCATGCTCTGGTATATGTAACATCGGGATGGGATGTTTTACTTTGTTTCATTTTTGGTTGTTGAACAATTTTACATGTAATGTGTTACATGGTTTGCATGTTGTTAGATTTCTATCCGCTGCGAATTGTGCAATGTTTTATTTTGATTAATAAATGAGCATGACAAGTGATTTTGGTGAATGGTGTCAAGTGTCAAGTGTGACACCCTGAAATTGCATATCTACTCTGATTCATATTTTGTTGTTTTAATTAATTATTGGGGTATTTTAGTTGGGTGTTACATTAGTGGTATCAGAGCATAGTCGGTCGAGTCGAGTCGTAATTATTCTGTTTCCCTGTATGTGATAGGTGTTGTGTAACCCTATCAGTACTTATTGTTTTAGCTTGTTGGATTAACTCAGAATAGAGATGGCTGGAAGAGGTAGAGACGATGCTGCGATTGCTGAGGCTCTGGGTATGCTAGCTGGAGTACTTGGAGGGAATCCGAATGTTGTGGGATTGGGAGCTGCTCGTCAACTGAGTGAGTTTCAGAAGAACAATCCTCCAATGTTCAAGGGAGCATACGATCCAGATGGTGCTCAGAAGTGGTTGAAGGAGATCGAGAGGATCTTCCGAGTGACTGAGTGTGCCGATAACCAGAAGGTCAGGTTCGGTACGCATATGCTGTCAGAGGAAGCAGATGATTGGTGGGTTGCTGCCCGCACTGAGTTGGAAGCTACTGGGAGTGCTGAGATCACTTGGGCAATGTTCAGAGAGAGATTCCTGAGGAAGTACTTTCCAGAGGATGTCAGAGGAAAGAAAGAGATAGAGTTCTTAGAATTGAAGCAAGGCAACCGGTCTGTTACTGAGTATGCTGCTAAGTTCACAGAGCTGTCGAAGTATTACACTCCCTATGATGAGGCTACTGGAGAATTTTCAAAATGTGTGAAGTTTGAGAACGGGTTACGTCCCGAGATCAAGCAGGCTATTGGGTATCAGCGGATTAGAGTGTTTTCTGACTTGGTTGACTATTGCAGGATTTTTGAACAGGATACCAAGGCCAGAGCGGAGAGCTATCAGCAGAGGGTTGATAGGAAAGGCAAGAATCAGAATGATCGTGGGAAACCGTATGCAGCTGGCAATGGTTTCCAGAGACAGAGTGGGATGAAAAGACCTAGTGGGGGAGACTCCAGTGCCCCTGCTAAGTGTTACAGATGTGGTCAGGCTGGACATCGTATCCATGAGTGTACCAGTACTGAGAAGAAGTGTTTCAAGTGTGGCAAAGGTGGTCACTTGGCTGCAGAGTGCCGGTTGAAGACTATGACTTGTTTCAACTGTGGAGAGGTGGGTCATATCAGTCCACAGTGTACTAAGCCGAAGAAAGAGAACCAGTCGGGAGGCAAGGTCTTTGCTTTATCGGGTTCTGAGACTTCTGCAGATGATCGTTTGATCCGAGGTACGTGTTATATTAATGGCTTTCCTCTTGTAGCTATTATTGACACAGGTGCGACTCATTCCTTTATATCTTTGGATTGTGCTGTGAAACTTAAATTAGAGATATCTGAGATGCATGGGAGTATGGTGATTGATACTCCTGCGAAGGGTTCAGTGACTACTACTTCAGTTTGTTTAAATTGTCCTTTGAGTATTTTTGGTAGAGACTTTGGGATGGACCTCGTGTGTCTTCCACTAGTGCAAATTGATGTTATCCTGGGTATGAACTGGTTGGTGTTTAACCGAGTTTATATCACTGTTTTGATAATACTGTGATCTTTCCTGAGATTGAGGAAGGAAAGAGTTTGTTTCTATCAGCAAGGCAGGTGAATGAGGCAGTAACAGATGGGGCAGAGTTGTTTATGCTGTTAGCGACTTTGGAGGCTAAAGATAAACTGGTGATTTGCGATCTAGCCGTGGTGTGTGATTTTCCTGATGTGTTTCCTGAAGAAGTGAATGAATTACCGCCAGAGCGTGAAGTTGAGTTCTCGATTGATTTGGTATCTGGTACTAGGCCGATATCGATGGCTCCGTACCGTATGTCTGCTGTTGAGTTAACTGAATTGAAGAGTCAGCTGGAAGATCTGTTGGATAAGAAATTTATTCGTCTGAGTGTGTCACCGTGGGGCGCACCAGTGTTATTGGTTAAGAAGAAAGAAGGTACTATGAGGTTGTGTGTGGACTACAGGCAACTGAATAAAGTGACGATCAAGAATCGGTATCCTTTGCCGAGGATTGATGATTTGATGGATCAGTTGGTTGGTGCGAGTGTGTTCAGCAAAATAGATTTGATATCGGGGTATCATCAGATACGTGTGAAAACTGAGGATATTCAAAAGATTGCTTTCAGAACAAGGTATGGACATTATGAGTATTCTGTAATGCCTTTTGGTGTGACTAATGCGCCTGGGGTATTTATGGAGTATATGAATAGGATTTTCCATCCGTACCTAGACAAGTTTGTTATGGTGTTTATAGACGATATTTTGGTGTATTCGAAATTTGAAGAAGAGCATGCTGAACATTTGAGAGTGGTTTTAGGAGTTCTACGAGAAAAGAAGTTATTTGCTAAACTGTCCAAGTGTGAATTTTGGTTAGAAGAGGTTAGTTTTCTTGGTCATGTGGTTTCAAGAGGTGGTATTGTTGTTGATCCTTCTAAGATAAAAGCGGTATCTAAGTGGGAAGCTCCGAAGTCAGTTTCCGAGTTAAGGAGTTTTCTTGGACTTGCAGGTTATTATAGGAAATTCATTGAGGGATTTTCTAAGTTGGCGTTACCGTTGACGATGTTATCTAGAAAGGGGCAAGCGTTTGTTTGGGACTCAAAATGTGAAGAAGGTTTCCAAGAGTTAAAGAGAAGGTTAACTACTGCTCCTACTCTGATATTACCAAGTCCGTCGGAACCATTTGAGGTTTACTGTGATGCTTCATTGTTGGGTTTGGGTGGTGTTTTGATGCAGAATAAGCAGGTTGTGGCTTATACTTTGAGACAACTGAAGGTTCATGAGAGGAACTATCCGACACACGATTTAGAGTTGGCAGCTGTGGTATTTGTTCTGAAGTTATGGAGACATTACTTGTACAGGTCAAGATTTGAGGTTTTCAGTGACCATAAAAGTTTAAAGTATTTGTTTGATCAGAAAGAGCTGAATATGAGACAGAGGAGATGGTTAGAGTTTCTGAAGGATTATGACTTTGGTTTGAATTACCATCCGGGTAAAGCAAACGTAGTGGCTGATGCATTGAGTCGGAAATCATTGCATATGTCTATGTTAATGGTCAAGGAATTGGATTTAATTGAGCAGTTTAGAGACTTGAGTTTGGTGTGTGAGAGTACTCACAATAGTGTTAAATTGGGAATGTTGAAGTTAACGAGTGGTATTCTAGATGAGATTAGAGAGGGTCAGAAATCCGATGTGCTTTTGGTTGATAAGTTGACTCTAGTGAATCAAGGTCAAGGTGGTGAATTCAGAGTTGATGAGAATGGTGTTTTGAAATTTGGTAATCGGGTGTGTATTCCGGATGTTACCGAACTTAAGAAGAGTATTCTTGAGGAAGGACATCGTAGTGGCCTGAGTATTCATCCTGGGGCTACGAAGATGTATCATGATTTGAAAAAGTTATTTTGGTGGCCGGGAATGGAAAGAGAAATTGCGAGTTTTGTTTATTCTTGTTTGACTTGTCAGAAGTCAAAGATTGAGCATCAGAAGCCGTTTGGGCTAATGCAACCGTTGGCTATTCCAAAGTGGAAGTGGGATAGTATCAGTATGGATTTTGTTTCTGGTTTACCGAGGACAATTAAGAATTTTGAAGCTATTTGGGTGATTGTTGACAGATTGACAAAATCGGCTCATTTCATTCCGATCAGAATGGATTATCTGTTAGAGAGATTAGCTGAGTTGTATATTAAGAAAATTGTAAGTTTGCATGGTATTCCGTCGAGTATTGTTTCGGACAGAGATCCTAGATTTACATCGGAGTTCTATGAAGGTTTGCAGAGGGCTTTGGGAACTAAACTGAGATTGAGTTCTGCATATCATCCGCAGACTGATGGTCAGACTGAGAGGACGATTCAGTAACTGGAGGACCTTTTGAGGGCTTGTGTTTTGGAAAAGGGAGGTGCTTGGGATTGTTATTTACCTTTGATTGAGTTTACCTACAACAATAATTTTCATTCGAGCATTGGTATGGCACCGTTTGAAGCTTTGTATGGTAGGAGATGTCGGACACCTTTATGTTGGTATGAGTCCGGTGAGAGTGTTGTGGTTGGACCGGAGATTGTTCAACAAACTACGGAAAAGATTAAGATGATTCAGGAGAAGATGAGGATTGCTCAGAGTCGTCAGAAGAGTTATCACGACAAGAGGAGGAAGTCACTTGAGTTTCAAGAGGGAGATCATGTGTTTCTTCGTGTTACTCCGATAACTGGGGTTGGTCGAGCTTTGAAGTCGAAGAAGTTGACACCTCGATTTATTGGTCCTTATCAGATTTTGGAGAGGATAGGGGAGGTAGCCTATCGTATCGCTTTACCGCCGTCACTTGCAAATTTGCATGAGGTTTTTCATGTGTCTCAGTTGAGGAGGTACATTCCTGATCCGTCGCATGTGGTCCAAGTAGATGATGTACAGGTGAGAGATAACCTGACTGTTGAAACATCACCTATGAGGATCGAGGATCGAGAGTTGAAGCAGTTGCGGGGTAAAGAGATTGCTTTGGTAAAGGTAGCTTGGGGAGGACCAGCAGGTGGCAATGTGACTTGGGAACTTGAGAGTCAGATGAAAGAGTCTTATCCAGAGTCATTCGCTTGAGGTATGTTTTCGAGGACGAAAACTCTTTTAGTGGGGGAGAGTTGTAACACCCCGATAAAATATGATAATTATTTAATTTAAGTTCAATAGTATATTATGATGATAATATGAATGAGAGGGTATTATTTTTCAAAATAAAAGATAAACCCTTCATATATATTATTATTAGTATATTTATTAATTTAATTAAATAATTGGAATAGTATTGGATTATTATTATTGGAATAATAAAGTTGGAATTGGAACGATTTTTGGAATCGGTAAAGAGTCCCATTTAGTAAAAAGGTTTTTACACGTGAAAACAGAGAAGCGACTAAAAAGTGGAAAAAGGGCAAAAAGGAAGAGCAAGAGAAAAAGGGTTGAAGAAGGGAAAAGCTTGAAGTTAAAGGATTTGCCGGATTAACTTAGGTAAGGGGGGTTTATCATCGTTTAACGGGCATTATGGGTTAACATGTAATAGGTAGTAATAAGCCATTGAATTGACTCTAATCAGGATGATGAATGCTGCAAATTGTGAACTTATGGATGAATGAGAGATGGGTTTATAATTGAAGAAAATTCGTAGGAATTAGATGTAATAAGGTTAGAAATTGTGAAATTGAATGGGTATGATCTGTGTTAGATAATATGAACGAATGCTGTGTAAAAATTGGACTGTGGGAGGTTGGATTTGAGAAATCTCGTAGCAGAGAAAAACCCATAGCAGATCTGGACTTTTTGGTTTCTGGTCATACGCGTATGACACTAGGCCATACGCGTATGAGATGGCCTGGAAGGGAGGAGACTGGTGCTGATACGCGCCATACGCGTGTACTTACGCGTAGCCTGTGAGTGGTACGCGTATGGGGTGAGGCCATACGCGTATGAATGAAGAAGATGATGTTCTAACGTAGTTTTGTCCCTGTTGGTACGCGTATGGGAGAAGTGGTACGCGTATCATACGCGTATGAGACAGGCCATACGTGTATGGGCTTGGCTAGGAAATGTGCCATACGCGTATGGGCATGAGGCATACGTGTATGGGCAGAAGTTTGATTTTTCTGAGCTGTTGTTGTGCAGTTTTGGTCGTTTCAGCTGAGTGATGTAATTTAGCTGATGTATGATATAGTAGGGATCATTTCCCGTTGTTTTGAGCAGTATAGGTATTAGTAGAGTGTGCTAATACTGTGATTTATTATTTGGCATGACATGATATGATTTTGTGATAAATATGCTGATGATGTATGATGGTATGCATAATGCTGTGAATATATCTATTATGTATGCAATTGTGGATGGACTGTTTATGGCTTAGAGTGTGAGCCTATGTTCATTGTGGATTGTTGTTGATGTTTGCATGCTAGGTGATTTAGCGTGCATAGCATAGCCTTTATGGTGGTAGCTAATTCCCATGGTGAGGAATCAGTGAGTGAGTCACTAGGTCTCAAATGAGAGGGACTAGTGAGCTTGGTAGCCGTATCTGGGTTTGATCGGTGAGGTTGAACTATGTGTTCACGAATAGTCGGTACCGCATGCATGGAGTCTCATTTCATAATGTATGTATGGCGTATAATATGAATGGATGTATTCCAATATTATACGTGTGTTTTGTGTTTGTGTTGAGTATGATTATGAGTTGATGTTGCCGTTGCTGAATGTGTGATATGAGTAGGGTGATGAATGTGTTAATTTACTTAGCATTACATGATATTTTATAATGCTTATTATATCGATTGAGGAACTCACCCTTACAACTATGTTTCAGGTAACGAGCAGTGATTGAGTAGAAGCTAGTGCTTGGAGTCTAGTGTAGTTCCTTAGTGGGTCATGCTCTGGTATATGTAACATCGGGACGGGATGTTTTACTTTGTTTCATTTTTGGTTGTTGAACAATTTTACATGTAATGTGTTACATGGTTTGCATGTTGTTAGATTTCTATCCGCTGCGAATTGTGCAATGTTTTATTTTGATTAATAAATGAGCATGACAAGTGATTTTGGTGAATGGTGTGAAGTGTCAAGTGTGACACCCTGAAATTGCATATCTACTCTGATTCATATTTTGTTGTTTTAATTAATTATTGGGGTATTTTAGTTGGGTGTTACAGTAGGCATCTCTTGTATTGGTTTGACCTTTGCAGGATCAACCTCAATACCTCTTTCGCTGACAATAAAGCCCAGTAACTTGCCAGAACGGACTCCAAATGTACACTTGTTGGGATTCAGACGAAGCTTGTACTTCCTCAAACGCTGAAAAAGTTTCAACAAGTGCTCTATATGTTCAACTTCCATTCTCGACTTAGCAATCATATCGTCAACATATACCTCAATCTCCTTGTGCATCATATCATGAAACAAGGTGGTCATAGCTCGTTGATACGTGGTTCCGGCGTTCTTCAAACCGAAGGGCATCACTCGATAACAGAATGTTCCCCAAGGTGTGATGAATGTTGTCTTCTCCATATCCTGGGGTTCCATCTTGATCTGGTTATATCCGGAAAATCCGTCCATAAATGAGAAGACATTGAATTTAGCTGTATTATCTACCAACATATCGATATGTGGTAGAGGGAAATCATCTTTGGGACTAGATTTATTCAAGTCTCTATAGTCCACGCACATCCGGACTTTTCCATCTTTCTTAGGCACGGGCACAATATTGGCCACCCATTGAGGATATGTAGAAGTCACCAGAAACCCCGTATCAATTTGCTTCTGAACCTCTTCTTTGATCTTCACTGCCATATCAGGATGAGTTCTTCTGAGCTTCTGCTTCACAGGCACGCACTCAGGCTTCAAAGGTAAGAAATGTTGCACAATATCTGTATCCAGACCTGGCATGTCTTCATACGACCAAGCAAAGACGTCAACGTATTCTCGTAGCAATTCAATCAACCCCTTCTTGATAGATTCTTCAAGGAGTGCACCAATCTTCACTTCTCGCACACAATCCTCAGACCCCAAGTTGATTGTTTCCAGATTCTCAAGATACGGTTGAATGATTTTCTCTTCATGCTCAAGTAGATGGGTAATCTCGCCAGGAATCCCTTCAACATCATCTTCTTCCGCCTCAAATACAGGGAACTCAAAATTGGGAGATGGTGTTGGATCATTATGTTCAATGGGTTTGATCAACCTGCATAATGATTTTGGATATGAAAAGCTTTAGAATTCAAACAAGGCAAATCATTATGCAAATGAAAAGATTGATTTTATTCTATTTTTTTTATTTTTTTATTTTTTATTTTTAGGGTTTTATGTGATCGCCAATTTCTTGCAAAAAGCGAAAAGGGAAAATAGTTGGAAAAACAAACATTTAACATGAATTTATTGAATGAAAATATCATTGTATTTATGTGTCAACAATGTCATCACTCCTCCTTTTGGCATGGGAGAAGGGTTTTTAAACAAAGTGATCGTTACGCTGACTTGTGGATAACTGTAGGAACATCCACAGCGACCCAATTGTTGCAGACCCCTCCAGGGATAATGAAATTGCCAGAATCCTCTGTATCTTCTTCCAAGATAGCAGGAGCTTCTTCATCTTTACCAATGTGGATGAAACCTCCACTCTTGAACAACCCTTTCTCGTTGAATACCCCAGAAGAAAAGCCTACGCCAGCCCGAGACTTATTGTCTTCTAGATCAATCATTATTCCTAGGCCAGCAGTTGCACCACACTCAATGGCCAACTTTGCATCTCTATAGGAAGCAAATGAAGAAGCTCTCTTCTCAATAGCCTCAACAATAGATAAAGCTTGGAAAGGAGTTCCAACTTCATCCTTAGCATCTATATATAAGAAGGAAGACAAGTGGCTAACCAGGAGAGCCTTTTCTCCCCTACCACCACCAGCTTCTCATTTTTCACGAATTTCAGTTTCTGGTGTAGGGTGGATGTCACGGCGCTCGCCTCGTGAATCCATGGTCTGCCTAAGAGACAACTATACGATGGGTGGATATGCATAACCTGGAAGGTAATCTGGAAATCACTCGGTCCAATTTTGACTGGGAGATCAACTTCCCTAATCACAGTTTTACGCGACCCATCGAAAGCTTTCACAACGATTCCACTCTGCCTCATGGGGGGGCCTTGATAAGATAATTTTGAGAGAGTGGTTTTTGGAAATACATTCAGTGATGACCCAATGTCCACCAGCACATTGGACATGGCGTCGTCTCTGCAATTCATAGATATGTGTAAAGCCAAGTTATGGTCTCTTCCCTCCTCAAGGAGATCAGAGTCACAGAAACTCAAATTGTTACAAGCAGTAATGTTTACAACAATGTTATCGAACTGTTCTATTGTGACATCATGATCTACATATGCCACATCCAAAACCTTCTGCAATGCCTCTCTATGTGGTTCTGAATTCAAAAGTAATGATAACACTGATATTTTGGATGGCGTTTGTAGAAGCTGGTCTACAACATTGTACTCAGTTTTCTTGATGAGCCTTAGCATTTCATCACAATCTTCTTTCACATTGCCGCTTGGGGCAACAGAAGTAGGAGTTTTCGATGTAGAAGAGGACTTAGCAACAGGTGCCGGATTCGAGGTGCTCACAGCATTCCCAATCGGGCGTTCAACAAAATCAGCATTAGCCTGGGGCTTGGGAGGTGCAGAAAACACACGACCGCTGCGGGTCAAACCACTTACATCCGTAATGTTAACAACAGAGGAGGATGGTAAGGACACTTCCTTCCCATCTTCTACAACAACAGCATTGTAACGAAAGGGGATTGCTTTTTCAGAAGAATACGGTACTGGACCTGCATGCTTAATGATAAGAACAGGAGAAGCCTTCTGCTTGCTACCGTCATACTTAATGATAACAGGCTCAGGCATCCGGAATACTGGGGAAATTACGTTGACCTCAGGCTCATCTTCGTCAACATTCCTATTCGGAAGGATCTCAATGACTCCCTCATCCAGCATTTCCTGAATATCCTTGCGCACCTGGCGACAACCCAATCGGTTAACCGGGAATATTCGGCATCTATCATGGTCGTGCTCATAATGACTGTACTCGCATAGCAATCGATGCATCTCAACAAGAGACTGTCGAATATGGCTGACATATTTGACTTTGTACTTGCCAGGGCAGCCCTGGACCATGTTGACAGATTTCCCATGCTCGGGCAATGGGTTGTTCTTCACATTAGGACCTACGTCCTCAAAACACAGAATGCCACACCTCACAAGGTCTTGATCCTTGGTCTTCAAAGGGTAACAATTTTCCACATCGTGGCCGGGAGCACCAGAATGATAAACACAATGCAATCCGGGCTTATACCACCACTGGGGGTTAGCAAGTATAGCCGGTGGGTCTCTCAGAGTAATCAACTTCCTCTCTATCAAAGAGGGATATAATTCTGCGTA
The DNA here is from genome assembly GCF_024323335.1 of Lathyrus oleraceus. Classification (NCBI taxonomy): domain Eukaryota; kingdom Viridiplantae; phylum Streptophyta; class Magnoliopsida; order Fabales; family Fabaceae; genus Lathyrus; species Lathyrus oleraceus. The sequence continues at coordinate 330,839,597 of NC_066580.1, read as the reverse complement.
CGTCATTGGAATAGGATCAAAAGTGACCTTTTTCCTCTCGTAACTCGTGCTGGTTTGATTACTGTTTCGAGGCTGGTAAGCCTGCTGTTGCGGACGGTGCTGTTGCTACTGATATTGCGGATGTGGTTGCTGATTGTTGCTATGTTGCTGATACTGTTGATTATCTTTGAAAACATGTGCTATATGAGCCACCTGATGCTGGTTACCGGCGGGACGCACGGTCTTCCTCCTCACAGAGGGTCTTCTAGGTTTCACATGGGAGGTCACAGCATGTGCCTCTCCATCTTTCTTCTTTGCAAACGCCCCATAACGTTTGGCAGAAGAGCCTTCTTCTTTGGTTAGACGTCCTTCTCTAACCCCTTCTTCTAGACGCATCCCCATATTCACCAACTCGGTGAAGTCAGAAGGAGCACTAGAAACCATCCGCTCATAATAGAATGAACTCAAGGTCTTCAAAAAGATCTTGGTCATTTCCTTCTCTTCTAGCGGAGGTACGATCTGCGCTGCCAATTCTCGCCACCTCTGGGCGTATTCTTTGAATGTTTCCTTATCCTTCTGGAACATGGCCCTCAATTGATCCCTATCGGGAGCCATATCCACATTATACTTGTATTGTTTGATGAAGGCCTCGCCAAGGTCGTTGAAGGATCGGATGCTCGCACTGTCCAGACCCATGTACCACCGTAGAGCGGCACCGGACAAGCTGTCCTAAAAGTAGTGGATGAGTAACTGATCGTTGTCGGTCTGAGTTGACATTTTCCTGGCATACATGACCAGGTGGCTGAGAGGGCAGGTATTTCCCTTGTATTTTTCAAAGTCAGGGACCTTGAATTTCACAGGGATCTTCACATTGGGAACCAAGCACAGCTCGGCAGCAGACTTGCCGAAAAGATCCTTTCCTTGAAGAGTTTTCAATTCCTTGCGAAGCTCAAGAAATTGGTCGTTCATAGCGTCCATCTTCTCATAGACATCTGTGCCTTCAGACGACTCAGAATGATAGATGGTGTCGTCTACCCTAGGCATGGTATGCACGACAGGAGGAGGAACAACAAGGACCGGGCTAGATGCCGGCATAGAAGAAAAGGTAGGAGCAGGACCCTCAAGCATAAAATTAGGAGGCATCCCCCATGGGAATCTGGCTGGCATGGCCGTTGGAACAAAGTGTGCACTGGCTGCAGGCACAGTTGAGGAGACAATCTCAGAGATGACTGTCCTCTAGGGAGGAGTTGAAGGCGTCGGAGAAGACTGGCTCTAGGCAGCCAAGAATGATTCCATCAAAGCGCTTAATCTGGCCACTTCCTCTTTGAGTTCACGGTTCTCTTGCTCTAGGTGATCCATCAGTCTTGAAATGTTGGCTCTAGTGTAGTACCGGTGAGTCAGCTTATCTTAAAAATAAATGAAGAACACAGAGTTAGACCACAGGACAAGAGACCAGAAACAAGACATGCTTATGCATATGATGCATGCAATGCTCGTGCATATGATTTGTTTTTATTTCAAAGGAACTCTAGGGTTTTATTCGCAAATTTTGGAAATATTAAACATTTATTACGTATGGAAATATCTCATCAAATAATATCAGGGAAAAGAAGTACAACATTGCCAATCATATACAAGAGAAAAGGAAAATAATCATCCTATGGATCCCTAGAAGCAATCATCTAAAGCTCGGGACACAGGAAGATAAGATGCGCGAAGCCTCTTCACCTCCCTCTTGTAGGCTGCCTCCATATCCACTTTCTCCTTGGAGAGTCGATCATACATCCTCTTCCAAAATTGGAAGACTGAGGAAGTAGAGAAGTCCATGCATCATCAGGATCATCAATAACTTGATGCTCGAGGAACTCAATCAAAGCATCCTTCTCCTTAATCTGCTGAAGCAACTCTTCTCTTTCACGGATCCAGGCACGTGATAGGTCTTCGTCTCTCAACTCCTCTACTCCTTGGTTAGGGAGGGTTGAAAGCCCAACCATAACCAAAGGTGTAGGTCTCGGATACTCGTAAGGCATGAGACACTAGAAGCTCTCTTCCTTACCCAAGCAGTATAAGGCTCCATAGCAACACAGTTCTTAGGACCCAACTCTTTCCTTCCTTTCCTATGAATCTTGCACCAAGTACGGACCATTCTTCCCTTCAAGCCTTGGGGATCTTTACCCTTCTGAAAGAACACACCCTCTAACAGAATGTTATTAGGTTTATCCTTTAGGGGGAACCCAAGCTGACGACGCGCCAAAACAGGGTTGTAGTTAATCCCACCATATGTACCAAGAAGAGGTACATTGGAGAATTCACCACAAGAGTCGATAATCTGCACACCATCATACACACGGTTATACCTAGAGATATCATCATTAGTGAGAGACATAAGTCTCGTGGACCGCCGTAGACATCCCTTGTTCTCCTTGAAGGCGACCGTCTGCGGTAAGTGAGAAATAAACCACTTATACAACAGAGGTAAACAGCACACAATGGCACCACCACCCTTTGCATTCCTCATATGCAAAGAGAAATAGGCATCACCCAACATAGTCGGAACGGGATTAAGAGTAGAAAAGATCCTAATAGCGTTCACATCCACAAACTTGTCGATGTTGGGGAACAAAACCAATCCATAGATGAGAAGTACAAATATGGCTTCAAAGGCGTCCTCACTCATGGCCTTCCCATATATAGTAGCTTGAGCAATGAGGAACTCAGAAGGGAGGCCTTGAGTTCCACCTTTGGTAGTCAAATGAGCCCCAACCAGAGATTCATCTATATGCAACATGTCTGCTATCTCTTGAGAAGTAGGAATTCTCTCCAAGTCACTAAACGGAACTTGGTCTAGAATAGGTATACCCACAAGATAGGCATACTCCTCAAGCGTAGGCAAAAGCTGGAAATCCGGGAACGTGAAGCAACAGTACAAGGGATCATAAAACTGCACCAATACACTCATCAACCCTTCGTCCACCTAAGTAGTCAGAAGAGGAAGAAGCTTCCCAAAACGATCTTTGAAACCCAAAGGATCTAATACATAGGATGTCAGATTCCTTAACTCTCTCAAATCTGGCTGTCTGAAGTTGTAGTTCTTTGTATTTCTTCTTTGTCTTTCCATGTCTAAAAATATGCAAATAAACCCCCTTAAGTTCCTTGAAAATTTTCTTCATTATTGATGATATGGATGCAAATGAGTGCATGAATGCATGAATGCAACAATCACACTCAAGGATCAAGCAAAGCACACCAAACAAAGGTCAAGGGATGGATCATGTTATCCTTAATATCAATCATCCATTTTGGTGGATTATGGTTTACACCTTATCAACACCCAAGTTCCATTGATATTAAGGATTCATGAACGGATTAACCATGAATCAAGGGTTTGTTGCAAGTCACGAGCATGGAGTTTAGGTTAAGAACCACCCAAAGGGAGTGTACTAGGGTTTAAACCTGCCAAACATGTTCTACAAGAGGTTCCCATAGTCATCATCCAATCTTTTGGATATTATCGGAGAAACGACTACTCGTATTCCAAAAATATTCTCAAGAGAGACTCTTATGAGTGTAGTATCGCGTAACAATCGTATCAAATCTTACACTTGAACGACTTTCGCACTACATCCTAAAAATAGGCCAAGATGGGCTTGGTAAACTAAGGTCCTTGACTTCTAGGGTCTATATTGGAAAGAGTAATGTCTAACCACAACTACTTGTGTGACATTATTGATCCCAACATGACCTCCACCAAGTGAATGGACTTGCAAGTCAACTTGCTAAGGAATAACTCCACACAGGTCAACAAGACTACGCCATTCTCCTATCCTAAGTGCACTCGAGTCCGGGTATAGAACTCATCTCACAAAGATCACCAAGCATACAAGGAATTAATATCAAGCAACTCCATCATTACATACAATATAGTAATCCCAAATTGCACAAAAATATGTCTAAAACAATACAATACAACAAGCATGAAAACTTGGCAAAACCCACTAGGCAAATATCCCCAGCAGAGTCGCCACTTTTATGTAGCGGGGTATTCGTTACCATTAGAGATATTGACTAAATCCAAGGTAAATCATACAAGTCGAGTCGCCACCCCACTTCTATTTATCCAAGGGAATGGTTAGAAAGCGAACAAAAACCTAATAGTTTTAACAAAAACTAGTAAAAGAAACAGAGATCTGGGTAAGGGGGTTGGTTATGCAATGGGAAGGTGTTAGGCACCCAAAACATACTAGGTACTCCTAGGGAGCCCTTTTCACACTTGCAAAGGTTGTTGTTTTGTGAAATTTTATTTGTGCAAACATGATTGAAGAGATGAGAAGAGAATGTACAAGTTATTTACATTTGTGAGGATAACTTCAACAAATCCACAAATCCACCATGTGAGGATAGCTTCAACATGCTAGTGAAGGGTTAACCCTATAATAAGCATGGAAGACTCATTGTCCATCACTAAGGATATAGGTGAGTATTATATCTTCCACAAAGATAACTCAAACCTAATAGCTAAAGGTTATGGAAAATTTGATTAAGAAGGTGGCCATTGGAACCACAAAAGACATTTGAATGGGTTATATTTACTAATTAAAAGTATATACAAAAATGGTCAAAGTTGACTTAAGGACTCAATTCAAAATAAGTGTTATGAAAAGAAAGTTTTAAAATCAAAAGCATAAGGCTTAGGTTTCTAATGTTTGAAAACAATAGTTAAATGTTTGCACAAAAGGTTTTGGCTTGGGTTAGAGTGGAGAGAAGAAGAAGAAGGGGCTAAGTCCTAAGTAAAACAAAAAGAGAAGGGATGAAGAATCAAAACCGCAAAGGAGTCCCTCTCTTGAGATCATATTGATGATCCAAGTAGCTCCCATCCTTTGGAATAAGCAACCGCAAAGCATAAGCAATCAAATAAGTCTCTTAAGAGATCCTGAATGTGTCTTATATCTTCCACTTGGATGAACATGGCAATGGTTCTACAATTAAGCTCATGGAATCCCTAGTCACAAAAGCACACACATCAAAAGTTTCATGAAATAAAAAAAGAGGGACAAGAGTGAGTTTAGAGATTTGGTCCTTCTAATCCATCTTCATCATTAAGATCCTTTTACTCCAATTTTGCATAAGGAAGGTCCTAGAATCTAAGTCCAATTCTCAATTTCTTTGCATAAGGGAAGTCCTAGAAACTAAGTCCATTTCTTTGCATTTTGTCCACAACAATCAAAACAAAAACACAAGCACAATAATATATACACAATTATGTGCTCAAGTGAGCAAAAGGAAAATGGCATTAACATAAACATGTGCTCAAGTGAGCAAAGAGAAAAGCAAATGGATAATATGTGCAAGAAAAGTAAATTGCATAAAATTAAACTGCATAAAGTAAATGTTAATTGTTAATGCTTAGTGTTAGTAGTTAGTGTGCCATAAGGCAAATTTAGCGCTATGTTAAGCAATCGTAATTGGACTTTTGTAGAAGTCACAACTATTTGAGGTCGGTCAATAATAATGTAGGCAACAAACACAAGTTAGGAGTCTTGATTAGTGAACCAAGTTCCAACAACTTACCATGCCAAAAAAGAAAAAGAGAAATGATCTAGTATTGGTTTAAGCCTTTTGCATGATTTAGAAGACAACATATCCTTAATGCAAAGCCATTCACTTGATCAATTAATCAAGATGAATTAGATTTGAATCAAAGAAGATTAAATCTCCCTAACCAATGCTAACTTATCAACCTTCAACTCATTGATCAAAGGGAAAGAAGTAGAAGAAGAAGGAGAAGAAGGATAAAAGAAATGGAAATGGCACAAATTAAAGTGCATTAAATGAAATACAATGTACCAATCCTCATATGTTGACCAATAACATTGAAAGTCAAGGTCAAACAATCAAAAACAGAAGTGAGATGAAGATTGGGAGTCAAGAAATGAATAAACTATTTTTGGCATTTTTTTGATATTTAAAATAAACTTGAATTAAAATAAAATAAAAGGTCAAACTTCAAAATTACTTCAAATCAACCTTGAAAGGTCCAAATAATTTATCCTAAGTTCAACAAGGTCAAACAAAGTTTGACAAAAAATTTCAGCATTTTTAAAAGTCAGAAACTATTTTTAATCAATTAAAAATGAATAAAAATAACCTAATTGAACTAAAATCTCAAATAAATATCAAATCAATTCAAATATTGATGAGAATATTTTTCATAGATCCATCATCATTCAAATAGGTTAGGAAAATATTTTTGTGTTTTTTGAATATCAAAAGCTATTTAAAATGAATTAAAAATAACCAGAAAAGAGAAAATTCACAAAAAATATCAAATGACAAAATAAAAAATATTAAAAATCAGAAATAGAAACTAGAATTTATTTGGGAAATAATGTAATTGGTCCCATAATTTTTGGATAAAAAATGAGAGAGATATGATTTTTTGAAAATAATTGGAATTAAAGAAAAAAAATAAGAAATAAGAAATGCAAAAAAACATGGAGCGTTAGATCTGAGCTCATTAATTGAGCTGGCAGATCACACGCTCCTAAGATGCGCGCCCATTGTGGTCTCTGGTCAATGCAAGCACATGGAAGAAAAATAAAAGTCATAACGATGGATGATCCAGATTAGGTCTGGAAAAGAGATCATACGGCCAGGAATTGATCAGGCAATGATGAAGCCACCGGAGCCACCGTCTTCTCCGGTGAGCTTGGATTTTCCGGCTAAATTGCAGAAATTTAAAGCTTAATGAAAATGCACGATCTATACATCTTTAGAAAGCTGGGATGATGTACATCATCCCTGTACCATCCATTTCCCCTCTAGATCTCCATAGTGTGAGAAATCAGAGATGAAAAAATCTGGTGTTCATCATGAACTTAATGGATTTCAAAAATTGAATGCATAAACGTGATGCCTCTATTGAGAGGACTTCAGCCAACATAAAATCTAAGCCAAAAGGTCAATGGATTAGGAGAATCAAAGAAAATACCAGTTGGAATGTAAGCTTGAGTTCTGGTAATTTGAGCACTATGCCTTGCTTGCTTTGCTTAAACAGAAGTTCAATGAGATAAATGATGAAGGTTTAGAAGCATTAGATCTAGGAATTCAACCAGATGAAGTTGAATTTCAGATCTGAAAAAAAATGGAGAAAATGAACTTGCTTCTTTAGTGATGGCTATGGAGGGAATTCTGCAGTATTTCAGGTTGAATTAGGCGTGTGAAATGGAGTCTCTATTTATAGAGGAAGTGGCAAGGAGAGTGTGAAATGATCGGTGTGCATGGCATGTGAAGCTTCATTGCATGAGCTTGCATGATCATGCACAAGGCCCAAAAACAATGCCAAATGAACTCTGAGCATCATCCAAATGGAATTGGACGTGTGACTTTGCAAGGCAATAGCTTATGCACCATGATTTCAAGTGAATTCCTCATTTGTACCTAAACAAACATCTCTTCGAAAGTACCATTTAGAAAATCCAAGCATAGGCATATGGCTAATGGTTGGAAAGGTTTTTGTATGAGGAACAAATGTTATGTTGGACAAAAACTCATTTGGAGTGTAGAAATTTATGAATTTTGAGTTTAAAGTGTAAGATGCAAAACATGCCAAGGCAAGGTTTCTAAAATTGGCCAACTTTCAAGCCCTTATGTTTTGATGATGCAAGCCTCAAGTGGAAAAACCTCTAACATCAAAGTTGTAGATCTTTTCAATACAATCAAAATGGACTTAAATTTAGCATCATTTGGATTTTTGATGGAAGAGTTATGGGCACTTGAAGTTGGACTTTTTTGACTTTTAATGCCTTTGGTCAAAAAGGACCTATAGTGTCTTGCATTTTCACATGTATTTCCTTTGAGATTTTGAAATTTTGTTCAACATAACATTTGAATTAGACATCTTAAGCTTTCCAATGCATTTGATCACACCTCAAAATCATAAAAAATGAATGAGTTATGTCCTTGGGAAGTTGACCCACAATTAGGGTTTCAGTCAAAATAACATTGAAAGTCAAGGTCAAACAATCAAAAACAGAAGTGAGATGAAGATTGGGAGTCAAGAAATGAATAAACTATTTTTGGCATTTTTTTGATATTTAAAATAAACTTGAATTAAAATAAAAGAAAAGGTCAAACATCAAAATTACTTTAAATCAACCTTGAAAGGTCCAACTAATTTATCCTAAGTTCAACAAGGTCAAACAAAGTTTGACAAAAAATTTCAGCATTTTTAAAAGTCAGAAACTATTTTTAATCAATTAAAAATTAATAAAAATAAACTAATTGAACTAAAATCTCAAATAAATCTCAAATCAATTCAAAAATTGATGAGAATATTTTTCATAGATCCATCATCATTCAAATAGGTTAGGAAAATATTTTTGTGTTTTTTGAATATCAAAAGCTATTTAAAATGAATTAAAAATAACCAGAAAAGAGAAAATTCACAAAATATATCAAATGACAAAATAAAAAATATTAAAAATCAGAAATAGAAACTAGAATTTATTTGGGAAATAATGCAATTGGTCCCATAATTTTTGGATAAAAAATGAGAGAGATATGATTTTTTGAAAATAATTGGAATTAAAGAAAAAAAAATAAGAAATAAGAAATGCAAAAAAACATGGAGCGTTAGATCTGAGCTCATTAATTGAGCTGGCAGATCACACGCTCCTAAGATGCGCGCCCATTGTGGTCTCTGGTCAATGCAAGCACATGGAAGAAAAATAAAAGTCATAACGATGGATGATCCAGATTAGGTCTGGAAAAGAGATCATACGGCCAGGAATTGATCAGGCAATGATGAAGCCACCGGAGCCACCGTCTTCTCCGGTGAGCTTGGATTTTCCGGCTAAATTGCAGAAATTTAAAGCTTAATGAAAATGCACGATCTATACATCTTTAGAAAGCTGGGATGATGTACATCATCCCTGTACCATCCATTTCCCCTCTAGATCTCCATAGTGTGAGAAATCAGAGATGAAAAAATCTGGTGTTCATCATGAACTTAATGGATTTCAAAAATTGAATGCATAAACGTGATGCCTCTATTGAGAGGACTTCAGCCAACATAAAATCTAAGCCAAAAGGTCAATGGATTAGGAGAATCAAAGAAAATACCAGTTGGAATGTAAGCTTGAGTTCTGGTAATTTGAGCACTATGCCTTGCTTGCTCTGCTTAAACAGAAGTTCAATGAGATAAATGATGAAGGTTTAGAAGCATTAGATCTAGGAATTCAACCAGATGAAGTTGAATTTCAGATCTGAAAAAAAATGGAGAAAATGAACTTGCTTCTTTAGTGATGGCTATGGAGGGAATTCTGCAGTATTTCAGGTTGAATTAGGCGTGTGAAATGGAGTCTCTATTTATAGAGGAAGTGGCAAGGAGAGTGTGAAATGATCGGTGTGCATGGCATGTGAAGCTTCATTGCATGAGCTTGCATGATCATGCACAAGGCCCAAAAACAATGCCAAATGAACTCTGAGCATCATCCAAATGGAATTGGACGTGTGACTTTGCAAGGCAATAGCTTATGCACCATGATTTCAAGTGAATTCCTCATTTGTACCTAAACAAACATCTCTTCGAAAGTACCATTTAGAAAATCCAAGCATAGGCATATGGCTAATGGTTGGAAAGGTTTTTGTATGAGGAACAAATGTTATGTTGGACAAAAACTCATTTGGAGTGTAGAAATTTATGAATTTTGAGTTTAAAGTGTAAGATGCAAAACATGCCAAGGCAAGGTTTCTAAAATTGGCCAACTTTCAAGCCCTTATGTTTTGATGATGCAAGCCTCAAGTGGAAAAACCTCTAACATCAAAGTTGTAGATCTTTTCAATACAATCAAAATGGACTTAAATTTAGCATCATTTGGATTTTTGATGGAAGAGTTATGGGCACTTGAAGTTGGACTTTTTTGACTTTTAATGCCTTTGGTCAAAAAGGACCTATAGTGTCTTGCATTTTCACATGTATTTCCTTTGAGATTTTGAAATTTTGTTCAACATAACATTTGAATTAGACATCTTAAGCTTTCCAATGCATTTGATCACACCTCAAAATCATAAAAAATGAATGAGTTATGTCCTTGGGAAGTTGACCCACAATTAGGGTTTCAGTCAAAATAACATTGAAAGTCAAGGTCAAACAATCAAAAACAGAAGTGAGATGAAGATTGGGAGTCAAGAAATGAATAAACTATTTTTGGCATTTTTTTGATATTTAAAATAAACTTGAATTAAAATAAAAGAAAAGGTCAAACATCAAAATTACTTTAAATCAACCTTGAAAGGTCCAACTAATTTATCCTAAGTTCAACAAGGTCAAACAAAGTTTGACAAAAAATTTCAGCATTTTTAAAAGTCAGAAACTATTTTTAATCAATTAAAAATTAATAAAAATAAACTAATTGAACTAAAATCTCAAATAAATCTCAAATCATTTCAAAAATTGATGAGAATATTTTTCATAGATCCATCATCATTCAAATAGGTTAGGAAAATATTTTTGTGTTTTTTGAATATCAAAAGCTATTTAAAATGAATTAAAAATAACCAGAAAAGAGAAAATTCACAAAATATATCAAATGACAAAATAAAAAATATTAAAAATCAGAAATAGAAACTAGAATTTATTTGGGAAATAATGCAATTGGTCCCATAATTTTTGGATAAAAAATGAGAGAGATATGATTTTTTGAAAATAATTGGAATTAAAGAGAAAAAAATCAAAAATAAGAAATGCAAAAAAACATGGAGCGTTAGATCTGAGCTCATTAATTGAGCTGGCAGATCACACGCTCCTAAGATGCGCGCCCATTGTGGTCTTTGGTCAATGCAAGCACATGGAGGAAAAATAAAAGTCATAACGATGGATGATCCAGATTAGATCTGGAAAAGAGATCATACGGCCAGGAATTGATCTGGCAATGATGAAGCCACCGGAGCCACCGTCTTCTCTGGTGAGCTTGGATTTTCCGGCTAAATTGCAGAAATTCAAAGCTTAATGAAAATGCACGATCTATACATCTTTAGAAAGCTGGGATGATGTACATCATCCTCGTACCATTCATTTCCTCTCTAGATCTCCATAGTGTGAGAAATCAGAGATGAAAAAATCTGGTGTTCATCATGAACTTAATGGATTTCAAAAATTGAATGCATAAACGTGATGCCTCTATTGAGAGGACTTCAGCCAACATAAAATCTAAGCCAAAAGGTCAATGGATTAGGAGAATCGAAGAAAATACCAGTTGGAATGTAAGCTTGAGTTCTGGTAATTTGAGCACTATGCCTTGCTTGCTCTGCTTAAACAGAAGTTCAATGAGATAAATGATGAAGGTTTAGAAGCATTAGATCTAGGAATTCAACCAGATGAAGTTGAATTTCAGATCTGAAAAAAAATGGAGAAAATGAACTTGCTTCTTTAGTGATGGCTATGGAGGGAATTCTGCAGCATTTCAGGTTGAATTAGGCGTGTGAAATGAATGGAATGGAGTCTCTATTTATAGAGGAAGTGGCAAGGAGAGTGTGAAATGATCCGTGTGCATGGCATGTGAAGCTTCATTGCATGAGCTTGCATGATCATGCACAAGGCCAAAAAACAATGCCAAATGAACTCTGAGCATCATCCAAATGTAATTGGACGTGTGACTTTGCAAGGCAATAGCTTATGCACCAAGATTTCAAGTGAATTCCTCATTTGTACCTAAACAAACATCTCTTCGAAAGTACCATTTAGAAAATCCAAGCATAGGCATATGGCTAATGGTTGGAAAGGTTTTTGTATGAGGAACAAATGTTATGTTGGACAAAAACTCATTTGGAGTGTAGAAATTTATGAATTTTGAGTTTAAAGTGTAAGATGCAAAACATGCCAAGGCAAGGTTTCTAAAATTGGCCAACTTTCAAGCCCTTATGTTTTGATGATGCAAGCCTCAAGTGGAAAAACCTCCAACATCAAAGTTGTAAATCTTTTCAATACAATCAAAATGGACTTAAATTTAGCATCATTTGGATTTTTGATGGAAGAGTTATGGGCACTTGAAGTTGGACTTTTTTGACTTTTAATGCCTTTGGTCAAAAAGGACCTATAATGTCTTGCATTTTCACATGTATTTCCTTTGAGATTTTGAAATTTTGTTCAACATAACATTTGAATTAGACATCTTAAGCTTTCCAATGCATTTGATCACACCTCAAAATCATAAAAAATGAATGAGTTATGTCCTTGGGAAGTTGACCCACAATTAGGGTTTCAGTCAAAATAACATTGAAAGTCAAGGTCAAACAATCAAAAACAGAAGTGAGATGAAGATTGGGAGTCAAGAAATGAATAAACTATTTTTGGCATTTTTTTGATATTTAAAATAAACTTGAATTAAAATAAAAGAAAAGGTCAAACATCAAAATTACTTTAAATCAACCTTGAAAGGTCCAACTAATTTATCCTAAGTTCAACAAGGTCAAACAAAGTTTGACAAAAAATTTCAGCATTTTTAAAAGTCAGAAACTATTTTTAATCAATTAAAAATTAATAAAAATAACCTAATTAAACTAAAATCTCAAATCAATTCAAAAATTGATGAGAATATTTTTCATAGATCCATCATCATTCAAATAGGTTAGGAAAATATTTTTGTGTTTTTTGAATATCAAAAGCTATTTAAAATGAATTAAAAATAACCAGAAAAGAGAAAATTCACAAAAAATATCAAATGACAAAATAAAAAATATTAAAAATCAGAAATAGAAACTAGAATTTATTTGGGAAATAATGCAATTGGTCCCATAATTTTTGGATAAAAAATGAGAGAGATATGATTTTTTGAAAATAATTGGAATTAAAGAGAAAAAAATCAAAAATAAGAAATGCAAAAAAACATGGAGCGTTAGATCTGAGCTCATTAATTGAGCTGGCAGATCACACGCTCCTAAGATGCGCGCCCATTGTGGTCTCTGGTCAATGCAAGCACATGGAGGAAAAATAAAAGTCATAACGATGGATGATCCAGATTAGATCTGGAAAAGAGATCATACGGCCAGGAATTGATCTGGCAATGATGAAGCCACCGGAGCCACCGTCTTCTCCGGTGAGCTTGGATTTTCCGGCTAAATTGCAGAAATTGAAAGCTTAATGGAAATGCACGATCTATACATCTTTAGAAAGCTGGGATGATGTACATCATCCCTGTACCATTCACTTCCCCTCTAGATCTCCATAGTGTGAGAAATCAGAGATGAAAAAATCTGGTGTTCATCATGAACTTAATGGATTTCAAAAATTGAATGCATAAACGTGATGCCTCTATTGAGAGGACTTCAGCCAACATAAAATCTAAGCCAAAAGGTCAATGGATTAGGAGAATCGAAGAAAATACCAGTTGGAATGTAAGCTTGAGTTCTGGTAATTTGAGCACTATGTCTTGCTTGCTTTGCTTAAACAGAAGTTCAATGAGATAAATGATGAAGGTTTAGAAGCATTAGATCTAGGAATTCAACCAGATGAAGTTGAATTTCAGATCTGAAAAAAAATGGAGAAAATGAACTTGCTTCTTTAGTGATGGCTATGGAGGGAATTCTGTAGCATTTCAGGTTGAATTAGGCGTGTGAAATGGAGTCTCTATTTATAGAGGAAGTGGCAAGGAGAGTGTGAAATGATCCGTGTGCATGGCATGTGAAGCTTCATTGCATGAGCTTGCATGATCATGCACAAGGCCCAAAAACAATGCCAAATGAACTCTGAGCATCATCCAAAGTGAATTGGACGTGTGACTTTGCAAGGCAATAGCTTATGCACCAAGATTTCAAGTGAATTCCTCATTTGTACCTAAACAAACATCTCTTCGAAAGTACCATTTAGAAAATCCAAGCATATGCATATGGCTAATGGTTGGAAAGGTTTTTGTATGAGGAACAAATGTTATGTTGGACAAAAACTCATTTGGAGTGTATAAATTTATGAATTTTGAGTTTAAAGTGTAAGATGCAAAACATGCCAAGGCAAGGTTTCTAAAATTGGCCAACTTTCAAGCCCTTATGTTTTGATGATGCAAGCCTCAAGTGGAAAAACCTCCAACATCAAAGTTGTAGATCTTTTCAATACAATCAAAATGGACTTAAATTTAGCATCATTTGGATTTTTGATGGAAGAGTTATGGGCACTTGAAGTTGGACTTTTTTGACTTTTAATGCCTTTGGTCAAAAAGGACCTATAATGTCTTGCATTTTCACATGTATTTCCTTTGAGATTTTGAAATTTTGTTCAACATAACATTTGAATTAGACATCTTAAGCTTTCCAATGCATTTGATCACACCTCAAAATCATAAAAAATGAATGAGTTATGTCCTTGGGAAGTTGACCCACAATTAGGGTTTCAGTCAAAATAACATTGAAAGTCAAGGTCAAACAATCAAAAACAGAAGTGAGATGAAGATTGGGAGTCAAGAAATGAATAAACTATTTTTGGCATTTTTTTGATATTTAAAATAAACTTGAATTAAAATAAAAGAAAAGGTCAAACATCAAAATTACTTTAAATCAACCTTGAAAGGTCCAACTAATTTATCCTAAGTTCAACAAGGTCAAACAAAGTTTGACAAAAAATTTCAGCATTTTTAAAAGTCAGAAACTATTTTTAATCAATTAAAAATTAATAAAAATAACCTAATTGAACTAAAATCTCAAATAAATCTCAAATCAATTCAAAAATTGATGAGAATATTTTTCATAGATCCATCATCATTCAAATAGGTTAGGAAAATATTTTTGTGTTTTTTGAATATCAAAAGCTATTTAAAATGAATTAAAAATAACCAGAAAAGAGAAAATTCACAAAATATATCAAATGACAAAATAAAAAATATTAAAAATCAGAAATAGAAACTAGAATTTATTTGGGAAATAATGCAATTGGTCCCATAATTTTTGGATAAAAAATGAGAGAGATATGATTTTTTGAAAATAATTGGAATTAAAGAAAAAAAATCAAAATAAGAAATGCAAAAAAACATGGAGCGTTAGATCTGAGCTCATTAATTGAGCTGGCAGATCACACGCTCCTAAGATGCGCGCCCATTGTGGTCTCTGGTCAATGCAAGCACATGGAGGAAAAATAAAAGTCATAACGATGGATGATCCAGATTAGATCTGGAAAAGAGATCATACGGCCAGGAATTGATCTGGCAATGATGAAGCCACCGGAGCCACCGTCTTCTCCGGTGAGCTTGGATTTTCCGGCTAAATTGCAGAAATTGAAAGCTTAATGGAAATGCACGATCTATACATCTTTAGAAAGCTGGGATGATGTACATCTTCCCTGTACCATCCATTTCCCCTCTAGATCTACATAGTGTGAGAAATCAGAGATGAAAAAATCTGGTGTTCATCATGAACTTAATGGATTTCAAAAATTGAATGCATAAACGTGATGCCTCTATTGAGAGGACTTCAGCCAACATAAAATCTAAGCCAAAAGGTCAATGTATTAGGAGAATCAAAGAAAATACCAGTTGGAATGTAAGCTTGAGTTCTGGTAATTTGAGCACTATGCCTTGCTTGCTTTGCTTAAACAGAAGTTCAATGAGATAAATGATGAAGGTTTAGAAGCATTAGATCTAGGAATTCAACCAGATGAAGTTGAATTTCAGATCTGAAAAAAAATGGAGAAAATGAACTTGCTTCTTTAGTGATGGCTATGGAGGGAATTCTGCAGTATTTCAGGTTGAATTAGGCGTGTGAAATGGAGTCTCTATTTATAGAGGAAGTGGCAAGGAGAGTGTGAAATGATCCGTGTGCATGGCATGTGAAGCTTCATTGCATGAGCTTGCATGATCATGCACAAGGCCCAAAAACAATGCCAAATGAACTCTGAGCATCATCCAAATGGAATTGGACGTGTGACTTTGCAAGGCAATAGCTTATGCACCAAGATTTCAAGTGAATTCCTCATTTGTACCTAAACAAACATCTCTTCGAAAGTACCATTTAGAAAATCCAAGCATAGGCATATGGCTAATGGTTGGAAAGGTTTTTGTATGAGGAACAAATGTTATGTTGGACAAAAACTCATTTGGAGTGTAGAAATTTATGAATTTTGAGTTTAAAGTGTAAGATGCAAAACATGCCAAGGCAAGGTTTCTAAAATTGGCCAACTTTCAAGCCCTTATGTTTTGATGATGCAAGCCTCAAGTGGAAAAACCTCCAACATCAAAGTTGTAGATCTTTTCAATACAATCAAAATGGACTTAAATTTAGCATCATTTGGATTTTTGATGGAAGAGTTATGGGCACTTGAAGTTGGACTTTTTTGACTTTTAATGCCTTTGGTCAAAAAGGACCTATAATGTCTTGCATTTTCACATGTATTTCCTTTGAGATTTTGAAATTTTGTTCAACATAACATTTGAATTAGACATCTTAAGCTTTCCAATGCATTTGATCACACCTCAAAATCATAAAAAATGAATGAGTTATGTCCTTGGGAAGTTGACCCACAATTAGGGTTTCAGTCAAAATAACATTGAAAGTCAAGGTCAAACAATCAAAAACAGAAGTGAGATGAAGATTGGGAGTCAAGAAATGAATAAACTATTTTTGGCATTTTTTTGATATTTAAAATAAACTTGAATTAAAATAAAAGAAAAGGTCAAACATCAAAATTACTTTAAATCAACCTTGAAAGGTCCGACTAATTTATCCTAAGTTCAACAAGGTCAAACAAAGTTTGACAAAAAATTTCAGCATTTTTAAAAGTCAGAAACTATTTTTAATCAATTAAAAATGAATAAAAATAACCTAATTGAACTAAAATATCAGGATAAATCTCAAATCAATTCAAAAATTGATGAGAATATTTTTCACAGATCCATCATCATTCAAATAGGTTAGGAAAATATTTTTGTGTTTTTTGAATATTAAAAGCTATTTAAAATGAATTAAAAATAACCAGAAAAGAGAAAATTCACAAAGAATATCAAATGACAAAATAAAAATATTAAAAATCATAAATAGAAACTAGAATTTATTTGGGAAATAATGCAATTGGTCCCATAATTTTTGGATAAAAAATGAGAGAGATATGATTTTTTGAAAATAATTGGAATTAAAGAAAAAAAATCAGAAATAAGAAATGCAAAAAAACATGGAGCGTTAGATCTGAGCTCATTAATTGAGCTGGCAGATCACACGCTCCTAAGATGCGCGCCCATTGTGGTCTCTGGTCAATGCAAGCACATGGAAGAAAAATAAAAGTCATAACGATGGATGATCCAGATTAGATCTGGAAAAGAGATCACACGGCCAGGAATTGATCTGGCAATGATGAAGCCACCGGAGCCATCGTCTTCTCTGGTGAGCTTGGATTTTCCGGCTAAATTGCAGAAATTCAAAGCTTAATGAAAATGCACGATCTATACATCTTTAGAAAGCTGGGATGATGTACATCATCCTCGTACCATTCATTTCCTCTCTAGATCTCCATAGTGTGAGAAATCAGAGATGAAAAAATCTGGTGTTCATCATGAACTTAATGGATTTCAAAAATTGAATGCATAAACGTGATGCCTCTATTGAGAGGACTTCAGCCAACATAAAATCTAAGCCAAAAGGTCAATGGATTAGGAGAATCGAAGAAAATACCAGTTGGAATGTAAGCTTGAGTTCTGGTAATTTGAGCACTATGCCTTGCTTGCTCTGCTTAAACAGAAGTTCAATGAGATAAATGATGAAGGTTTAGAAGCATTAGATCTAGGAATTCAACCAGATGAAGTTGAATTTCAGATCTGAAAAAAAATGGAGAAAATGAACTTGCTTCTTTAGTGATGGCTATGGAGGGAATTCTGCAGCATTTCAGGTTGAATTAGGCGTGTGAAATGAATGGAATGGAGTCTCTATTTATAGAGGAAGTGGCAAGGAGAGTGTGAAATGATCCGTGTGCATGGCATGTGAAGCTTCATTGCATGAGCTTGCATGATCATGCACAAGGCCAAAAACAATGCCAAATGAACTCTGAGCATCATCCAAATGTAATTGGACGTGTGACTTTGCAAGGCAATAGCTTATGCACCAAGATTTCAAGTGAATTCCTCATTTGTACCTAAACAAACATCTCTTCGAAAGTACCATTTAGAAAATCCAAGCATAGGCATATGGCTAATGGTTGGAAAGGTTTTTGTATGAGGAACAAATGTTATGTTGGACAAAAACTCATTTGGAGTGTAGAAATTTATGAATTTTGAGTTTAAAGTGTAAGATGCAAAACATGCCAAGGCAAGGTTTCTAAAATTGGCCAACTTTCAAGCCCTATGTTTTGATGATGCAAGCCTCAAGTGGAAAAACCTCCAACATCAAAGTTGTAGATCTTTTCAATACAATCAAAATGGACTTAAATTTAGCATCATTTGGATTTTTGATGGAAGAGTTATGGG
Source organism: Lathyrus oleraceus (assembly GCF_024323335.1). NCBI lineage: Eukaryota > Viridiplantae > Streptophyta > Magnoliopsida > Fabales > Fabaceae > Lathyrus > Lathyrus oleraceus. Next base: position 330,821,187 of record NC_066580.1, on the reverse strand, counting down.
CACTTGAAGTTGGACTTTTTTGACTTTTAATGCCTTTGGTCAAAAAGGACCTATAATGTCTTGCATTTTCACATGTATTTCCTTTGAGATTTTGAAATTTTGTTCAACATAACATTTGAATTAGACATCTTAAGCTTTCCAATGCATTTGATCACACCTCAAAATCATAAAAAATGAATGAGTTATGTCCTTGGGAAGTTGACCCACAATTAGGGTTTCCGTCAAAATAACATTGAAAGTCAAGGTCAAACAATCAAAAACAGAAGTGAGATGAAGATTGGGAGTCAAGAAATGAATAAACTATTTTTGGCATTTTTTTGATATTTAAAATAAACTTGAATTAAAATAAAAGAAAAGGTCAAACATCAAAATTACTTTAAATCAACCTTGAAAGGTCCAACTAATTTATCCTAAGTTCAACAAGGTCAAACAAAGTTTGACAAAAAATTTCAGCATTTTTAAAAGTCAGAAACTATTTTTAATCAATTAAAAATTAATAAAAATAACCTAATTAAACTAAAATCTCAAATAAATCTCAAATCAATTCAAAAATTGATGAGAATATTTTTCATAGATCCATCATCATTCAAATAGGTTAGGAAAATATTTTTGTGTTTTTTGAATATCAAAAGCTATTTAAAATGAATTAAAAATAACCAGAAAAGAGAAAATTCACAAAAAATATCAAATGACAAAATAAAAAATATTAAAAATCAGAAATAGAAACTAGAATTTATTTGGGAAATAATGCAACTGGTCCCATAATTTTTGGATAAAAAATGAGAGAGATATGATTTTTTGAAAATAATTGGAATTAAAGAAAAAAAATCAGAAATAAGAAATGCAAAAAAACATGGAGCGTTAGATCTGAGCTCATTAATTGAGCTGGCAGATCACACGCTCCTAAGATGCGCGCCCATTGTGGTCTCTGGTCAATGCAAGCACATGGAAGAAAAATAAAAGTCATAACGATGAATGATCCAGATTAGATTTGGAAAAGAGATCACACGGCCAGGAATTGATCTGGCAATGATGAAGCCACCGGAGCCATCGTCTTCTCCGGTGAGCTTGGATTTTCCGGCTAAATTGCAGAAATTCAAAGCTTAATGAAAATGCACGATCTATACATCTTTAGAAAGCTGGGATGATGTACATCATCCCTGTACCATTCACTTCCCCTCTAGATCTCCATAGTGTGAGAAATCAGAGATGAAAAAATCTGGTGTTCATCATGAACTTAATGGATTTCAAAAATTGAATGCATAAACGTGATGCCTCTATTGAGAGGACTTCAGCCAACATAAAATCTAAGCCAAAAGGTCAATGGATTAGGAGAATCGAAGAAAATACCAGTTGGAATGTAAGCTTGAGTTCTGGTAATTTGAGCACTATGCCTTGCTTGCTTTGCTTAAACAGAAGTTCAATGAGATAAATGATGAAGGTTTAGAAGCATTAGATCTAGGAATTCAACCAGATGAAGTTGAATTTCAGATCTGAAAAAAAAATGGAGAAAATGAACTTGCTTCTTTAGTGATGGCTATGGAGGGAATTCTGTAGCATTTCAGGTTGAATTAGGCGTGTGAAATGGAGTCTCTATTTATAGAGGAAGTGGCAAGGAGAGTGTGAAATGATCCGTGTGCATGGCATGTGAAGCTTCATTGCATGAGCTTGCATGATCATGCACAAGGCCCAAAAACAATGCCAAATGAACTCTGAGCATCATCCAAATGTAATTGGACGTGTGACTTTGCAAGGCAATAGCTTATGCACCAAGATTTCAAGTGAATTCCTCATTTGTACCTAAACAAACATCTCTTCGAAAGTACCATTTAGAAAATCCAAGCATATGCATATGGCTAATGGTTGGAAAGGTTTTTGTATGAGGAACAAATGTTATGTTGGACAAAAACTCATTTGGAGTGTAGAAATTTATGAATTTTGAGTTTAAAGTGTAAGATGCAAAACATGCCAAGGCAAGGTTTCTAAAATTGGCCAACTTTCAAGCCCTTATGTTTTGATGATGCAAGCCTCAAGTGGAAAAACCTCCAACATCAAAGTTGTAGATCTTTTCAATACAATCAAAATGGACTTAAATTTAGCATCATTTGGATTTTTGATGGAAGAGTTATGGGCACTTGAAGTTGGACTTTTTTGACTTTTAATGCCTTTGGTCAAAAAGGACCTATAATGTCTTGCATTTTCACATGTATTTCCTTTGAGATTTTGAAATTTTGTTCAACATAACATTTGAATTAGACATCTTAAGCTTTCCAATGCATTTGATCACACCTCAAAATCATAAAAAATGAATGAGTTATGTCCTTGGGAAGTTGACCCACAATTAGGGTTTCAGTCAAAATAACATTGAAAGTCAAGGTCAAACAATCAAAAACAGAAGTGAGATGAAGATTGGGAGTCAAGAAATGAATAAACTATTTTTGGCATTTTTTTGATATTTAAAATAAACTTGAATTAAAATAAAAGAAAAGGTCAAACATCAAAATTACTTTAAATCAACCTTGAAAGGTCCAACTAATTTATCCTAAGTTCAACAAGGTCAAACAAAGTTTGACAAAAAATTTCAGCATTTTTAAAAGTCAGAAACTATTTTTAATCAATTAAAAATTAATAAAAATAACCTAATTAAACTAAAATCTCAAATAAATCTCAAATCAATTCAAAAATTGATGAGAATATTTTTCATAGATCCATCATCATTCAAATAGGTTAGGAAAATATTTTTGTGTTTTTTGAATATCAAAAGCTATTTAAAATGAATTAAAAATAACCAGAAAAGAGAAAATTCACAAAAAATATCAAATGACAAAATAAAAAATATTAAAAATCAGAAATAGAAACTAGAATTTATTTGGGAAATAATGCAACTGGTCCCATAATTTTTGGATAAAAAATGAGAGAGATATGATTTTTTGAAAATAATTGGAATTAAAGAAAAAAAAATCAGAAATAAGAAATGCAAAAAAACATGGAGCGTTAGATCTGAGCTCATTAATTGAGCTGGCAGATCACACGCTCCTAAGATGCGCGCCCATTGTGGTCTCTGGTCAATGCAAGCACATGGAAGAAAAATAAAAGTCATAACGATGAATGATCCAGATTAGATTTGGAAAAGAGATCACACGGCCAGGAATTGATCTGGCAATGATGAAGCCACCGGAGCCATCGTCTTCTCCGGTGAGCTTGGATTTTCCGGCTAAATTGCAGAAATTCAAAGCTTAATGAAAATGCACGATCTATACATCTTTAGAAAGCTGGGATGATGTACATCATCCCTGTACCATTCACTTCCCCTCTAGATCTCCATAGTGTGAGAAATCAGAGATGAAAAAATCTGGTGTTCATCATGAACTTAATGGATTTCAAAAATTGAATGCATAAACGTGATGCCTCTATTGAGAGGACTTCAGCCAACATAAAATCTAAGCCAAAAGGTCAATGGATTAGGAGAATCGAAGAAAATACCAGTTGGAATGTAAGCTTGAGTTCTGGTAATTTGAGCACTATGCCTTGCTTGCTTTGCTTAAACAGAAGTTCAATGAGATAAATGATGAAGGTTTAGAAGCATTAGATCTAGGAATTCAACCAGATGAAGTTGAATTTCAGATCTGAAAAAAAAATGGAGAAAATGAACTTGCTTCTTTAGTGATGGCTATGGAGGGAATTCTGTAGCATTTCAGGTTGAATTAGGCGTGTGAAATGGAGTCTCTATTTATAGAGGAAGTGGCAAGGAGAGTGTGAAATGATCCGTGTGCATGGCATGTGAAGCTTCATTGCATGAGCTTGCATGATCATGCACAAGGCCCAAAAACAATGCCAAATGAACTCTGAGCATCATCCAAATGTAATTGGACGTGTGACTTTGCAAGGCAATAGCTTATGCACCAAGATTTCAAGTGAATTCCTCATTTGTACCTAAACAAACATCTCTTCGAAAGTACCATTTAGAAAATCCAAGCATATGCATATGGCTAATGGTTGGAAAGGTTTTTGTATGAGGAACAAATGTTATGTTGGACAAAAACTCATTTGGAGTGTAGAAATTTATGAATTTTGAGTTTAAAGTGTAAGATGCAAAACATGCCAAGGCAAGGTTTCTAAAATTGGCCAACTTTCAAGCCCTTATGTTTTGATGATGCAAGCCTCAAGTGGAAAAACCTCCAACATCAAAGTTGTAGATCTTTTCAATACAATCAAAATGGACTTAAATTTAGCATCATTTGGATTTTTGATGGAAGAGTTATGGGCACTTGAAGTTGGACTTTTTTGACTTTTAATGCCTTTGGTCAAAAAGGACCTATAATGTCTTGCATTTTCACATGTATTTCCTTTGAGATTTTGAAATTTTGTTCAACATAACATTTGAATTAGACATCTTAAGCTTTCCAATGCATTTGATCACACCTCAAAATCATAAAAAATGAATGAGTTATGTCCTTGGGAAGTTGACCCACAATTAGGGTTTCAGTCAAAATAACATTGAAAGTCAAGGTCAAACAATCAAAAACAGAAGTGAGATGAAGATTGGGAGTCAAGAAATGAATAAACTATTTTTGGCATTTTTTTGATATTTAAAATAAACTTGAATTAAAATAAAAGAAAAGGTCAAACATCAAAATTACTTTAAATCAACCTTGAAAGGTCCAACTAATTTATCCTAAGTTCAACAAGGTCAAACAAAGTTTGACAAAAAATTTCAGCATTTTTAAAAGTCAGAAACTATTTTTAATCAATTAAAAATTAATAAAAATAACCTAATTAAACTAAAATCTCAAATAAATCTCAAATCAATTCAAAAATTGATGAGAATATTTTTCATAGATCCATCATCATTCAAATAGGTTAGGAAAATATTTTTGTGTTTTTTGAATATCAAAAGCTATTTAAAATGAATTAAAAATAACCAGAAAAGAGAAAATTCACAAAAAATATCAAATGACAAAATAAAAAATATTAAAAATCAGAAATAGAAACTAGAATTTATTTGGGAAATAATGCAACTGGTCCCATAATTTTTGGATAAAAAATGAGAGAGATATGATTTTTTGAAAATAATTGGAATTAAAGAAAAAAAAATCAGAAATAAGAAATGCAAAAAAACATGGAGCGTTAGATCTGAGCTCATTAATTGAGCTGGCAGATCACACGCTCCTAAGATGCGCGCCCATTGTGGTCTCTGGTCAATGCAAGCACATGGAAGAAAAATAAAAGTCATAACGATGAATGATCCAGATTAGATTTGGAAAAGAGATCACACGGCCAGGAATTGATCTGGCAATGATGAAGCCACCGGAGCCATCGTCTTCTCCGGTGAGCTTGGATTTTCCGGCTAAATTGCAGAAATTCAAAGCTTAATGAAAATGCACGATCTATACATCTTTAGAAAGCTGGGATGATGTACATCATCCCTGTACCATTCACTTCCCCTCTAGATCTCCATAGTGTGAGAAATCAGAGATGAAAAAATCTGGTGTTCATCATGAACTTAATGGATTTCAAAAATTGAATGCATAAACGTGATGCCTCTATTGAGAGGACTTCAGCCAACATAAAATCTAAGCCAAAAGGTCAATGGATTAGGAGAATCGAAGAAAATACCAGTTGGAATGTAAGCTTGAGTTCTGGTAATTTGAGCACTATGCCTTGCTTGCTTTGCTTAAACAGAAGTTCAATGAGATAAATGATGAAGGTTTAGAAGCATTAGATCTAGGAATTCAACCAGATGAAGTTGAATTTCAGATCTGAAAAAAAAATGGAGAAAATGAACTTGCTTCTTTAGTGATGGCTATGGAGGGAATTCTGTAGCATTTCAGGTTGAATTAGGCGTGTGAAATGGAGTCTCTATTTATAGAGGAAGTGGCAAGGAGAGTGTGAAATGATCCGTGTGCATGGCATGTGAAGCTTCATTGCATGAGCTTGCATGATCATGCACAAGGCCCAAAAACAATGCCAAATGAACTCTGAGCATCATCCAAAGTGAATTGGACGTGTGACTTTGCAAGGCAATAGCTTATGCACCAAGATTTCAAGTGAATTCCTCATTTGTACCTAAACAAACATCTCTTCGAAAGTACCATTTAGAAAATCCAAGCATATGCATATGGCTAATGGTTGGAAAGGTTTTTGTATGAGGAACAAATGTTATGTTGGACAAAAACTCATTTGGAGTGTATAAATTTATGAATTTTGAGTTTAAAGTGTAAGATGCAAAACATGCCAAGGCAAGGTTTCTAAAATTGGCCAACTTTCAAGCCCTTATGTTTTGATGATGCAAGCCTCAAGTGGAAAAACCTCCAACATCAAAGTTGTAGATCTTTTCAATACAATCAAAATGGACTTAAATTTAGCATCATTTGGATTTTTGATGGAAGAGTTATGGGCACTTGAAGTTGGACTTTTTTGACTTTTAATGCCTTTGGTCAAAAAGGACCTATAATGTCTTGCATTTTCACATGTATTTCCTTTGAGATTTTGAAATTTTGTTCAACATAACATTTGAATTAGACATCTTAAGCTTTCCAATGCATTTGATCACACCTCAAAATCATAAAAAATGAATGAGTTATGTCCTTGGGAAGTTGACCCACAATTAGGGTTTCAGTCAAAATAACATTGAAAGTCAAGGTCAAACAATCAAAAACAGAAGTGAGATGAAGATTGGGAGTCAAGAAATGAATAAACTATTTTTGGCATTTTTTTGATATTTAAAATAAACTTGAATTAAAATAAAAAAAAGGTCAAACATCAAAATTACTTTAAATCAACCTTGAAAGGTCCAACTAATTTATCCTAAGTTCAACAAGGTCAAACAAAGTTTGACAAAAAATTTCAGCATTTTTAAAAGTCAGAAACTATTTTTAATCAATTAAAAATTAATAAAAATAACCTAATTAAACTAAAATCTCAAATAAATCTCAAATCAATTCAAAAATTGATGAGAATATTTTTCATAGATCCATCATCATTCAAATAGGTTAGGAAAATATTTTTGTGTTTTTTGAATATCAAAAGCTATTTAAAATGAATTAAAAATAACCAGAAAAGAGAAAATTCACAAAAATATCAAATGACAAAATAAAAAATATTAAAAATCAGAAATAGAAACTAGAATTTATTTGGGAAATAATGCAACTGGTCCCATAATTTTTGGATAAAAAATGAGAGAGATATGATTTTTTGAAAATAATTGGAATTAAAGAAAAAAAAATCAGAAATAAGAAATGCAAAAAAACATGGAGCGTTAGATCTGAGCTCATTAATTGAGCTGGCAGATCACACGCTCCTAAGATGCGCGCCCATTGTGGTCTCTGGTCAATGCAAGCACATGGAAGAAAAATAAAAGTCATAACGATGAATGATCCAGATTAGATTTGGAAAAGAGATCACACGGCCAGGAATTGATCTGGCAATGATGAAGCCACCGGAGCCATCGTCTTCTCCGGTGAGCTTGGATTTTCCGGCTAAATTGCAGAAATTCAAAGCTTAATGAAAATGCACGATCTATACATCTTTAGAAAGCTGGGATGATGTACATCATCCCTGTACCATTCACTTCCCCTCTAGATCTCCATAGTGTGAGAAATCAGAGATGAAAAAATCTGGTGTTCATCATGAACTTAATGGATTTCAAAAATTGAATGCATAAACGTGATGCCTCTATTGAGAGGACTTCAGCCAACATAAAATCTAAGCCAAAAGGTCAATGGATTAGGAGAATCGAAGAAAATACCAGTTGGAATGTAAGCTTGAGTTCTGGTAATTTGAGCACTATGCCTTGCTTGCTTTGCTTAAACAGAAGTTCAATGAGATAAATGATGAAGGTTTAGAAGCATTAGATCTAGGAATTCAACCAGATGAAGTTGAATTTCAGATCTGAAAAAAAAATGGAGAAAATGAACTTGCTTCTTTAGTGATGGCTATGGAGGGAATTCTGTAGCATTTCAGGTTGAATTAGGCGTGTGAAATGGAGTCTCTATTTATAGAGGAAGTGGCAAGGAGAGTGTGAAATGATCCGTGTGCATGGCATGTGAAGCTTCATTGCATGAGCTTGCATGATCATGCACAAGGCCCAAAAACAATGCCAAATGAACTCTGAGCATCATCCAAAGTGAATTGGACGTGTGACTTTGCAAGGCAATAGCTTATGCACCAAGATTTCAAGTGAATTCCTCATTTGTACCTAAACAAACATCTCTTCGAAAGTACCATTTAGAAAATCCAAGCATATGCATATGGCTAATGGTTGGAAAGGTTTTTGTATGAGGAACAAATGTTATGTTGGACAAAAACTCATTTGGAGTGTATAAATTTATGAATTTTGAGTTTAAAGTGTAAGATGCAAAACATGCCAAGGCAAGGTTTCTAAAATTGGCCAACTTTCAAGCCCTTATGTTTTGATGATGCAAGCCTCAAGTGGAAAAACCTCCAACATCAAAGTTGTAGATCTTTTCAATACAATCAAAATGGACTTAAATTTAGCATCATTTGGATTTTTGATGGAAGAGTTATGGGCACTTGAAGTTGGACTTTTTTGACTTTTAATGCCTTTGGTCAAAAAGGACCTATAATGTCTTGCATTTTCACATGTATTTCCTTTGAGATTTTGAAATTTTGTTCAACATAACATTTGAATTAGACATCTTAAGCTTTCCAATGCATTTGATCACACCTCAAAATCATAAAAAATGAATGAGTTATGTCCTTGGGAAGTTGACCCACAATTAGGGTTTCAGTCAAAATAACATTGAAAGTCAAGGTCAAACAATCAAAAACAGAAGTGAGATGAAGATTGGGAGTCAAGAAATGAATAAACTATTTTTGGCATTTTTTTGATATTTAAAATAAACTTGAATTAAAATAAAAGAAAAGGTCAAACATCAAAATTACTTTAAATCAACCTTGAAAGGTCCAACTAATTTATCCTAAGTTCAACAAGGTCAAACAAAGTTTGACAAAAAATTTCAGCATTTTTAAAAGTCAGAAACTATTTTTAATCAATTAAAAATTAATAAAAATAACCTAATTGAACTAAAATCTCAAATAAATCTCAAATCAATTCAAAAATTGATGAGAATATTTTTCATAGATCCATCATCATTCAAATAGGTTAGGAAAATATTTTTGTGTTTTTTGAATATCAAAAGCTATTTAAAATGAATTAAAAATAACCAGAAAAGAGAAAATTCACAAAAATATCAAATGACAAAATAAAAAATATTAAAAATCAGAAATAGAAACTAGAATTTATTTGGGAAATAATGCAAGTGGTCCCATAATTTTTGGATAAAAAATGAGAGAGATATGATTTTTTGAAAATAATTGGAATTAAAGAAAAAAAATCAGAAATAAGAAATGCAAAAAAACATGGAGCGTTAGATCTGAGCTCATTAATTGAGCTGGCAGATCACACGCTCCTAAGATGCGCGCCCATTGTGGTCTCTGGTCAATGCAAGCACATGGAAGAAAAATAAAAGTCATAACGATGGATGATCCAGATTAGATTTGGAAAAGAGATCACACGGCCAGGAATTGATCTGGAAATGATGAAGCCACCGGAGCCATCGTCTTCTCTGGTGAGCTTGGATTTTCCGGCTAAATTGCAGAAATTCAAAGCTTAATGAAAATGCACGATCTATACATCTTTAGAAAGCTGGGATGATGTACATCATCCCTGTACCATTCATTTCCCCTCTAGATCTCCATAGTGTGAGAAATCAGAGATGAAAAAATCTGGTGTTCATCATGAACTTAATGGATTTCAAAAATTGAATGCATAAACGTGATGTCTCTATTGAGAGGACTTCAGCCAACATAAAATCTAAGCCAAAAGGTCAATGGATTAGGAGAATCGAAGAAAATACCAGTTGGAATGTAAGCTTGAGTTCTGGTAATTTGAGCACTATGCCTTGCTTGCTCTGCTTAAACAGAAGTTCAATGAGATAAATGATGAAGGTTTAGAAGCATTAGATCTAGGAATTCAACCAGATGAAGTTGAATTTCAGATCTGAAAAAAAATGGAGAAAATGAACTTGCTTCTTTAGTGATGGCTATGGAGGGAATTCTGCAGCATTTCAGGTTGAATTAGGCGTGTGAAATGGAGTCTCTATTTATAGAGGAAGTGGCAAGGAGAGTGTGAAATGATCCGTGTGCATGGCATGTGAAGCTTCATTGCATGAGCTTGCATGATCATGCACAAGGCCAAAAAACAATGCCAAATGAACTCTGAGCATCATCCAAATGAATTGGACGTGTGACTTTGCAAGGCAATAGCTTATGCACCAAGATTTCAAGTGAATTCCTCATTTGTACCTAAACAAACATCTCTTCGAAAGTACCATTTAGAAAATCCAAGCATAGGCATATGGCTAATGGTTGGAAAGGTTTTTGTATGAGGAACAAATGTTATGTTGGACAAAAACTCATTTGGAGTGTATAAATTTATGAATTTTGAGTTTAAAGTGTAAGATGCAAAACATGCCAAGGCAAGGTTTCTAAAATTGGCCAACTTTCAAGCCCTTATGTTTTGATGATGCAAGCCTCAAGTGGAAAACCTCCAACATCAAAGTTGTAGATCTTTTCAATACAATCAAAATGGACTTAAATTTAGCATCATTTGGATTTTTGATGGAAGAGTTATGGGCACTTGAAGTTGGACTTTTTTGACTTTTAATGCCTTTGGTCAAAAAGGACCTATAATGTCTTGCATTTTCACATGTATTTCCTTTGAGATTTTGAAATTTTGTTCAACATAACATTTGAATTAGACATCTTAAGCTTTCCAATGCATTTGATCACACCTCAAAATCATAAAAAATGAATGAGTTATGTCCTTGGGAAGTTGACCCACAATTAGGGTTTCAGTCAAAATAACATTGAAAGTCAAGGTCAAACAATCAAAAACAGAAGTGAGATGAAGATTGGGAGTCAAGAAATGAATAAACTATTTTTGGCATTTTTTTGATATTTAAAATAAACTTGAATTAAAATAAAAGAAAAGGTCAAACATCAAAATTACTTTAAATCAACCTTGAAAGGTCCAACTAATTTATCCTAAGTTCAACAAGGTCAAACAAAGTTTGACAAAAAATTTCAGCATTTTTAAAAGTCAGAAACTATTTTTAATCAATTAAAAATTAATAAAAATAACCTAATTGAACTAAAATCTCAAATAAATCTCAAATCAATTCAAAAATTGATGAGAATATTTTTCATAGATCCATCATCATTCAAATAGGTTAGGAAAATATTTTTGTGTTTTTTGAATATCAAAAGCTATTTAAAATGAATTAAAAATAACCAGAAAAGAGAAAATTCACAAAAATATCAAATGACAAAATAAAAAATATTAAAAATCAGAAATAGAAACTAGAATTTATTTGGGAAATAATGCAATTGGTCCCATAATTTTTGGATAAAAAATGAGAGAGATATGATTTTTTGAAAATAATTGGAATTAAAGAAAAAAAATCAGAAATAAGAAATGCAAAAAAACATGGAGCGTTAGATCTGAGCTCATTAATTGAGCTGGCAGATCACACGCTCCTAAGATGCGCGCCCATTGTGGTCTCTGGTCAATGCAAGCACATGGAAGAAAAATAAAAGTCATAACGATGGATGATCCAGATTAGATCTGGAAAAGAGATCACACGGCCAGGAATTGATCTGGCAATGATGAAGCCACCGGAGCCACCGTCTTCTCCGGTGAGCTTGGATTTTCCGGCTAAATTGCAGAAATTGAAAGCTTAATGAAAATGCACGATCTATACATCTTTAGAAAGCTGGGATGATGTACATCATCCCTGTACCATTCATTTCCCCTCTAGATCTCCATAATGTGAGAAATCAGAGATGAAAAAATCTGGTGTTCATCATGAACTTAATGGATTTCAAAAATTGAATGCATAAACGTGATGCCTCTATTGAGAGGACTTCAGCCAACATAAAATCTAAGCCAAAAGGTCAATGGATTAGGAGAATCGAAGAAAATACCAGTTGGAATGTAAGCTTGAGTTCTGGTAATTTGAGCACTATGCCTTGCTTGCTTTGCTTAAACAGAAGTTCAATGAGATAAATGATGAAGGTTTAGAAGCATTAGATCTAGGAATTCAACCAGATGAAGTTGAATTTCAGATCTGAAAAAAAATGGAGAAAATGAACTTGCTTCTTTAGTGATGGCTATGGAGGGAATTCTGCAGCATTTCAGGTTGAATTAGGCGTGTGAAATGGAGTCTCTATTTATAGAGGAAGTGGCAAGGAGAGTGTGAAATGATCCGTGTGCATGGCATGTGAAGCTTCATTGCATGAGCTTGCATGATCATGCACAAGGCCCAAAAACAATGCCAAATGAACTCTGAGCATCATCCAAATGGAATTGGACGTGTGACTTTGCAAGGCAATAGCTTATGCACCAAGATTTCAAGTGAATTCCTCATTTGTACCTAAACAAACATCTCTTCGAAAGTACCATTTAGAAAATCCAAGCATAGGCATATGGCTAATGGTTGGAAAGGTTTTTGTATGAGGAACAAATGTTATGTTGGACAAAAACTCATTTGGAGTGTAGAAATTTATGAATTTTGAGTTTAAAGTGTAAGATGCAAAACATGCCAAGGCAAGGTTTCTAAAATTGGCCAACTTTCAAGCCCTTATGTTTTGATGATGCAAGCCTCAAGTGGAAAAACTCCAACATCAAAGTTGTAGATCTTTTCAATACAATCAAAATGGACTTAAATTTAGCATCATTTGGATTTTTGATGGAAGAGTTATGGGCACTTGAAGTTGGACTTTTTTGACTTTTAATGCCTTTGGTCAAAAAGGACCTATAATGTCTTGCATTTTCACATGTATTTCCTTTGAGATTTTGAAATTTTGTTCAACATAACATTTGAATTAGACATCTTAAGCTTTCCAATGCATTTGATCACACCTCAAAATCATAAAAAATGAATGAGTTATGTCCTTGGGAAGTTGACCCACAATTAGGGTTTCAGTCAAAATAACATTGAAAGTCAAGGTCAAACAATCAAAAACAGAAGTGAGATGAAGATTGGGAGTCAAGAAATGAATAAACTATTTTTGGCATTTTTTTGATATTTAAAATAAACTTGAATTAAAATAAAAGAAAAGGTCAAACATCAAAATTACTTTAAATCAACCTTGAAAGGTCCGACTAATTTATCCTAAGTTCAACAAGGTCAAACAAAGTTTGACAAAAAATTTCAGCATTTTTAAAAGTCAGAAACTATTTTTAATCAATTAAAAATGAATAAAAATAACCTAATTGAACTAAAATATCAGATAAATCTCAAATCAATTCAAAAATTGATGAGAATATTTTTCACAGATCCATCATCATTCAAATAGGTTAGGAAAATATTTTTGTGTTTTTTTGAATATTAAAAGCTATTTAAAATGAATTAAAAATAACCAGAAAAGAGAAAATTCACAAAGAATATCAAATGACAAAATAAAAATATTAAAAATCATAAATAGAAACTAGAATTTATTTGGGAAATAATGCAATTGGTCCCATAATTTTTGGATAAAAAATGAGAGAGATATGATTTTTTGAAAATAATTGGAATTAAAGAAAAAAAATCAGAAATAAGAAATGCAAAAAAACATGGAGCGTTAGATCTGAGCTCATTAATTGAGCTGGCAGATCACACGCTCCTAAGATGCGCGCCCATTGTGGTCTCTGGTCAATGCAAGCACATGGAAGAAAAATAAAAGTCATAACGATGGATGATCCAGATTAGATCTGGAAAAGAGATCACACGGCCAGGAATTGATCTGGCAATGATGAAGCCACCGGAGCCATCGTCTTCTCTGGTGAGCTTGGATTTTCCGGCTAAATTGCAGAAATTCAAAGCTTAATGAAAATGCACGATCTATACATCTTTAGAAAGCTGGGATGATGTACATCATCCTCGTACCATTCATTTCCTCTCTAGATCTCCATAGTGTGAGAAATCAGAGATGAAAAAATCTGGTGTTCATCATGAACTTAATGGATTTCAAAAATTGAATGCATAAACGTGATGCCTCTATTGAGAGGACTTCAGCCAACATAAAATCTAAGCCAAAAGGTCAATGGATTAGGAGAATCGAAGAAAATACCAGTTGGAATGTAAGCTTGAGTTCTGGTAATTTGAGCACTATGCCTTGCTTGCTTTGCTTAAACAGAAGTTCAATGAGATAAATGATGAAGGTTTAGAAGCATTAGATCTAGGAATTCAACCAGATGAAGTTGAATTTCAGATCTGAAAAAAAATGGAGAAAATGAACTTGCTTCTTTAGTGATGGCTATGGAGGGAATTCTGCAGCATTTCAGGTTGAATTAGGCGTGTGAAATGAATGGAATGGAGTCTCTATTTATAGAGGAAGTGGCAAGGAGAGTGTGAAATGATCCGTGTGCATGGCATGTGAAGCTTCATTGCATGAGCTTGCATGATCATGCACAAGGCCAAAAAACAATGCCAAATGAACTCTGAGCATCATCCAAATTTAATTGGACGTGTGACTTTGCAAGGCAATAGCTTATGCACCAAGATTTCAAGTGAATTCCTCATTTGTACCTAAACAAACATCTCTTCGAAAGTACCATTTAGAAAATCCAAGCATAGGCATATGGCTAATGGTTGGAAAGGTTTTTGTATGAGGAACAAATGTTATGTTGGACAAAAACTCATTTGGAGTGTAGAAATTTATGAATTTTGAGTTTAAAGTGTAAGATGCAAAACATGCCAAGGCAAGGTTTCTAAAATTGGCCAACTTTCAAGCCCTTATGTTTTGATGATGCAAGCCTCAAGTGGAAAAACCTCCAACATCAAAGTTGTAGATCTTTTCAATACAATCAAAATGGACTTAAATTTAGCATCATTTGGATTTTTGATGGAAGAGTTATGGGCACTTGAAGTTGGACTTTTTTGACTTTTAATGCCTTTGGTCAAAAAGGACCTATAATGTCTTGCATTTTCACATGTATTTCCTTTGAGATTTTGAAATTTTGTTCAACATAACATTTGAATTAGACATCTTAAGCTTTCCAATGCATTTGATCACACCTCAAAATCATAAAAAATGAATGAGTTATGTCCTTGGGAAGTTGACCCACAATTAGGGTTTCAGTCAAAATAACATTGAAAGTCAAGGTCAAACAATCAAAAACAGAAGTGAGATGAAGATTGGGAGTCAAGAAATGAATAAACTATTTTTGGCATTTTTTTGATATTTAAAATAAACTTGAATTAAAATAAAAGAAAAGGTCAAACATCAAAATTACTTTAAATCAACCTTGAAAGGTCCAACTAATTTTATCCTAAGTTCAACAAGGTCAAACAAAGTTTGACAAAAAATTTCAGCATTTTTAAAAGTCAGAAACTATTTTTAATCAATTAAAAATTAATAAAAATAACCTAATTGAACTAAAATCTCAAATAAATCTCAAATCAATTCAAAAATTGATGAGAATATTTTTCATAGATCCATCATCATTCAAATAGGTTAGGAAAATATTTTTGTGTTTTTTGAATATCAAAAGCTATTTAAAATGAATTAAAAATAACCAGAAAAGAGAAAATTCACAAAAAATATCAAATGACAAAATAAAAAATATTAAAAATCAGAAATAGAAACTAGAATTTATTTGGGAAATAATGCAACTGGTCCCATAATTTTTGGATAAAAAATGAGAGAGATATGATTTTTTGAAAATAATTGGAATTAAAGAAAAAAAAATCAGAAATAAGAAATGCAAAAAAACATGGAGCGTTAGATCTGAGCTCATTAATTGAGCTGGCAGATCACACGCTCCTAAGATGCGCGCCCATTGTGGTCTCTGGTCAATGCAAGCACATGGAAGAAAAATAAAAGTCATAACGATGGATGATCCAGATTAGATTTGGAAAAGAGATCACACGACCAGGAATTGATCTGGCAATGATGAAGCCATCGGAGCCATCGTCTTCTCCGGTGAGCTTGGATTTTCCGGCTAAATTGCAGAAATTCAAAGCTTAATGAAAATGAACGATCTATACATCTTTAGAAAGCTGGGATGATGTACATCATCCCTGTACCATTCATTTCCCCTCTAGATCTCCATAATGTGAGAAATCAGAGATGAAAAAATCTGGTGTTCATCATGAACTTAATGGATTTCAAAAATTGAATGCATAAACGTGATGCCTCTATTGAGAGGACTTCAGCCAACATAAAATCTAAGCCAAAAGGTCAATGGATTAGGAGAATCGAAGAAAATACCAGTTGGAATGTAAGCTTGAGTTCTGGTAATTTGAGCACTATGCCTTGCTTGCTTTGCTTAAACAGAAGTTCAATGAGATAAATGATGAAGGTTTAGAAGCATTAGATCTAGGAATTCAACCAGATGAAGTTGAATTTCAGATCTGAAAAAAAATGGAGAAAATGAACTTGCTTCTTTAGTGATGGCTATGGAGGGAATTCTGTAGCATTTCAGGTTGAATTAGGCGTGTGAAATGGAGTCTCTATTTATAGAGGAAGTGGCAAGGAGAGTGTGAAATGATCCGTGTGCATGGCATGTGAAGCTTCATTGCATGAGCTTGCATGATCATGCACAAGGCCCAAAAACAATGCCAAATGAACTCTGAGCATCATCCAAAGTGAATTGGACGTGTGACTTTGCAAGGCAATAACTTATGCACCAAGATTTCAAGTGAATTCCTCATTTGTACCTAAACAAACATCTCTTCGAAAGTACCATTTAGAAAATCCAAGCATATGCATATGGCTAATGGTTGGAAAGTTTTTTGTATGAGGAACAAATGTTATGTTGGACAAAAACTCATTTGGAGTGTATAAATTTATGAATTTTGAGTTTAAAGTGTAAGATGCAAAACATGCCAAGGCAAGGTTTCTAAAATTGGCCAACTTTCAAGCCCTTATGTTTTGATGATGCAAGCCTCAAATGGAAAGACCTCCAACATCAAAGTTGTAGATCTTTTCAATGCAATCAAAATGGACTTAAATTTAGCATCATTTGAATTTTTGATGCAAGAGTTATGGGCACTTGAAGTTGGACTTTTTTGACTTTTAATGCCTTTGGTCAAAAAGGACCTATAATGTCTTGCATTTTCACATGTATTTCCTTTGAGATTTTGAAATTTTGTTCAACATAACATTTGAATTATAAATCTTAAGATTTCCAATGCATTTGATCACACCTCAAAATCATAAAAAATGAATGAGTTATGTCCTTGGGAAGTTGACCCACAATTAGGGTTTCAGTCAAAATGACCTATAATGTATTGGAATGGCAGATGGTCTTCCAAGCTTCAAATCAATTTTTGATGAACATTAAAGTTGTTCATATTGTCCTTAAGAACATATTTGATTTTTGAACTATCTCCATTTTACCAACACATAAAAAGTTAGGTCTCAGTGCATTTCAAAATAGTCAGATGAATTGACTGATCAACTTCTCAAGTCCACCACTCATATCTTGATGAATTGATGATTGAGGGCCCTAAAATAAGTTCAAATATGCATGAAATGAAGAGTTAAATAACTTCCCTTGATTATCTTTGACCATGGACTGAGGTTGCTTCATGAGCAAGGCATTGTGATGCATAGATGAATTAGGGTTTCTTTGGGGAACAAACCTCAAACCCCTTGACTTGCTTTGATCAAAATGATGAATTGAGATACTAGGGAGGCACGTTTGATGGATGAGAGCTTTGGGAACCATTACCATGCTTGTTTTCATCTCTTCTCGACCATTCCTTTGTACTAATGATCTCCTTGAAGCTTTGGACCTTGTGATTGCTCAAGCTACAAAACAAAAGATGTTAGTGACATATTTTTGTGCTTTTTGATTAGTAAACAAAATAAGAAAAGCAATGGTATACAATTCAACCATGCTTGGTGATATCAAACCATCTCACATAAGGTCCCACCCAAAGGCAAAGGGAACCAAGATGCTAATGATCCTTGAGGCTATGCAAATGGAATGTTATGATGCCATGAGGGATCTTAGGGCCAAAATTGGGGTCTTACAATGATCACAAGATTTGTATGTATATGGGATGATCTACATTTGTAAACTCTTTGATGATGAATATATGGTGAAAACCTTGTTTTATAGATAACTCTTTGTGTTGGTTTATGATCGAGAGATGTTTTCCATCTCTTGACCTAGGTTTTCATCCATTCTTGTTTGTTAGCTAGAGATAGTAATGAATGATTTTGTTCACTAAAAAAGTTAAACCTAAAAGTTGTCATTTTGATGGATTGTGTGAGAGATCAACAATGGATCAAAATGGGAAAACCAACAATGTGTGTTAGAGATAAACACATTGGGAGGACTTTGTGAATGTGTTTATCATCTAAAGGAGTTTATGAGTTTTGTTGATCGAACATATGCATGCAAAGTGATCGTCGAACCCTAACTCTATTGACCGGCCTCAGATAGTTGTGACTTCTATATAAGTCCAATTCCGATTGCTTAACATAGCGCTAAATTTGCCTTATGGCACACTAACTACTAACACTAATCATTAACCATTAACATTTACTTCTTGCTCTTTACATTTATGCAATTTACTATTCTTGTACATATTATTCATTTGCTTTTCCCCTTTGCTCACTTGAGCACATGTTTATGTTAATGCAATTTGCCTTTTGCTCACTTGAGCACATAATTGTGTATATATTATTGTGCTTGTGTTTTGTTTTGATTGTTGTGGACCAAATGCAAAAATGGACAAATGGACTTAGTTTCTAGGACTTTCCTTATGCAAATTGGAGTAAAAGGACTTTAAATGTTGAAGATGGATTAGAAGGACCAAACCTCTAAACTCACTCTTGTCCATTCTTGTTTTGCTTCATAAGACTTTTTGATGTCTGTGCTTTCGTGCTAGGGGATCCTATGAGAGCTCAAATTGAAGAACCATTGCCATAATTCATCCAAAGTGAAAGATACAAGATACATTGAGGATCTTCTAAGAAGCTTGTTTGATTGTGTTAATTGCTTGAATTTACTCATTTTGCTTGCATATTCCAAAGGATGGGAGCTACTTGGATCATCAATATGATCTCAAGAGAGGAACTCCATTTGTGGTCTTGTTTCTTATCCCTTATCTCTTGTATGATTAGGACTTTAGCCTTTCTTCTTCTTCCCTCCTTTCTTACCCAAGTCAAAGCTTTTGTGCAAACATTTAACACTTGTTTTCAAACATTAGAAACCTAAGCCTTATGCTTTTGATTTTCAAACTTTCTTTTCATAAAACTTATATTTGAATTGAACTTCTAAGTCAACTTTGACCATATTTTGTACATACTTTTCATTGGTAAATATAACCCATTCAAGTACTCTTTTTGTGGTTTCAATGGCCACTCTTTTAATCAAATTTTTTTCATAACCTTTAGCTATTAGGTTTGAGTTATCCTTGAGGTAGATGTAATACTCGCCTATATCCTTAGTGATGGACAGTGAGTCTTCCACGCTTATTATAGGGTTAACCCCTCACTAGCATGTTGAAGCTATCCTCACATGGTGGTTTTGTGGTTTTAGGTTGAGGTTTCTCCCTTGGATAACAAA
Organism: Lathyrus oleraceus; assembly: GCF_024323335.1. Classification (NCBI taxonomy): domain Eukaryota; kingdom Viridiplantae; phylum Streptophyta; class Magnoliopsida; order Fabales; family Fabaceae; genus Lathyrus; species Lathyrus oleraceus. The sequence continues at coordinate 330,801,596 of NC_066580.1, read as the reverse complement.
AGACCTTAAGGCTTTTGGACCAATCAATTCACCAACTCATTTTTGAGATTTTTACCCCGAACTACGAGGTTTTGATCCTAATCTTTTTAAGATGGTACGTAGGCAATGGGTTTATCCATCCAAACACAAAAATGTAAATAACTTGTATATTCTCTTCTCATCTCTTCAATCATGTTTGCACAAATAAATTTTCACAAAACACCAACCTTACAACAAATGTGAAAAGGGCTCCCTAGAAGTACCTAGGATGTTTTGGATGCTTAAAACCTTCCCATTGCATAACCAACCCCCTTACCCAGATCTCTGACATTTTTACTAGGTTTTGATTCGATAAAACTTTTAGGTGTTTGTTCGCTTTCTAACCATTCCTTTGGATAAATAGAAGTGCGGTGGCAACTCGACTAGTATGGTTTACCTTAGATTTAGTCAATATCTCTAATGGTAACGAATACCCCGCTACACCCTCTACCACATATTGATATGTTGGTGGATAATACAGCTAAATTCAATGTCTTCTCGTTTATGGACGAATTTTTCGGATATAATCAGATCACGATGGCACCCGAGGATATGGAGAAGACAACATTCATCACACCTTGGGGAACATTCTGTTATCGAGTGATGCCCTTCGGTTTGAAGATAGCTGGAGCCACGTATCGACGAGCTATGACTACCTTGTTTCATGATATGATGCACAAGGAGATCGAGGTGTATGTTGATGATATGATTGCAAAGTCAAGAACGGAGGTTGAACATGTAGAACACTTGTTGAAGCTTTTTCAGCGTTTGAGGAAGTATAAGCTTCGTCTGAATCCTAACAAGTGTACATCCGGAGTCCGTTCCAGCAAGTTATTGGGCTTTATTGTCAACGAAAGAGGTATTGAGGTTGATCTTGCCAAGGTCAAAGCAATACAAGAGATGCCTGCGCCAAAAACTGAGAAGCAAGTCCGAGGTTTTCTTGGCCGCTTGAATTACATTTCCAGATTCATATCCCACATGACTGCCACATGTGCGCCAATATTCAAGCTCCTCCGAAAAGATCAGTCTCATGATTTGACCGAAGATTGCCAAAAGGCCTTTGACAGTATTAAAAAGTATTTGTCTGAGCCTCCAATTTTGTCTCCGTCTGTGGAAGGGAGACCGTTGATTATGTATCTGACTGTTCTTGAAGACTCAATGGGTTGTGTCCTTGGCCAGCAAGATGAGTCGGGGAAGAAAGAATATGCTACCTACTACCTAAGTAAGAAGTTCACTGAATGTGAGTCTCGATACTCGATGCTTGAGAAAACTTGTTGTGCTTTGGCTTGGGCTGCTAAGTGCTTACGCCAGTATATGTTGAATCATATGACTTGGTTGATATCCAAGATGGATCCAATTAAGTACATCTTTGAGAAGCCTGCTTTAACTGGGAGGATTGCCCATTGGCATATGTTGTTGTCTAAGTATGATATTGAGTATCGAGCTTAGAAGGCTATAAAAGGTAGTATCTTGGCTGACCACTTGGCACACCAACTGATTGAGGATTATCAGTCAGTTCAGTATGACTTCCCAGATGAAGAGATTCTGTATTTGAAAATGAAAGATTGTGATGAGCCTACGCTCGATTAAGGGCCAGAACCTGGTTCCCGTTGGAGCATGGTGTTTGATGGTGCTGTGAATCAATTTGGAAACGATATTGGGGCAGTGATTATTACTCCTCAGGGCAGACATTTTCCTTTTACAGCAAGGCTAACTTTCAAATGCACGAATAATATGGGTGAGTATGAGGCCTGTATTATGGGATTGGAAGAATGTATTGATCTTAGGATCAAACATCTCGATGTTTATGGTGATTCGGCCCTTGTTGTTAATTAGATTAAGGGAGAATGGGAGACGAATCAACCTGGCCTCATCCCATATAGAGATTATGTAAGGAGGATTTCAACATTCTTTACCGAAGTTGACTTCCATCATATTCCTTGAGATGAGAATCGGATGGCAGACGCTCTTGCGACACTTGCTTCAATGATTGTGATAAGACTTTGAAATAAGGTTCCCAATATCACTGTGATGCGCTTGGACAAACCAACTCATGTATTTGCAGTAGAGGAGGTGCAAGATGATAAGCCCTGGTATTATGATATCAAGTGCTTTCTTCAGAGCCAGATTTACCCGCCTGGGGCATCTGTGAAAGATAGAAAGACTTTGAGGAGATTGTCTGGCAGTTTCTACCTCAATGGCCATGTGCTTTATAAGAGAAACTTTGACATGGTTTTCCTCAGATGCATGGATAGACACGAAGCAGACCTGTTAATGACTGAGGTCCATGAGGGTTCATTTGGTACTCATTCCAATGGACATGCCATGGCTAGAAAGATGTTGAGAGAAGACTACTATTGGCTGACAATGGAGTCTAACTGCTGCAAATACGTGAAGAAATGCCATAAATGTCACATTTATGCAGATAAGATTCATATTCCTCCTACACTTATGAATGTGATTTCATCACCATGGCCTTTCTCCATGTGGGGAATTGACATGATTGGCATGATAGAGCCGAAAGCGTCCAACGGTCACAGATTTATTCTCGTAGCAATTGATTACTTCACCAAATGGGTTGAAGTTGCATCATATGCGAACGTGACCAGGCAGGTGGTTGTGAAGTTTATCAAGAATCAACTCATATGCCGTTATGGTGTGCCAGATAAGATCATTACTGATAATGGACCTAACTTGAACAACAAGATGATGAAAGAGTTGTGTAGTGAGTTCAAGATAGCACATCATAATTCTTCTCCTTACAGACCCAAGATGAATGGGGCTGTTGAAGCTGCTAATAAGAATATCAAGAAGATTATATAGAAGATGGTTGTTACGTATAAGGATTGGCATGAGATGCTGCCATTTGCCTTGCATGGATATCGTACATCTGTCCGCACATCAACAGGGGTAACCCCTTTCTCGCTTGTTTATGGCATGGAGGTTGTGCTCCCAATAGAGGTGGAGATCCCATCAATGAGAGTTTTGATGGAAGCCAAGTTGACTGATGCTGAATGGGTTCAGAGTCGTTATGACCAACTGAACTTGATAGAAGAGAAGAGATTGACTGCCATGTGCCATGGTCAGTTATATCAGCAAAGGATGAAGAAAGCCTTTGATAAGAAGGTCAATCCTCGTGTGTTCCGAGAAGGTGACCTTGTGCTCAAGAAACTCTTGTCTTTCGCGCCCGATTCCAGGGGCAAGTGGACTCCAAACTATGAAGGTCCATATGTTGTTAAGAGAGCCTTTTCAGGTGGTGCTTTGATACTTACAACTATGGATGGGGAGGATTTCACTCGTCCTGTGAATTCAGATGCAGTCAAGAAATACTTCGCCTAAAAATAAAAACAGAATAGCTCGCGAAGTTGAAAACCCGAAAGGGCGGCTTAGGCAAAAATGAGCGTCTCGGTGGATTGAAAACCCGAAAGGACGATCCAGGCAAAAGTTAGAGACATAAAAAATGAATACATATCCCCTAGATTGAGTACCTCACCCTGGGGCAATCTAGGCAAAATTAGGGATATGGCAAGTAACTGCATCCTGACAAGACTTTGTTCTACAAACTGTCATCTGTCAGAGATTCTCGCTCAATCATCGTCAACTGAAACTTCAAATACATCGGATTCAGAGTTGGTGAAGAAATGGTCATTATGTTCAATGTAGCCCTTTTCCAATAGAAATCACCAATTTCAAATTTTTAAAGATCTATGGAGTCTTGCCATTTGCAGACTACCATTCCATCAAATAAATATGAGCCTTTATCCAATTATTGGCATTCTTAGTTGTTTTATTCAACAAATGTTTTGCATGTTTTAATTGAGAAATATCATTGTTTTAAACAAATAAATTTTCATGACTTGTTTTTAAACAAAGTGAACATTCACAATGATAAAAAGGATACTTGGGATGTCTTCGGTGCTCTCCCAATGATGGTATGATCCCCAACAGGGTAAGGCATTTGTTCATACTCCTGGCATTGCTTATATCCTCTTCCTCCGGAGCCTTTTGTGGTTTTTCTCCCGAGCAGAGTGTTTGGCGAAGGTATTCATCCCTCTTTCCTTCAGCAGAGTAGTGATTCTTACTCCTCAACGGATGGGTTCTCTTTGGTAGAGCAGTACTTAGTGGTAACCTTGGAAGCTGCTGATTGGTGGTTGTTCCCCATAGAGATCCATCTTCCCCTCTGACAATTTCCCCAGTAAAGTTGCTTCTATGGCGGAGTTTATATGTGCGATGATCCTGTCCCCAGTTGGAATGGCTGATGCTTATTCCCCTGCAGAGATCTTTGTTTCCTGGTATCTCTTGGCTTTCTCTCTTGAGATGTAGTACCAGATGTTTGTTCATTCGTTGGACCTGTTTGTGTTAGAAATGTCTGTTTGTCAGCATTCATCATACATAAACCACACATATATGCATAATTTTAACATTCAAATAATCATGTTGCATTCTTTGCCATATGTTTTTGTTTGATATCTCCTGCTAGTTGGTAATATATTCCCCAAGCAGATGTTTGTGTTTGATCTCTCCATGAAGAGTGAGCCCTATAAGCAGAAAGTGTTTATCCTTTCTCCCATATTCCCCACTGAGTTATGTCCTCGTGGATGATGGTTATTTCTATTGCCTCCCAACACATATATTGGGATGGAGTTTCCCCATTGAGTTATATCCTCATAGGGACGAGTCTTGCTCCGTCGCACCTCTCTGATTTGATCCCCTTTGCAGAGTTAACTTTTTTTGTTCATCCTATCCGATGACGGTTACTCTTCCGTGGTTTTCTACCCAGTATCTGGTAGATGTAATCCCCTCCTTGACGGTTATCTTTATCAAATATTTGGTATTGATAGTCCTTCACCCTTTTGAGTATATCTCCCGGTAACCAACGATATATCTCCCGGATCATTGCCTTTGTCAATGTATCCCCAACGAGTCATCTTTCATTTGCCTTTCGTTGGCAATGATCGTTTATCTCTTTGATTGGTCATCATTTTATACCTGGGTTTTGGTATCCTGATGCCTTTTTCCTTTCGGTCGATTTATCCTTTATTAACCCAGTAACTGGTTGTGGATAATCTTCCATGCGAGTGTGTTATCTACGTTCTGACGGTAATAGATAATATATCTCATGCGCTCTTTGGTCGAAGTCTTCTGTTCTTCCCCAGTCGAGTAAGATTCATATCCCCTTTTGTGGAATCGAATGTCCATCCTATAATCGAGTTTGCTTTTCAGCCCTCTTTTGGATGATGAGTGTCTTGGAAATATTCCCCAATTCACACCTTGGTTGGTCACCTATTATATGCCCAGTAACCGGTATCCCTGGTGTTCCTTCCTCTCTGCTCCCTATTATGGCTTTTCGTCCCCTGTGGAGTCAGAATTCCTAAGTTGAAATATACCTTTTTAGGTTTTTCTTAGATGATTTCGGATGTTTGATATCTCTCACCCTTATACCGGTCTTAGATATTCATTCTCCCCGGAGCATGTCGTTCTCTCACCCTTATACCGACATTTCGATGACATGTCTCTTTGAGCTTATTACCCAGTAACCGGTAATACCTCGTCCTGGTGTTTCCCCAGAGGAGTTCTGTTTGGAGATTCCTCAGTGAAGTCCCTTAGTGGATTTTCCCCATCTGAGTCCGGATTTTCATCCGAAGTATCCTTTGTGGATAGTTCCGTTGTATTGCCATATTCCCCAATACATGCATCTTTGAGTCAGCTCGAGTCCTTCCATTGATTTATTTTCATGGAATTCCTCTCGTGTCTCTTAGTAAGTTCTAAGTCGTGGCCTGCTCACGCAATTTATCTCCTTTCCTATCCCCATAAGAGTCCCAGAGTCTATGTCCCAAGGAGCGAATTACTCATGTGGATCGTCAGTTTTCTCCAAATTTCTTTTCTTCTCTGTGGACACATATCCCCACACTTTAAATAGGGGCAGCTGTAAGACCCCAATTTTGACCCTAAGATCCCTCATGGCATCATAACATTGCATTTTGCATAGCCTCAAGGATCATAAGCATCTTGGTTCCCTTTGCCTTTGGGTGGGATCTCTTGCGAGTGGTTTGAGATCACCAAGCATGCTTGAATTATATTGTAGGTGCTTAATTGGATGCATTATATGGTAAAACACTAGCTGGATTCTAATGTCTTGACTGATGTCATGACATGGTGTGTATGTGTGACTACATTGTAGGTTAGAATATCTAACTGTACTCTGATGTCTTGACTGATGTCATGACACACTTGAGTAGTTACTGCAGGATTAGCTAATACAGGATTTAGTGAATGTCAAACTGGATGTTGTGACATTCATCCCTGTCAGCAGATACTAAGGAATAGAACAGCTGGTGTTCTGTTAGAACTTAGTATTTATTTCCAGTCTGGTTATCAAGGAAATACCAGACCTGGCATAAGGCCTACTGACTGAATGTCAAACTGGATGTTATGACATTCATCATTGACAGCATATACTGAACAATAGACAGAGTGGTGTTCTGCTATACTTCAGCATGTTTCTTAGTCTGTTCTTCAAGAGGATAACAGAACTGACTTAAGGTCAAATGTGTAAATGTCAAATTGGATACTTTGACATTTATTAATGTAAGTTGTTACTGTAGTATGGTCATTTTGGTCATATACAGGTCAGCAAAATTGTACAGTCTGTTTTCTGGAAAAACAGACTTAGCATATGATCCTTGATGTCAAGCTGAATGTCGTGACATTCATTCCTGACAGCATATGCTATATTGTAGGTTGTTCAGTTTTCTGTTTCAGCTTTTTCTCAGGCTATTCTTCAGGGATTCAACAGCTGAGAGAAAATCCAGGAAATCAACAACCAAGCTACATTTAATGAACCTAACAAATAGCCTATTTGTTAGTAACCTAGATGTGGAATTTAGGGGAACTCGTGTGACCTTAAATTCAGGAGAATACAAGTGCAAAGGCCCAAGTACTACAATATAAAAGGAAGTCGTTCCTTTATTCAGAACTGGGGATTTTGAGGCGTGAAGATTTAGTGTGTCCATCATACTTCACTGCTGTATTTTTGTGAGTCTTGTATTAGATATATCTTGTAACCCCAGCCATTATCACGTAGATGATTGCTTTGGCATAGGGTGTTCTTTGAGTTGTAAGTGTTGTGTCGCTCAAAGATTTTAAGCGTGAGTGATGTGTATCTTGATTAAAGCTTTTAAGCACAATCAAGAGTTGTTTGAAGTGTGACTTCAAAATTGTCTTTAATATTGATTAAAGGTAGTAATCACTGAGGTGATTGAGGGGGAGTGAGTAGGAACTCTGATCTTAGAATAAGATTGAAATTGCATTGGGTAGGGATTAAGTGAAGAGTTGTAAACGGGTGAGTTTAGCTTTGAATTAATACTGCTGATAGTGGATTTCCTCCCTGGCTTGGTAGCCCCCAGATGTAGGTCATGTTGGACTGAACTGGGTAAACAATTACTTGTGTTATTTACTGCACGTACTTTTAAGTTCTGCATAATTCTTGTCTGTGCAGAATTGGATGTCATAACAACCCGTGTGACATCTAAAGTCTGATAACTAGAATTTCAATTGGCATCAGAGCAGGCACCCTTCCTGTTAATTTCTGGGTGAGATCTAGGGAAGTTACTCTCTAGTACCATGGACAAGGACATAGGACACTCAAATAGACCACCCATGTTGGATGGCTCTAACTATGATGACTGGAAGCCTCGTATGATAGCCTTCTTAAGGTCTCTAGATAAAAAAGTCTGGAGAGATGTCAACAAAGGATGGGAACATCCAACAAAGACAGATGAAGATGGAGTCAGTGTGCAGATTCCTGAGGAAGAGTGGGACAAGGAGCAAGAGGCATTAGCTCTTGGAAATTCCAAGGCCTTGAATGCATTGTTCAATGGAATCAGTAAGAACATCTTCAGGCTGGTGCACCACTGTGAACTAGCTAAGGAAGTTTGGGATACCCTCAAGGTAACTCATGAAGGTACTTCCAAGGTGAAGATGTCCAAACTTCAGATGCTGACCACCAAGTTTGAAAATCTGAGGATGAAAGAGGATGAGACTATTCATGACTTTTACATGAATATTCTTGAAATTGCAAACACCTCTGGTGGACTAGGTGAGAAAATGGCTGAAGAGAAACTTGTAAGAAAGATTCTCAGGTCCTTGCCTAAGAGATTTGCTATGAAGGTCACAGCCATAGAGGAGGCGCAGGACATCTGCAATATGAAGGTGGATAAGCTAATTGGTTCTCTCCAAACCTTTGAAATGGGCTTGTGTGAGAATGCTGAAAAGAAGAACAAAAGTGTAGCTTTTGTATCTAATGCTGAAGAGGAGTCAGAAGCAGGATACACTGGAGGTGATGAATGTAACACCCTTCTAAAATACCCCAATATTTAATTATAACAACAAAACATAAATCAGAGTAAATCTGCAATTAAGGGTGTCACACTTGACACTTCACACCATTTTCCAAATAACTGGTCATACTCATTTGTTTATCAAAATAAAACATTGCACAATACGCAGGGGAATAAAATCCAACAATGAACAAAACATGTAACATATTACATGTAGAACTTGTTCAACAACCAACAAATGAAACAAGGTAAAACACCCCGTCCCGATGTTACATCTACCAGAGCATGACCCACTAAGGAACTACACTAGACTCCAAGCACTAACTTCTACTCAATCACTGCTCGTTACCTGAAACATAGTTGTAAGGGTGAGTTCCTCAATCGATATAATAAGCATTATAAAATATCATGTAATGTTAAGTAAATTAACACATTTCATCACCCTAATCATATCACACATTCAGCAACGACAACATCAACTCATAATCATACTCAACACAACACAACACAAAACACACGTATAATATTGGAATACATCCATTCATATTATACGCCATACATATATTATGCAATAAGACTCCATGCATGCGGTACCGACTATTCGTGAACATATAGTTCAACCTCACCGATCAAATCCAGATACGGCTACCAAGCTCACTAGTCCCACTCATTTGAGACCTAGTGACTCACATCACTAATTCCTCACCATGGGAATTAGCTACCACCCCAAGGGCTATGCTATGCACGCTAAATCACCTAGCATGCAAACATCAACAACAATCCACAATAATTCACTCACTAATTCCTCACCATGGGAATTAGCTACCACCATAAAGGCCATATTATGCACACTAAATCACCTAACATGCAACCATCAACAGTCCACCATGGACATATGCTCACACTCTAAGCCATAAACAGTCCATTCACAATAGCATACATAATAGATATATTCACAACATTATGCACACAATCATACATTATCAATACAATTATCACATAATCATATTATGTCACGCCACATAATCAATCACAGTATTAGCACACTCTATTAATACCTACACTGCTCAAAACAACGGGAAATTGATCCCTCCTATATCATACACCAATATAGGCCAATCATCAATTGTTCACAATATTTAAAATATCAGTTTTTCTACTTTTCCAACAGTGTTAACCGGTTAACGCCCTGGGTTAACCGGTTAACGCAACACAGGACACGCTTCCTGGCACATTTTAACAGTGTTAACCGGTTAACACCCTGGGTTAACCGGTTAACGCAAGACAAACAGCAATATTTCACAATTCATAACAGTGTTAACCGGTTAACAACCTGGGTTAACCGGTTAACGCAACACAGAAAGCTGTTCCTGCGCTAACACGAAGCAGAATGCAGAATTCTCCGCATTTTCCGCCGTTGGAGGACTTCCGGACCTCCGATTCCAATTCCGTAAAAAGCTACACGTTCGGAAAATCACAACTCACCCAATTATAGATCCAATTCCAGCTTTAACATAACTTATTCATCACAATTTTTCAGCACTCATCATCCCAATTAGGGTCAATTCAACGGCTTATTACTACCCATTACATGTTAACCCATAATACCCATTAAACTACGATAAACCCCCCTTACCTGAGTTAATCCGGCAATCCTTTAGCTTCAAGCTCTTCCGTCTTCAACCTTCTTCTCCTGCTCTTCCTTTTTGCCCTTTCTCCACTTTTCTGTCGCTTTTCCCTTTTCACGTGAAAAAAACTTTTTACCAAATGGAACTCTTTATATATTTTCCAACTTATTATTCCAATAATAATAATCCAAATAATATTCCAATTATTTAATTAAATTAATAAATATACTATTAACTTAAATTAAATAATTATCATATTTTATCGGGGTGTTACAACTCTCCCCCACTAAAAGAGTTTTCGTCCTCGAAAACATACCTCAAGCGAATAACTCCGGATAAGATTTCTTCATCTGAATCTCAAGTTCCCAAGTCACATTGCCACCTGCTGGTCCTCCCCAAGCTACCTTTACCAAAGCAATCTCTTTACCCCGCAACTGCTTCAACTCTCGATCCTCTATCCTCATAGGTGATGTTTCAACAGTCAGGTTATCTCTCACCTGTACATCATCTACTTGGACCACATGCGACGGATCAGGTATGTACCTCCTTAACTGAGACACATGAAAAACCTCATGCAAATTCGCAAGTGACGGCGGTAAAGCGATACGATAGGCTACCTCCCCTATCCTCTCCAAAATCTGATAAGGACCAATAAATCTAGGTGTCAACTTCTTCGACTTCAAAGCTCGACCAACCCCAGTTATCGGAGTAACACGAAGAAACACATGATCTCCCTCTTGGAACTTAAGTGACTTCCTCCTCTTGTCGTGATAACTCTTCTGACGACTCTGAGCAATCCTCATCTTCTCCTGAATCATCTTAATCTTTTCCGTAGTTTGTTGAACAATCTCCGGTCCAACCACAGCACTCTCACCGGACTCATACCAACATAAAGGTGTCCGACATCTCCTACCATACAAAGCTTCAAACGGTGCCATACCAATGCTCGAATGAAAACTATTGTTGTAGGTAAACTCAATCAAAGGTAAATAACAATCCCAAGCACCTCCCTTTTCCAAAACACAAGCCCTCAAAAGATCCTCCAGTGACTGAATCGTCCTCTCAGTCTGACCATCAGTCTGCGGATGATATGCAGAACTCAATCTCAGCTTAGTTCCCAAAGCCCTCTGCAAACCTTCCCAGAACTTCGATGTAATTCTAGGATCTCTGTCCGAAACAATACTCGACGGAATACCATGCAAACTTACAATTTTCTCAATATACAACTCAGCTAATCTCTCTAACGGATAATCCATTCTGATCGGAATGAAATGAGCCGATTTTGTCAATCTATCAACAATCACCCAAATAGCTTCAAAATTCTTAATTGTCCTCGGTAAACCAGAAACAAAATCCATACTGATACTATCCCACTTCCACTCTGGAATAGCCAACGGTTGCATTAGCCCAGACGGCTTCTGATGCTCAATCTTTGACTTCTGACAAGTCAAACAAGAATAAACAAAACTCGCAATTTCTCTTTTCATTCCCGGCCACCAAAATAACTTTTTCAAATCATGATACATCTTCGTAGCCCCAGGATGAATACTCAGGCCACTACGATGTCCTTCCTCAAGAATACTCTTCTTAAGTTCGGTAACATCCAGAATACACACCCGATTACCAAATTTCAAAACACCATTCTCATCAACTCTGAATTCACCACCTTGACCTTGATTCACTAGAGTCAACTTATCAACCAAAAGCATATCGGATTTCTGACCCTCTCTAATCTCATCCAGAATACCACTCGTTAACATCAACATTCCCAATTTAACACTATTGTGAGTACTCTCACACACCAAACTCAAGTCTCTAAACTGCTCAATTAAATCCAATTCCTTAACCATTAACATAGACATATGCAATGATTTCCGACTCAATGCATCAGCCACTACGTTTGCTTTACCCGGATGGTAATTCAAACCAAAGTCATAATCCTTCAGAAACTCTAACCATCTCCTCTGTCTCATATTCAGCTCTTTTTGATCAAACAAATACTTTAAACTTTTATGGTCACTGAAAACCTCAAATCTTGACCCGTACAAGTAATGCCTCCATAACTTCAGAAGAAATACCACAGCTGCCAACTCTAAATCGTGTGTCGGATAGTTCCTCTCATGAACCTTCAGTTGTCTCGAAGCATAAGCTACAACCTGCTTATTCTGCATCAAAACACCACCCAAACCCAACAATGAAGCATCGCAGTAAACCTCAAATGGTTCTGACGGACTTGGTAATATCAGAATAGGAGCAGTAGTTAACCTTCTCTTTAACTCTTGGAAACCTTCTTCACACTTTGAGTCCCAAACAAACGCTTGCCCCTTTCTAGTCAACATCGTCAACGGTAACGCCAACATAGAAAATCCCTCAATGAATTTCCTATAATACCCTGCAAGTCCAAGAAAACTCCTTATCTCAAAAACTGACTTCGGAGCTTCCCACTTAGATACCGCTTCTATCTTAGAAGGATCAACAGCAACACCACCTCTTGAAACCACATGACCAAGAAAACTAACCTCTTCTAACCAAAATTCACACTTAGACAGTTTAGCAAATAACTTCTTTTCTCGTAGAACTCCTAAAACCACTCTCAAATGTTCAGCATGCTCTTCTTCAGATTTCGAATACACCAAAATATCGTCAATAAACACCACAACAAACTTGTCTAGGTACGGATGGAAAATCCTATTCATATACTCCATAAATACTCCAGGCGCATTAGTCACACCAAAAGGCATTACAGAATACTCATAATGTCCATACCTTGTTCTGAAAGCAGTCTTCTGAATATCCTCAGTTTTCACACGTATCTGATGATACCCCGATCTCAAATCTATTTTGCTGAACACACTCGCACCAACCAACGGATCCATCAAATCATCAATCCTCGGCAAAGGATACCGATTCTTGATCGTCACTTTATTCAGTTGCCTGTAGTCCACACACAACCTCATAGTACCTTCTTTCTTCTTAACCAATAACACTGGTGCACCCCACAGTGACACACTCGGACGAATGAATTTCTTATCCAACAGATCTTCCAGCTGACTCTTCAATTCAGTTAACTCAACAGCATACATACGGTACGGAGCCATCGACATCGGCCAAGTACCAGGTACCAAATCAATCGAGAACTCAACTTCACGCTCTGGCGGTAATTCATTCACTTCTTCAGGAAACACATTAGGAAAATCACACACCACGGCTAGATCGCAAATCACCAGTTTATCTTTAGCCTCCAAAGTCGCTAACAGCATAAACAACTCTGCCCCATCTGCTACCGCCTCATTCACCTGCCTTGTTGATAGAAACAAACTCTTTCCTTCCTCAATCTCAGGAAAGATCACAGTCTTATCAAAACAGTTGATATAAACTCGGTTAGACACCAACCAGTTCATACCCAGGATAACATCAATTTGCACTAGTGGAAGGCACACGAGGTCCATCCCAAAGTCTCTACCAAAAATACTCAAAGGACAATTTAAACAAACTGAAGTAGTAGTCACTGAACCCTTCGCAGGAGTATCAATCACCATACTCCCATGCATCTCAGATATCTCTAATTTAAGTTTCACAGCACAATCCAAAGATATAAAGGAATGAGTTGCACCTGTGTCAATAATAGCTACAAGAGGAAAGGCATTAATATAACACGTACCTTGGATCAAACGATCATCTGCAGAAGTCTCAGAACCCGATAAAGCAAAGACCTTGCCTCCCGACTGGTTCTCTTTCTTCGGCTTAGGACACTGTGGCCTAATATGACCCACCTCTCCACAGTTGAAACAAGTCAGAGTCTTCAACCGGCATTCTGCAGCCAAGTGACCACCTTTTCCACACTTGAAACACTTCTTCTCAGCACTGGTACACTCATGGATACGATGTCCAGCCTGACCACATCTGTAACACTTAGCAGGGGCACTGGAGTCTCCCCCACTAGGTCTCTTCATCCCACTCTGTCTCTGGAAACCTTTGCCAGCTGCATACGGTTTCCCACGATCATTCTGATTCTTGCCTTTCCTATCAACCCTCTGCTGATAGCTCTCCGTTCTGGCCTTGGTATCCTGTTCAAAAATCCTGCAGCAGTCAACCAAGTCAGAAAACACTCTAATCCGCTGATACCCAATAGCCTGCTTGATCTCGGGACGTAGCCCATTCTCAAACTTCACACATTTTGAAAATTCCCAGTAGCCTCATCATAGGGAGTGTAATACTTCGACAGCTCTGTGAACTTAGCAGCATACTCAGTAACAGACCGGTTGCCCTGCTTCAATTCTAAGAACTCTATCTCTTTCTTTCCTCTGACATCTTCTGGAAAGTACTTCCTCAGGAATCTCTCTCTAAACACTGCCCAAGTGATCTCAGCACTCCCAGCAGCTTCCAACTCAGTGCGGGCAGCAACCCACCAATCATCTGCTTCCTCTGACAGCATATGCGTACCGAACTTGACCTTCTAGTTATCGGCACACTCAGTCACTCGGAAGATCCTCTCGATCTCCTTCAACCACTTCTGAGCACCATCTGGATCGTATGCTCCCTTAAACATTGGAGGATTGTTCTTCTGGAACTCACTCAGTTGACGAGCAGCTCCCATTCCCACAACATTCGGATTTCCTCCAAGTACTCCAGCTAGCATACCCAGAGCCTCAGCAATCGCAGCATCATCTCTACCTCTTCCAGCCATCTCGACTCGACCGACTATGCTCTGATACCACTAATGTAACACCCTTCTAAAATACCCCAATATTTAATTAAAACAACAAAACATAAATCAGAGTAAATCTGCAATTAAGGGTGTCACACTTGACACTTCACACCATTTTCCAAATAACTGGTCATACTCATTTGTTTATCAAAATAAAACATTGCACAATACGCAGCGGAATAAAATCCAACAATGAACAAAACATGTAACATATTACATGTAAAACTTGTTCAACAACCAACAAATGAAACAAGGTAAAACACCCCGTCCCGATGTTACATCTACCAGAGCATGACCCACTACGGAACTACACTAGACTCCAAGCACTAACTTCTACTCAATCACTGCTCGTTACCTGAAACATAGTTGTAAGGGTGAGTTCCTCAATCGATATAATAAGCATTATAAAATATCATGTAATGTTAAGTAAATTAACACATTTCATCACCCTAATCATATCGCACATTCAGCAACGACAACATCAACTCATAATCATACTCAAAACAACACAACACAAAACACACGTATAATATTGGAATACATCCATTCATATTATACGCCATACATATATTATGCAATAAGACTCCATGCATGCGGTACCGACTATTCATGAACATATAGTTCAACCTCACCGATCAAATCCAGATACGGCTACCAAGCTCACTAGTCCCACTCATTTGAGACCTAGTGACTCACATCACTAATTCCTCACCATGGGAATTAGCTACCACCCCAAGGGCTATGCTATGCACGCTAAATCACCTAGCATGCAAACACCAACAACAATCCACAATAATTCACTCACTAATTCCTCACCATGGGAATTAGCTACCACCATAAAGGCCATATTATGCACACTAAATCACCTAGCATGCAACCATCAACAATCCACCATGGACATATGCTCACACTCTAAGCCATAAACAGTCCATTCACAATAGCATACATAATAGATATATTCACAACATTATGCACACCATCATACATTATCAATACAATTATCACAGAATCATATTATGTCACGCCACATAATCAATCACAGTATTAGCACACTCTACTAATACCTACACTGCTCAAAACAACGGGAAATTGATCCCTCCTATATCATACACCAATATAGGCCAATCATCAATTGTTCACAATATTTAAAATATCAGTTTTTCTACTTTTCCAACAGTGTTAACCGGTTAACGCCCTGGGTTAACCGGTTAACGCAACACAGAACACGCTTCCTGGCACATTTTAACAGTGTTAACCGGTTAACACCCTGGGTTAACCGGTTAACGCAAGACAAACAACAATATTTCACAATTCATAACAGTGTTAACCGGTTAACGCAACACAGAAAGCTGTTCCTGCGCTAACACAAAGCAGAATGTAGAATTCTCCGTATTTTCCGCCGTTGGAGGACTTCCGGACCTCCGATTCCAATTCCGTAAAAAGCTACACGTTCGGAAAATCACAACTCACCCAATTATAGATCCAATTCTAGCTTTAACATAACTTATTCATCACAATTTTTCAGCACTCATCATCCCAATTAGGGTCAATTCAACGGCTTATTACTACCCATTACATGTTAACCCATAATACCTATTAAACGACGATAAACCCCCCTTACCTGAGTTAATCCGGCAATCCTTTAGCTTCAAGCTCTTCCTTCTTCAACCTTCTTCTCCTGCTCTTCCTTTTTGCCCTTTCTCCACTTTTCTGTCGCTTTTCCCTTTTCACGTGAAAAAACCTTTTTACCAAATGGAACTCTTTATATATTTTCCAACTTATTATTCCAATAATAATAATCCAAATAATATTCCAATCATTTAATTAAATTAATAAATATACTATTAACTTAAATTAAATAATTATCATATTTTATCGGGGTGTTACAATGAAAGCATATCAGAAGCCTTAGCCATGCTTGGGAGACAGTTCAACAAGTTCGTGAAGAAGATTGATCAAAGAGGTAGACCTAATGTCAAGAACATCCCGTCTGACATTAAGAAAAGATCAACTTCTGAAGAGAAGTTCAACCACGGCAAGGGAATCCAGTGTCATGGTTGTGAAGGGTATAGACACGTCAGAGCTGAATGCCCTACTTACCTCAAAATGCAAAATAAGGGGTTGGCTATCACATGGTCTGAAGGAGATTCTGAAAGTGAATCTGAAGGAGAATCTGCTAAACATGTCACTGCACTAACCAGTGTTTGTGCCACAGATGATGACTCAAATGCAGATGAACTGACCTTTGATGAACTTGCTGCAGCTTATAAGAAGTTGTGTGTCACCAGTGCAGAAGTACGTGTACAAGGAGAAAAGCAGAAGAAACTCATCAAGGAGCTGGAAGATGAGAGACTGAAGCATCTGACGGCCATAGAGGATCTAAATGGTGAGATAACCCTGCTGACCTCCAAGCTGAATCAGATGACTAAATCCATCAGAATGATGAATAAAGGAACTGACACCTTGGAAGAGATCCTAAAGGTAGGACAGAAGTCTGGAACCACATCTGGTTTAGGCTTTGGGAAAAGATCCTCAGCTGAACGCAAACGCCCAAAGGCTAAAGTTCAGAAATTCAAGGGGAAGTCACATCCAATGTCTCAACATCGGGGAACCAGGATGACTAATCATCAGAAGAGGAAATTCCAGAAATGGAAATGTCACCACTGTGGTAGGCTTGGGCATATAAAAGCCTTCTGCTACAGGCTTCATGGTTACCCGAACCAAGTCCCTCATGTCAGACCTAAGCATAAGACATTTAGGCACCATGTCTCCAACAAGAAGCGACAATGGTATGCTAGGTTAGCCCACACAGCTCTAAGAGCTTCTACCAAAGAAGACTCGTACTTTGACAATGGATGCTTAAGACATATGAATGGTATGGAAAATCTATTGGCAGATATCCAACCTTACACTACTAACTATGTGACCTTTGGTGATGGTGCTAAAGGAAAAATAAAAGGTGTGGGTAAGCTGGACTGCTCTGGAGTTCCAAAACTGAATAATGTGTTGTTAGTAAGAGGACTAACTGCAAACCTCATCAGCATAAGCCAGCTGTGTGATCAAGGGTTCTATGTTCAGTTTACTAAGGAGCTATGTATTGTGACGAATGGTGACAATCAGGAAGTTATGAGAGGATCTAGGTCCAAAGATAACTGCTATCTGTGGGAACCTAAAGTCTCAAACTTCTCCACAATATGCTCTTCAGTCAAGGAAGAACAGGAGGTGAAGTTGTGGCCTAGACGCCTTGGACATCTCCACTTACGGGGAATGAAGAAGATCATATCCAAGGAAGCAGTCAGAGGAATTCCAAAGCTGCTTATTAATGAAGGAAGAGTCTGTGGAGAATGCCAGGTGGGCAAGCAAACCAAGATGTCACATCCGAAGCTAGGACATCCTACTACTTCCAGAGTTCTGGAACTGCTGCACATGAACTTAATGGGACCTATGCAGGTTGAAAGTCTGGGGGGAAAGAGATATGCATACGTGGTGGTTGATGACCATTCCAGATACACGTGGATAAGTTTCATCAAAGAGAAGTCAGATACATTTGATGTCTTCAAAGACCTGTGCATCAGACTCTAAAGGGAAAAGGACAGCTGTGTTGTCCGAATTAGGAGTGATCATGGTACGGAATTCAAGAATTCCAAGTTTGATGAGTTTTTCTCGTCTGAAGGAATAAGTCATGAATTCTCTTCCCATATAACTCCCCAGCAGAATGGGATAGTTGAAAGGAAAAATAGAACTATCCAAGAATCTACCAGAGCTATGATTCATGCAAAGAAGCTCCCTATGCACTTTTGGGCTGAAGCTATGAATACCGTGTGCTATGTTCACAACAGAGTCACCTTGAGAAAAGGAACCTCCTCCACTCTGTATGAAATATGGAAAGGCAGAAAACCCACTGTGAAGTACTTTCATATCTTTGGAAGTAAATGCTACATTCTCACAGATCGTGAACAGAGAAGGAAACTGGATCCCAAAAGTGATGAAGGTATATTTCTAGGATACTCCACTAACAGCAGGGCGTACAAAGTGTTCAACTACAGGACCAATGTCCTGATGGAATCAATAAATGTTATTGTGGATGATAAAGAGGAAGGAATCGATGTCATAGAGGATGTTGCAACATTCCCTGACAGTTCAATAGACATCCAGTCAAGTCTGAAGAAGTACAGGAACCTCCTCCTGAATGTGAAGTAGATGCAACCACCAAAATGCCATCTATCAGAATTCAGAAAGACCACCCTAAGGATCTTATCATAGGGGATCCCAATAGTGGTGTGACTACCAGGTCAAGGGGAATAAGCTCAAATTCCTGTTTTGTTTCCAAGGTTGAACCCAAGAATGTGAAAGAAGCCCTGACTGACGAATACTGGATCAATGCCATGCAAGAGGAACTTGAGCAGTTCAAAAGGAATGAAGTATGGGAGCTAGTTCCAAGACCTGAAGGGACCAACATCATTGGTACCAAGTGGATCTACAAAAACAAGCCTGATGAGAAAGGAGTAATTACTAGGAATAAATCAAGACTAGTAGCTCAAGGATACACTCAAGTTGAAGGGGTTGATTTTGATGAGACGTTTGCTCCCGTGGCTAGGCTTGAGTCCATCAGATTGCTGTTAGGTAAAGCATGCATTATGAAGTTTAAACTGTTCCAAATGGATGTGAAGAGTGCATTCTTGAATGGCTACTTGAATGAAGAAGTCTATGTGGAACAACCTAAAGGGTTCTGTGATCCTAACCAACCTAAGCATGTATACAAGTTGAGGAAAGCCTTGTATGGGTTGAAGCAAGCACCTAGAGCATGGTATGAAAGGTTGACCGAATTTCTGACCTCAAATGGATACAGAAAAGGTGGAATAGATAAAACCTTGTTCGTGAAGGATGAAGACGGCAAAATCATGATTGCTCAAATCTATGTGGATGATATAGTCTTTGGTGGTATGTCAGAACAAATGGTAACACATTTTGTTCAACAAATGCAATCTGAGTTTGAAATGAGTCTGGTTGGGGAACTAACCTACTTTCTTGGAATGCAAGTCAACCAAATGGAGGACTCTATGTTTCTCTCCCAAAGCAAGTATGCCAAAAACATAGTTAAGAAGTTTGGTATGGATAATGCTAGGCACAAGAGGACTCTTGCTCCTACTTATCTGAAGTTAACCAAAGATGATGGAGGGCCTAGTGTTGATCAATGCTTGTATAGAAGCATGATAGGCAGTCTACTATACCTAACTGCAAGTAGACCTGACATTTCTTATGCAGTTGGAGTGTGTGCTAGATACCAAGCAGAGCCTAAAGTGAGCCACTTGAATCAAGTCAAAAGGATTCTCAAGTATATCAATGGGACTTGTGACTATGGGATGCTGTACTCACATGGGTCTGAGCCTGTCCTATCTAGGTACTGTGATGCTGACTGGGCTGGGAGTGCTGATGACAGAAAAAGCACATCAGGAGGATGTTTCTTCTTGGGAGACAATCTCATATCTTGGTTCAGCAAGAAGCAGAATTGTGTATCTCTGTCCACTGCAGAGGCTAAATACATAGCTGCTAGAAGCAGTTGTTCCCAACTGGTTTGGATGAAACAGATGCTCACTGAGTAAAATTTCACTCAAAATGTCATGACATTGTTCTGTGATAATCTCAGTGCCATCAATATTTCCAAGAATCCCATCCAACACAGCAGGACCAAGCATATTGACATTAGACATCACTTCATCAGAGATCTGGTGGAAGACAAGGTGATCACCTTGCAACAAGTGTGGCAACAAGAGGGTAAGGAGACACCCTAACGTGAGAAGGCCTATGCACCTGCAGGAATTCAAGGATGCTGTTCATGCAGGAGTGGTTCTGGATGTCAGAAACAAAGTCATGGCATCTGATATGGCTGTACCTACAGTAAAGCAAAAGTGGGTGATTACTTGATCAAAGCTGTGAAGCAAGATCAAGTGGGTGCTAACTTGGTTGAAACTGTGAAGTAAAACCAAGTATGTAATTCTGTCATTTTTTCTGTTTATGTTGTTGGCTTTGGCAACATTTTTGACAAAAACGGGGAGTAACAGGTGATACCCCAAACAACAGATTGGTCTGTTAAAACAGACTTTCATGACAGATTCGAAGATTCCCTCCCCTGCAGCTGATGTGTGTTGAAGTTTTTATTTAACTTCTGTACCTCTGTATGTGTGCTGTGGATGTGTGCTGTAATTAGAAGTTTTTATTTAACTTCTGTATGTGTGCTGTTATGTGAAGTTTTATTTAACTTCCATGTGTGTGAGTGTGCTGCCACTCTAAGTGTATTAACTAGGTCTATTTCCTGCTAGATGTGTGATTCCGCTGCTATGAACTCTGTTATGGGGATCAAAAGTGTTTTAGCCAAAAATTTGCCAAAGGGGGAGTTTGTAGGTGCTTAATTGGCTGCATTATATGGTAAAACACTAGCTGGATTCTAATGTCTTGACTGATGTCATGACATGGTGTGTATGTGTGACTGAATTGTAGGTTAGAATATCTAACTGTACTCTGATGTCTTGACTGATGTCATGACACACTTGAGTAGTTACCGTAGGATTAGCTAATACAGGATTTAGTGAATGTCAAACTGGATGTTGTGACATTCATCCCTGTCAGCAGATACTAAGGAATAGAACAGCTGGTGTTTTGTTAGAACTTAGTATTTATTTCCAGTCTGGTTATCAAGGAAATACCAGACCTGGCATAAGGCCTACTGACTGAATGTCAAACTGGATGTTATGACATTCATCATTGACAGCATATACTGAACAATAGACAGAGTGGTGTTCTGCTATACTTCAGCATGTTTCTTAGTCTGTTCTTTAAGAGGATAACAAAACTGACTTAAGGCCAAATGTGTAAAGTATGCACAACTGGGCTCAGAATGATATCTTCTATGCGAGGCAAAGTATGCACAACTGGAGGTGGTACGGACATGATCGGGCTAGATGTTGGCATAGAAGCAAAGGTAGGCACAAAGCCTTATGGCACAAAGTTGGATGGCATTCCCCACGGGAATCCGGCAGGCAGGTTCGGTGCGAAGTGGGCGGTAGCAGCAGGCACGGTAGAGGTAACCACTTCTGAGATAACAGTCCTCGCGGGAGGAGTTGCAGGCGTTGGAGAAGCTTGACTTTGAGCAACAAGAACTGACTCTATCATGGCAGTCAGGCGAGCGATCTCGTCCTTCAGCTCTTTGTTCTCTTGCTCTAGATGCTTCATAATTTTCTGATGATTGGCTCTGGTGTTGTACCGGTGAGTCAGCTTGGCTAAAGCACAAAAGAAACACCAATCAGACACCTGGCAAAAACCTGCTTATGCAAATAATGCATGAAATGCAATGCTTGATTTTTATTTCCAAGGAACTTACTATATCATTTGCAAACATACAATATTTAAATGGAAATTGCAACAGTTTGATATGACCAAAAAAATCTTTTTATTTATTTATATAAATTGGAAGGATTACACTGAGTACAATTTCATAAACCAATATAAAAATATTCAAGAGAAAAGGAGACTAGTCATCCTAAGGATCCCTAACAACAACGTCAGAAGATCTGACTGAAGGCGTGTACTTCCTTCGAATGCGACGAATCTCAGTCTCAAAAGAAGCCTTCATCTGAGTCTTCTCGAGGACAAGCTGGTCAACAATCTTCTTGCAGGCAACGGAAGGCTGAGGCATGCTAGAAGATGAAACCTCTAGCTCTCTTTGTCTCTTCGTCACTCGGTCTTCAAGTACCTCAATCAGTGCATCTTTATCCTTAGACTCCAACTGCAACTCTTCATGCTTCTTACTCAAAGCACGAAAACACTCTTCCCACATATCCTTCTCTTGCTTCATCATGATGAGCGCGTCTTCCAACTCCTCTACATCTTGGTTAGGGAGAGTTAATGGCTCAACCACAACCGTATACATAGGTCTTTCACAAGGATAAGGTATCTTCAGCTCCATAGCTCTCTTCTTCACCCAAAGAGTGTAAGCTTCCAAAGCTACACAATTGCACGGACAAAGCTCAGATCTTCCTTTCCAATGCATATTATGCCAAGCATGCACAATCTTCTTATCCAAATGTTGGGGATCTTTACCCTCTTGATACAAAAACCTTCTAACAACATGTTATTAGGTTTGCCTCTCAAGGGGAACCCAAGTTGATGACGAGCCAAAGCAGGGTTGTAGTTAATTCCTCCTTGTGTACCAATGAGAGGCACATTAGAGAATTCACCACAACTATCAATAATATCCAAGCTGCTTAAGGACAGATCATACCAAACTATATCATCATTAGTGAGAGACATAAGTGTCTGAGACCATCGTAGACATTGTTTGTTCTCCACAAAAGCAAGCGTCTTAGGCAAGTGCGAAATAAACCACTTGTACAAAAGAGGAATGCAACAGACAATCGTTCCCCCGCCCTTAGAATTCCTTAGATGCAAAGAGAAATACATATCACCCAACAAAGTAGGCACAAGATTCCCAATTAAGAAAAGTCTAATGGCGTTAACATCAACAAAGCCGTTAATGTTAGGGAACAAAGTTAATCCATAAAAAAGCAACACAAAGATAGCTTCAAAAGCATCCACACTACCAGCTTGAGCAAAAGTGGCAGCTTCCTTGATGAGGAAAACAGATGGAAACCCAAATAACCCTCCTTTCTTCACCCAATGAGCCTCTATCTTAGACTTCTTCAAGTGAAGAGCTTCAACAATAATACTAGATTGGGGAATCTCCTCCAATCCACTAAAAGGCACTCTACTAGAAATAAGTATCCCCAAAAGATGAGAATACTCCTCCAAGGTAGGCACAAGCTGAAAATATAGGAAAGTGAAACAATGGTAGAGAGGATCATAGAACTGCACTAGTAGACTCAAAAGTCCTTCAACCACATCAGCAGACAAAATGGACACAGGCTTCCCATGACGTTGTTTGAAGTCCAAGGGATCTAATACAAAAGATGCAAGCTTACTTAACCCTTTCAAGTCGGGACATCTGAAACTGTACTTCTTAGTGTTCCTTCATCCATAATCCATGGTGTGAAAATATTTGCAAATGATACCTTAGTTCCTTGAAATTTTCGTGTGATGAATGTTATGATGCGCATGAATGCATGAATACAACAATCACAAATAAGGGATCACACACAAGGCAAACAAAGGTCAAGGGATGAATCAAGTCATTGTCAAGATCAATCATCCATTTTGGTGGATTATGGTTTACACCTTATCAACATCGAAGTTCCATTGATATTGACAAGACTTGATTGGATCAACCAAGAATCAAGGGTTTGTTGCAAGTCACGAGCATGGAGTCTAGGTAAGAACCATCCCAAAGGAGTGAACTAAGGATAAAACTTGTAGATCATGTTCTAAAAAGTTCCCAAAGTCTTAATTCCATCTATCGGATATTACAGGTTAAGATGACTGACGCATCGACCCATAATATTCTCAAGAGAAACTCGTCTGAGTGGAGTATCGCGTAACAACTGTTATCAAGTCTACACCTGAACAGTTTTCGTATTACGTCCTAAATAGGCCAAGATGGGTTAAATGTTCTAAGGTCCTCAGCTTCTCAGACCCAATTAGAGATAGTAATGCCTAACCACAAATACTTGTGTGACATTTCCAAATCCAAAGGAGTCTCCACTGGGCAGATGGATCTCAAGCCAACTTTTTAAGGACTACTCCACACAAGTCGAACATGACTATACCATCCTCCTATCTTAATTGCACTCAAGTTCGGGTTAGAACTTATCTCACCACTCAGAGATCACCAAGCACAACAAGAAAATTATATCACACATACATATATACAAACATCACATATATACAAACATCACATATATACAAATATATTCACACAAAAAGTAGGCTAAATCCACCAGAGACTACTCCCCAGTAGAGTCGTCACTTAATTTCTGTAGCGGGAAATTCATGATCATCAAGCTATTGACAAGCTAGATATCAATTAATAAGAGTCACCACCGCGCTTTTATTGTTTCCAAGGGAAAAGGGGAAAAGCACGAACAAAACCCAAAAAGTAAGAAGTTTTCAAATAAAAACTAATAAAAGTCAGAGATCATAGGTAAGGGGGTTGGTTACACAGAGGGAAGGTGTTAGCACCCAAAGTGTCATAGGTACTCATAGGGAGCCCTTTTTGTGTGCATATGTATTTTGTACAAAGTGATGTTTACAAGAAAATAAAATGGGGGGTGAAAAAATAATTCATTAATTATATTTTTGTGTTGGACAAGACCTTCGGTCTTGTGCCTACGTACCAACATAAAAATGAGGGATCAAAACCTTGTAGTTCGTGATACAAATTTCAAAATGGATGCATTGATTTTAACAAAAATTAAGTTTGAGAGGCACAAAGGCCTGAAAATTATTTGAATGAGTTAGTTCTTTTTGGCTTTTTTGAAAGTTTAAGTCAAGTATAGTTAAGTTTATTTACAAGTTTAATTTAAGAAAAGAAGTTTGAAAATGCATTGGCGTAAGGCTAAAGTTTCTATCTTTTGCAAAAGTGGTCAAAGTTTAGAACAAAAGTAGTTCACACAAAGAAGATTTTTAAAATGGAGGGAGAGATTTTGAAATTAAATAAATGGGGAGAAGATGAAGAGACTATCCTATGCACAAAAATTAAAAGTTTAGAGTTGAAAACATCTGACCAAGTTGGTAGCAATCCAATAGACAAGTATGTCAATAGAAACCCAGAATTCCCTTGGACTTTTAAAGTCAAACAACACACAAATGCACAATCATATTATCTTGAAGAGCAAGGCATCAAATAAAGATGGCCTCACCCAAGCTTATCCATTTCATGATCTTCTTCAAAATAGCCCATGTAACAGATGAATTCCATAAGTCACAGGTTCAAAATAACAGCTTCACAATGACCATGTTGCAGATGAACTTTAGAGAGATCTTCAAAGATGTATCATATGAATTTCAAATTGGAAGCACTTGGTTCTTTAACAAGTTGGCATTGGCCAACACTCCACTCAATTTTTTTTAGGGTTTTGGTTATTATTATGTGCATTAATAGTCAAAGACCACACAAACAAGCAAGGTATACACAAACAAAATATATCACACAATATGGTCCAAATGGACAAAGTGAAAATTGCATTAACATAAACAATTAGAATGATATGAACAATGACAAATGAAATAGAATGCTAAAAGTAAATTGCATTAAAGTAAAAGCTTGAAATTAAAGGTTAGTAGTTAGTAAGTTAGAAGTTAGTCTTGCTTTGCTTTTGCTTTTCATTTCAACACATTCTTTGGAGAACAATCAACCCACTTATCGCAAGCATGGACCCTTGAACCAAAACATCTTCCAAAGGAAGGAAAGAAGGCCAAGTTTCCATACAATACCATGAAAGAGGGGAGACTTACAATCTCACTAACTAGAATGCTTATGCCTTTTATGTCACAAATTTAGCGCTATGTTAAGCAATCGTAATTGGACTTATGTAGAAGTCACAACTATTTGAGGTCGGGCAATAGACTTTTGGTGTTAATGCATGTTGGAGACATAGTATTGTGAACTATGCTCATGAAACAGACCACACACACAAAAAATATGCAAAAGGTGTGGCCTAATCTCATCCATACTCATGTCAATTTTTCAATCAACTAGCATTAGGACTTTGAGATATCATAGGCCAAATGGAAATGAATGAAAGAAGAAGAGGAATGAGATAAAGTGGGAAGGGGATGAATGAGATCACAAATTGGTAAAAGGAGGACTTTTACCAAATTAATATCATTCATTCATTTTGGGAAATGGAATGTACATTCAATCAATCCCCTAAATCCAATGATATTAACTTGACAAAGTCAAATCAACCTTGACCAAGGCTCAACAACAAATAGTTAACTCAAACAAGTCAATACAAATGGTCAACAAAATTAAATTGGCATTTATTCAATTAAAAATAATAAAATAATGCATTTAAATCAAATATGTTTTGTCCAATTCCTAAAATCTCATCAAAACACTAAAGAAATGGCCATGAGATTTATCATAGGTCAAACAAGGTCAAAGGACCTTGGAGAAAAAAAATTATAACTTTTGGACATTTAAAAATATTTTTAAACAATTAAAAATAAATGAAAAATCAATTAATTCATCGAAAATATTAGTAACGATCCAATTTTTTTTTTTAATTCAGAATATGAAAGAGAAAAATATTTGAAATTTTTTGGTGAAAGTCCCATATTTTTTGGATCAATATTGATTTTAATATGAATTATTGAAGAAAATGCAATTAAAATAAAATTTCAGAAATTCAAAAATACGTGAACTATCAAATCTCCCTCATTAATTGAGGTGGCAGATCTGATGGTCCCTAGCGCGCGTTCCACATGTACATTAGTCAACAACGATGTAACTTGGGTAATCAACACCAACGATCAAGATTAAAACGTGAGGGACGGATCCTATGGTTTAGAAGTTGGCCAACTCATCGTCGGATTCAGAGCTCCGGTCATCTTCTCCGGTGGACCTCACCGGACTGGTCCACCATGAACCATCACCATAAAGAAAAACAAGGACATGATCTTGAAGAAAAAATGGCACTGAGCTCGAATCTGACCTTCATTCACTCCAATTCCCAATATATTGAGAGATATGTGGAATTGAAATTTGAGGTACATGAAATGAGTTGCTTCGATTTGACCTCAAAGCAACTCAATCTTCTTGCCTACATTGATAGGACTTCAGACAACCAAGAGAATCAATGGAATTGAGAAAGAGTTTAAGAGAATCGAATAGTTCAAAATTTCTGGAAAATACCTTCAATGAAGGTCTGGATTCGATGGATCTTGATCTTGCTTGTGCTTGGTCTCACTCCACTTGTTTGCAGAAGAAGGATTGAATGATTAGAAAGCAATGGATTCTTGGAGAATTGAATTCCAAAACAGTGGAGATTCAAGCTCAAATTCAAACGAATTTATCAGGGTTATCCTTTGAGAAGTGAGGGCTTTCAATAGGGGATCAAAGTTGGCGCTAATGTGTATCCAATTCTGAGCAATTGAAGCTCTATTTATAGCTGAATTGGTTGATAATTGCACACTCACTTTCACTTTCCAAATTTGGCAAATGGTGATGTAATGGTGCATGGGCGAGCATAGGCCCATGAAATCATATCTTGAGGTCCAAAATTGAATATCAGATGCTTTAAAGTAAGCTTGGATTGCAAGGCAAATGCACATTGATGTTTGAAGCTTGATCCTTGCCAAGTGATGTCACCCTATTTAAGCCATGTGCAGCCTATGCATTTCAAGCCCAAAATGAATGAATTTGAGCTCTTTGGGAAGGTGAGATCAAGAGGAACAAGTTTGATGTTGAACACTTTTTCATTTGGAGTTTGTAACTTGGAGAAATTTGAGGTGGAAGTTTGGAAATGTTTGACATATCAAAATGTTTCTAAGTGTCAAGCCATATATCTCAATATTCCACCTTGCTTAACTTTTTATGGGAGCCTCAAATGAGAAAGGCGTCTTCATAAAAGTTGTATCTCTATCAAAGACCTTCAAAATGGTCACCAATTTCATGTCATTTGGATTTGAAATGATAAAGTTATGCATTTTTGAAGTTATGGCCTTGGGAAGTTGACTTTCAAATTAGGGTTTAGACAAAATGACATATAATGTTTCAACATAGAAAATGACTTTCCAAGCAAAACTAACTCTAGGTATCAACACGAAAGTTGTTTGGAATGTCATTTAGAGTAAGTTTTCTCTTGTAATCATTTTCATATGGTGAAAATTGTAGGAGATAGGGTCTAGGGAGACCCAGTTTTGATCAGATGAATTCATCTGGCCAACCACCATCAACCAACTTGCTAATTTCCAATTCTCTTGACTTTCTTGGCTCATGGTAGATCATATATGCATAATATGATGATAGCTTAAGTGTCCCTTGATATTTTAAGTGTTCCAAGGCAAATCACCCTCAAACTCTTGAAGAAAACTTGATCAATATAACATGTAGAGAATATTGGGACTCATATATGATGTTCATAACCATTCTTGAATCAATTCTTGGTTGTGCTCTTTGTTCTTGAGGGTCTCAAACCCTAGATGTGATCTTGATGAATCAATGAGATCGTGCCCTACCTACAAAAGAGTTAGGAAACTACAAAGACATATTTTTGGTATTTTGGTTAGTGAAATGATAAAATACAAGTATGATATAATCACAAAGTACTTGGTGATCTCTCCCAAAACAAACCCAATGAAAAGGGGTAAGGAGGATGCCAAGGTATGATCCCAATGCTAATGCTTATGATGGAATTGCATGAGGGATCTTAGGGTCAAAATTGGGGTCTTACATGAACAAAGCTAAATCATATATGAGAAACACAAAAATGGAATCAAAAGCGTCCACACTACCGGCTTGATCAAAGACAATAGCTTTCCCTATGAGTAACTCAAAAGTTGACCCAAATATTCCTCCTTTCTTCACCCAATGAGCCTCAATCTCAGACTTCTTCAGATGAAGAGCTTCAGTTATGATATGAGATCTGGGAATCTCCTCCAATCGACTAAAAGGTACCTTTCCAGAAACGGGTATTCCCAAGAGATGGGCATACTCCTCTAACGTAGGCATAAGCTGATAATCGGGAAATGTGAAGCAACGGTAGAGAGGGTCATAAAACTGAACCAATAAACCCAAGAGTCCTTCAACCCCATCAGTAGATAACATGGATAGAAGCTTCCCATGACATTGCTTGAAGTCCAAGGGATCTAATACAAAGGATGATAACTTCCTTACCTCTTTCAATTCGGGACATCTGAAACTGTACTTCTTAGTTTTCCTTCGTCCATAATCCATGGTCTGCAAATATTTGCAAATAAGACCTTAGTTCCTTGAAGTTATTTTTGTATGATTAATGTTATGATGCACATGAATCCATGAATACATCAATCACAAACAAGGGATCACTCAGAAGGCAAACAAACAAAGGTCAAGGGATGGATAAGTCATCATCAAGCTCAATCATCCATTTTGGTGGATTATGGTTTTCACCTTATCAACATCCAAGTTCCATTAATATTGACAATACTTATAGATCATGTTGTAAAAAGTTCCCAGAGTCTTAATTTCATCTATCGGATATTATAGGTTAGGATGATTGACTCATCAACCCCTAATATTCTCAAGAGAAACTCGTCTGAGTGTAGTATCGCGTAACAACTATTATCAAGTCTACACCTAAACAGTCTCCGAACTACGTCCTAAATAGGCCAAGTTGGGTTAAATGTTCTACGGTTCTCTACTTCTCTGACCCCAAATTAAAGAAAGTAATGCCTAACCACAAATGACTTGTGTGACATCCATAGATCCAAAAGGGTCTCCACTGAGTATATGGGTCTTAAGCCAACTTGTTAAGGACTACCCCACACAAGTCGAACATGACTATACCATCCTTCTATCTTAATTGCACTCAAGTTCGGGTTAGAACTTATCTCACCACTCAGAGATCACCAAGCATAACAAGCATATTATATCACACAAAAAATTATACAAACATCAAATACACAATTATATACACATAAAAAAGTAGGCTAAACCCACTGAGGACTACTCCCCAGCAGATTTTCCACTTAATTTCTGTAGCGGTAAATTCATGACCATTAAGCTATGGATAAACTTAACGTTAATAAAACCAGATTCGCCACCGTGCTTTTATTGTTTCCAAAAGGATAAGGGAAAAGTATGAACAAAATCCAAAGATAAGAAATTTTCAAATCAAAACTAATAAAATGCCATGGATTACAGGTAAGGGGGTTGGTTACACAGAGGGAAGGTGTTAGCACCCAAAGTATCCTAGGTACTCCTAGGGAGCCTTTTTTTATGTGTGTATGTGTTTTTGGTATAAAAGATGTTCGAAACAAATAGAGTGTGAGGATGAGAAAGAATTTCATTTATTATACTTTTGTGTTTTACAAGACCTTTGGACTACGTACCAACTTAAAAATGAGGGATCAAAACCTTGTACTTTGTGGTATCAATTTCAAAATGAGTGAGTTTCTTTTTATCAAAATTTAAGTTTAAAAGAGGCCCAAAAGTTTGAATGAGTGGTAGTTCTTTTTGTCTTTTGAAATTTTTAGTCAATATGGTTAAGTTCATTTACAAGTTTGATTTAAGAAAAGAGTTTAAAAATCCAATGGAATAAGGCCAAAGTTTCTATTTTGAAATAAGGTCCAAGTTTGAAAATCACAAGCAAAGAAAGTTTTTGAAAAGGGGGAGATATTTTGAAATTTAAGAAGTGGGAGAAGATGAAGAGGCTAACTTAAGCATAAAATTAAAAGTTAAGAGTTGAAAAGATCTGACCAATGGGATGTAATCCAACAGACAAGAATATCATATAGAAACCCCATTTTCCCTTTGGACATTGAATAAAGCAATAATCAGCAAGCAATTAGCAATATGAAAAGCAAGGCATCAAATTAAGATGGCCACATCCAAGCAAGCAAATTCAACAGCTAGCAGTCTTCTTTATCTTTTCATGTATCTGATGAAATACTCCTTGATTAACTCAGAATAAAGCATTAGGCATGAGATCAAAATAACAGTTGCATCAAGACCATGTAGCAGATGAATTCAAGTGGATCCCAATACTTGCATCAGATGAAAGCTCAAATTACAATGACTTGGTCTCAGAAATGTTGGCATTAGCCAAGTCCTTTTGCATAGGGAGTGTTGCCTAAATCATAAGTCCAAAAGTTCAGATCAAACCCAACAGTCCACACAAAACATTTTTTAGGGTTTTTGTTGTTTATTAAGTATTTTAAGGTCATAAGACCACAAACACAAACAAAATACACAAAGAAATATATACAATCACAATATATGGCTCATATGAACAAAGTGAAAATGACATAAACATAAACAAGTTAAATGATATGTAAATGACAAATGAATGGTAAATGACTTGAAATTAAATTGCATAAAGTAAATGACTTGAAAGTAAAATCAATATTAATACAAGTTGGTCAAATGTTAGTTGATTAGATGTTAATGATGTTTTGCTTTTCAATTGATTAAGTCATTCTTTGGAGAACACTCAACCATTTATTTACAAGCATGAATCCTTGAACCAAAACACCTTCCAAAGTAAGAAGAAAGGCCAAGTTTCCACATAATACCATGAAAGATGGGAGACTTACAATCTCACTTACTAGAATATTATGCCTTTAGGGATAAATTTAGCTCTATGTTAAGCAATCGTAATTGGACTTATGTAGAAGTCACAACTATCTAAGGTCGGGCAATAAAAATTTAGGTGTTAATGCATGTTAGAGATTTAGTATAATGGACCAAACTCCTAAAACATACCACACACTAAAAGAAAAGATCAAAAGGATGGACTTATCTCATCCATACTTGTTTTGGTTCATCTAACACAAGGTTATTGATGAACCAATTAGCCTTAGGATGTTGAGATTTCATTGGTTAAAGAAAGGGATGGGATAGAATGGGATTGAATATGAAGAGGGGGGGGGGGGGGGGGGGGGGTGAGAGAAACACAAATTGGCATGGGAGGAGCTTTATCAAATTAAAATCATTCATTCATTTTGGGAGATGAAATGTACATTTCATCAATCCCCTAAATCAAATGATTTTAACTTAACAAAAGTCAAATCAACCTTGACCACGGCCCAAACACATAGTCAAACATCACAAGTCAATAAAAATGGCTCAACATAATTTCTATACAATTAATCAATTAAAAATGCATTTTAATTAAATTTAGCTTGGTCAAAACCTAAAACCTCTTCAAAACACCAAATAAATGGCCAAGAGATTTATCCTAAGTCAAACAAGGTCAAAGGATCTTAGACAAACAATTTCATAATTTTTGAAAAGTCGGAAGTATATTTAAACAATTAAAATATGCACAAAAACAATTAATTCATGAAAAATATAAAAATTAATCCAAAAAATAATTTTAATTCAGAAAATGAAAGAGAAGAATATTTAAAGGTTTTTGGTGAAAGTCCCATATTTTTTGCATTAAAAATGAAATTAATATGAATTAATCAAAATAAGAGGATTAAATGAAAAATCAGAAAATATGGAAAATCAGGGGCCATCAGATCCCCCTCATTAATTGAAGTGGCAGACCTAATGGCCACGCGTGTGCAGTCCACAAAAGACCAAGTCAAGCTCGTTGCAGGAGTGGTAATCAAAACCAAAGGATGAGATTAAAATGCTGAGAGATGATCTGATGGATTGAACCTTGCCACCACACCACCGGAGTTAGGGCTTCGGTCATCTTCTCCGGTGGACCTCACCGGACTGGTCCACCCTTAACCAACACCAAAATGAAAAATAAAGACATGGATTTAAATAAAAAATGCTCAGGAGCTCAAATCTACCCTCAATTTTCTCCAATTCCAAGTCTATGAAAAGATACAGGGATTTGAATTTTGAGGATCATGAACTGAGTTGCTTCGATTTTGGCTCAAAGCAACTAAATCTTGTTGCCTATATTGGTAGGACTTTAGCCAACAAAAAATCACAAAGAATAGTGAAGAATTGAGAGAGAATCGAAGAGATGAATTTTTGAAAAATCACCTTTGAGTTGGTTCAAATTCACTTGATCTTGATCTGGTTTTGCTTGCAATCTCTCCCTCTTGCTTGCAGAAACCAATTGAGATGAAAAGCGGAGTGAATTTCTGGAGTTTGAACTTCCAAACAGAAGATGAAGTTCAAGCTCGATTTCAAGAGAAATCTTCATAAATTTTATGTAAATGATGGTTTGGATTGGTCTAACAAAGCTTGGGCAAGGTGTTGATGAAGCTCTGATCCCAATGCACTTCTATTTATAGGCTTGGCAATTGATTTCCACACACTTTCTTTCAAATGTTCAAAAATAGAAAGTTCCTTCATGAGCTTGCATGGGCGTGCATAAAGCCTGAAGAATGATTGGAAAAGGTCCAAAAGCCTGCACATGTAATGCTGAAGGTGTTGCATTAAGCCATGCATTGTTGAATTGAATTGGATCATGACATTCTTCTAAATGGTACCTCACATTTCACCCATGCACAAGTCCTTCAATTTTGATCCAAATGGGATGATCTTGGACTTTTTAGAAAGGTGAGGTCAAGGGGAACAACTTTCATGTTGAACACTTTTTCATTTGAAGTTTGGATAATGATGACTTTTGAGGTGGAAATTTTGGAAATCAAACATATTTGAAAATTTTCTAAGTCCTAAGTCAAA
This sequence comes from Lathyrus oleraceus, assembly GCF_024323335.1. NCBI lineage: Eukaryota > Viridiplantae > Streptophyta > Magnoliopsida > Fabales > Fabaceae > Lathyrus > Lathyrus oleraceus. Next base: position 330,767,657 of record NC_066580.1, on the reverse strand, counting down.
TGTTCACTTCTTCCACCTTGAATAACTTTTTCTATGGACTTCAAATGAAAAAGTTTACTTCATTAAAATTGTATATCTTTCAAACATATTAAATTTGGTCACCAATTTGACCTCATTAGGATTTGGAATGAAGGCGTTATGAATTTTAGAAGTTGAGGAAAATCACTTATTCAATGGTAGTGGCCTAAAATGACCTATAATTTTTCCTCTTGGAACATGCATTTGCAAGTTGAATTTGAACTTACTCCAAACATAAAAGTTGAAGTAGACATCTTTAATTTGATCATGGAACTTGAATGGCTTTCATCTCATTAACAATGAGCAATTTATGGTCTTGGGAAGTTGACCTCCAAACTAGGGATCAGACAAAATGACCTATAATCTTTCACCATAAAAAATGACTTTCCAAGAAAAACTAGCTCTTGACCTCAATATTAAACTTGTTTGGAATGTCATTTTTAGTAACGTTGCTCTTGGAATCACTTTCATATGACAAATATTGTTGGAGACAGGGTCTAGGGAACCCCAGTTTTGACCAGTTAACTTTCTCAGGTCAACCATCATAAACCATCTTGCTAGCTTGACATTCTCTTGATTTTTGGGACTCATGGAGGATCATATATGCACAAGATGGTGTAATGTGAAGTATCCCTTGAAATATTTGATCAATTGATGAAGAAACTTGTTGAAGAAGTCATATAAGATACTCAGATGAATTAGGGTTTCCAAGACAAACAAGCTCCAAACTCTTGATGATTTCTTGATCAAAATGACATGTGAAGATCATGGGGATCCATATATGATGCCTATAACCAATGTGAACCATTTCTTGATTGAAATCTTTTCATTAAGGGTCTCAAACCCTAGATATGAGCTTGATAGAGCATGGGTGAACACACACACTACCTACAAAAGTAACAAAGTATACATTGACGTATTTTTGGTATTTTGGTTAGTAAATAATGAAAAACAAAGTATGATACAATCAAAATGTGCTTGGTGATCCCAATGCCAAGGCATATGATGAGATAACATGAGGGATATTAGGGTCAAAATTGGGGTCTTACACTATCAAACTGAATGACTACCCATTATGGGGTCTTGAACACTAGTACAATAACATTCACATAATCTCTCATATCCCTTGACTATTGAATCTGGATTACATTCTCATCCCTCAACTTCTGGATATCCCTCTTGACGACCATACATCCACGGGGGTTCATACTACAGATTACACTACCATCATGGTTATGTTCACAGTCATTGATTAAACACAAAGTCTTATGCATCTCCACCAGAGATCTTCGAATGTGTCTCACATTAAAAACTCGAAAATTCCCTGGACAACCGTCCACCATGTTGATAGAAGTGTTACAATGAGCAGGCAACAAATTGGCTTTTACGTTCGGCACTCTGTCCTTAAAGGAAACCATACCACTTTTCACAAGCTTTTGAACTTTGTACTTCAATAGATAGAAATTCTCTATATCATGGCCAGGGACTCCCTGGTGAAAAGCACATTGAAGGTCATGCTTGACCACCATGGTAGTGGCTCAAGAACTCGTGGAGGATTTCTTGGCTGAATGAGGTTCTTGAGAACCAATGATGAGTATAACTCTACATACGTCATAGGAATAGGGTCAAAGGAGACCTTCTTCCTCTCAAAGTTTTGTTGGTGATTATTGTTGTTGTTGAAGTTGGTTCCTTTTTGCGGTTGTTGATGTTGTTGTTGTTGAATAGGAACTGATTGATTGTTGGAATTATTGGAAAAAAATTGGAATTATTGAGGAAACTTGATTTTGATGCTGACGGGGTTGAGAAATCTTTCTGACATGATGTCTCCTCTGCCTCCCCACTGACACTGAATTAGTTTCTCCTTCCTTCCTCTTGGAGAGACTCCCACCATATTTCTTGTTGGCTGATGTTTCTTCTTTAGAAAAACATCCTTCCCGGACTCCTTTTTCTAGCCTCATACCCATGATTACCATTTCGGTAAAATCACTAGGGGTTCTTGCTATCATACGTTCGTAATAAAATGAACTCAACATCTTCAAGAAGATCTTTGTCATCTCTTTCTCTTCAAGAGGTGGACTTATCTGTGCAGCCATTTCTCTCTATCTCTGGGCATACTCTCTGAATGTCTCCTTATCTTTCTGAGACATAGACCTCAAATGGTCTCTATCAGGCGCCATATCCATGTTGTACTTATATTGCTTGACAAAGGCTTCTCCTGAGTCAGTGAAAGTACGGATGCTTGCACTGTCCAAACCCATATACCACCTCAAGGCAGCTTCAGTCAAACTATCTTGGAAATAGTGAATCAGCAACTGATCATTATCAGTCTGAGTAGACATTTTTATGGCGTACATCATAAGATGGCTAGTATTCCCTTTGTATTTTTCAAAGTCGGGGACCTTGAATTTCATCGGGATCTTAACATTGGGGACCAAGCAGAGTTCAACAACACTCTTCCCAAACAAGTCTTTCTCTCTCAGAGTCTTCAACTCTTTGTGCAACTCGAAGAACTGGTCTTTCATATCATCCATTTTCTCGTATACATCTGGGCCCTCAGACGACTCAAAATGGTAGATAGTATCCTCAACACGAGGCAGAGTGTGAACAACCAGAGGTGGCACTGACATGACTAGGCTAGATGCCGAAAGAGAAACAAAGGTGGGTGTATACCCTTCTAGCATAAAATTTGATGGCATTCCCTAAGGGAACCCAACAGGCATAGAAGGAATGGATTGACTGGAAACAGCAACAGGAACAACTAAGGTAGCAACCTCATAAATAACAGTCTTCTGGGGAGGAGTTGCAGGAGTTTGTGAGGACTAATTTTAGGCAGCAATCATAGATTCCATCAGAGCCGTTAATCTGGCGATCTCATCCTTCAGCTCTCGGTTCTCTTGCTCTAGATGTTCCATGATCGTCAGTTGATTAGCATGAGTATTGTAATGGTGAGTCAGCTTGGCTGATGCACAAAACAAAAACTAATAAGACATCTAGCGGAAGAAATCCTGTTGTGCAAATGATGCATGAAATGCAATGTTTTTTATTTGTTTAATTTCAAGGAAAATATGAAGTCCATTTTTCAAATATATATTTAAATAATAACAATAATGACGATTTGGTTGATCATAAAATCTCTTTTTATTCATAAAATTTGGAAGGATTACACTGAGTACAATTTCAGAAACCAAAATACAAATACAAGAGAAAAGGAAACTATCATCCTAAGGATCCCTAGAAACTGCATCAGATGATCTGGCTATGGGTGCATACATCCTTCGGATGCGTCGAATCTCAGACTCAAAGGATGTATTCATCTGATCCTTCTCAAGAACTAGCTGATCAACAATCTTCTTCCAAGCACCGCAAGGCTGAGGCATACTAGAGGAAGATATACCCCCTGGCTCTCTGTCTCTTCACTGCTCGGTCTTCAAGAATCTCAATAAGCGCATCCTTTCCTTTCGACTCAAGCTGTAACTCTTCATGATTTCGACTCAATGTATGGAACCTCTCTTCCCACATATATATCTCTTGCTTCATCTTGGTGAGTGCATCTTCCAACTCCTCTATATCTTGGTTAGGGAAAGTTGGTCGCTCAGCCATAACCATAGATATATGTCTTTCACAAGCATACGGAATCTTCATCTCTAAAGCAGTCTTCTTCACCAAAATAGTGTAAGCTTCCAAATGTTCTGGATCTTTACCCTCTTGATAAACTAGACCTTCTAACTGAGTGTTATTAGGTTTATCTCTCAAGGGGAACCCAAGTTGATAACGAGGCAAAGCAGGGTTGTAGTTTATTCCTCCTTGTGTACCAATGAGAGGTACATTAGAGAACTCAACACAACTATCAATCATATCCAAAAAAGCAGGCGTCTGAGGCAAGTGCAAAATAAACCACTTGTACAGGAGAGGAACACAACACACAATAGTCCCACCACCTTTAGAATTTCTCAAATGCAAAGAGATATACATGTCATCCAATAGAGTAGGAACATGATTCCCAATCAAGAAGAATCTAATGGCGTTAACATCAACAAAATGCCCAATGTTAGGAAACAAAGTTAAACCATAGATGAGCAATACAAAGATGGCTTCAAAAGCATCCATACTACCGGCTTGAGCAAAGACATTATCTTTTCCAATGAGGAACCCAGAATTCAACCCAAGAATACCTCCTTTCTTCACCAAATGAGCATAAATCTCATATTTCCTCAGATGAAGAGCTTCAGCTATAACATAAGATCTGGGAATCTCCTCTAATCCACTCAAAGGTACCTTGTCAGATACGAGTATACCCAAGATATGAGCATACTCTTCTAACATAGACACAAGATGGTAATTAGGAAAAGTGAAGCACCGATAAAGAGAATCATAGATCCCCAAGCATAATAGACAAATTATATCACACAAACAAAATATACAAACATAAAATATACACATATGTACACATAAAAAAGTAGGCTAAACCCACTGAGGACTACTCCACAACAGAGTCTCCACTTAATTTTTGTAGCGATAAATTCGTGATCATTAAGCTATGGATAAGCTTAACATTAATAAAAGCAGAGTCGTCGTCGCGATTTTATTGTTTCCAACGGAAAAGGGAAAAGTATGAAAAAAAACCCAAAGATAAGAAGTTTTCAAATTAAAACTAATAAAATGCCAGAGATTACAGGTAAGGGGGTTAGTTACAAAGAGGGAAGGTGTTAGCACCCAAAGTATCCTAGATACTCCTAGGGAGCCTTTTTTTATGTGTGCATGTGTTTTTGGTATAAAAGATGTTTGAGAAGAAATAGAGTGTGAGGATGAGAAAAGAATTCATTGATTATATTTTTTGTTTGACAAGACCTTCGGACTTGTGCCTACATACCAACATAAAAATGAGGGATCAAAACCTCATAGTTCGTTCTAAAAATTCAAAGTTGGTGAATTGCTTTTAACAAAAGTTTAAATGAAAAGGCACCAAGGGGCCAAAAGTTTAAATGGGATTGTTAGTTCTTTTTGTCTTTTTGAAATTTTAAGTCAATATGATTGAGTTTATTTACAAATTTGATTTAAGAAAAAGTTTGAAAATTCAGTGGCATAAGACCAAAGTTTCTAATCATTAAAATAAAGTGTAAGTTTAAAATCACAAGCAGAGAAGTTTTTGAAAAGAGGGAGAGATTTTGAAATTTAAGAAGTGGGAGGAGATGAAGAGACTATCCTAAGCATAAATTTAAAAGTTAAGAGTTGAAAAGATCTGACCAATGGAATGCAATCCAACAGACAAGAATGTCATATAGAAACCCATTTTCCTTTGAACTTTAATCAAGCAAAAATCAATAAGCAATGAATACTATCCAGACATCATGAAGATTAAGGCATCAAATAAATATAGTCACATCCAAGCAAGGAATTCCCATAGCTAGCAGTCTTCTTTGTCTTCTCATGTACCAGATGAAATATTCCTTGATTAACTCAGAACAAGGCCTCAGACACAGGATCAAAATGACAATTAAGTACAAACACAGAGTAGCAGATGTATTCAAATGAATCCCAAGGCTTGCATCAGATGAAGGCTCAGTCTCAAAATGATGGCATTGGCCAAGTCCTTTTGCACAAGGAATGTTGCCTAAAATCTTAAGTACAAAAGTTCAGATCAAGTTCAACAATCTAAAATATGTTATTAAGTATTTTAAGGACCTAAGACCACAAACAAAATCAAAACACACAAACAAATATATACAACCACGAGATATGGCTCAAGTGAGCAAAGTAAAGATGACATAGACATACACAAGTTATATGAAATGTAAATGGCAATGAATGATAGTTGACTGAAATTTAAATTGCATAAAGTAAATAACTTGAAAGTAAAGAAATATTAACAAGACTTAGTCAAATGTTAGTTAAAAGTTAGTCAAGTGTTAATGGTGATTTTTTATTTATTAAGTCATTCTTTGGAGAACACTCAACCATTCATTCAAAAGTATGAATCCTTAAACCAAGACATCTTCCATGAGAAGGGCTCTAACTTGGATAATTCAACAAGTATTCCACTAGCTCCCATGAAAGGAAAAAAGGTCAAGTCTCCATACAATGCCATGAAGAATGGGAAACTTACAATCTCACTTACTAGAATGATATGCCTTGAGGGTCAAATTTAGCTCTATGTTAAGCAATCATAATTTGACTTATGTAGAAGTCATAACTATCTGAGGTCGGGCAATAAAAATTTGGGTGTTAATGCATGTTAGACATTTGGTATGAAGAACCAAACTCCTAAAACATACCACAGACTTAAAAGAAAAAGATCAAGGGTGAGAGACCTATCTCAATCACACTTGTATTGATTCATCTGACACAAGGTCATTGATGAACCAATTAGCCTTTAGACATTAGAGATTTCATTGGTCAAATGATGGAATGGAAAAGAATAGGGATGGAGATACGGAGGGAGGGGAAGATAAAAAAACAAATTGATCATGAGAGAAATTTCATCAAATCAAAACCATCCATTCATTTTGGGAGATGAAATGTACATTTCATCAATCCCCTAAATCCAATGGTTTTGATCCAACAAAAGTCAAATCAACCTTGACAAGGCCCAAACAAAAAGTCAAACATCACAAGACCATAAAAAGGCTCCACAATATTTTTAAGCATTTAATCAATTAAAAATCAAATTAAAAATGAATTAAAATACATTTTTATTTGGTCAAAACCTAAAATCCTTTCAAAACACCAAATAAATGGCCAAGGGATTTATCCTAGGTCAAACAAGGTCAACGGACCTTAGACAAAAAATTTCACTATTTTTGAAAAGTCAGAAGTATTTTTAAACAATTAAAAATATGCACAAAAACATTTAATTCATGAAAAATATCAAAATCAATCCAAAAAATATAATTTTAATTCAGAATATGGAAGAGAAAAAATTTAAAGATTTTTTGTGAAAGTCCCATATTTTTTAGATTAAAAATGAAATTTCTATGAATTAAATAAAATAAGAGAAATTAAAAGAAATTCAGAAATTAAAATAAGAAGCATAAAAAAAACAAAGGCCATCAGATCTCCCTCATTAATTGAGGTGACCGATCTGATGGCCACACGCGTGCTATCTATGGTGGACTCTAGTCAATGCAACACACGCGTGGTATTTAATAGGAATGATTCAGATTAAAACAAATTACATCATCAGATGGCCAGGAGGCATTGTAAGACCCTAATTTTGACCCTAAGATCCCTCATGGCATCATATCATTGCACATTGCATTTGCCTCAAGGATCAATAGCATCTTGGCTCCTAAACCCTTGGGTTGGGACTTGTGTGAGTTGGTTTGAGACCACCAAGCATGCTTTAATTGTATATTATTGCTTTTCTTATTTTGTTTACTAACCAAAAGTACAAAAATATGTCACTAACATCTTTTGTTTTGTAGCTTGAGCAACCATGTGATCCAAGGCTCCTAGGAGGCCCCTATGCTCATTGAAGTGGCCAGATAAAGTGAAAGCAAGCATGAAAATGGTTCACAAAGCTCTCAATCATCATAAATGCCTCCCAAGTATCTCAATTTGTCTATTTGATCAAGATAAACCAAAGGGATTGAGGATTGTTTCCCAAGGAAACCCTAATTCAACTATGCATTGACTGTGCCTTGCTCATGAAGCAACCTCAACCCATGATCAAATACAATCAAGTGAAGTTATTTGATTAATAATTTTATGCATATATGAGCTTATGTGAGTGTCCTCACTCATCAATTCATCAAGATTTGAAGTTTGGACTTGAGAAGTTGATCAGTCAATTCATCTGACTATTTTGAAATCCACTGAGACCTAATGTTTGATGTGTTTGTCAAATGAAGATGACCCCAAGAGAAAAAATGTTCTTAAGAACCATATTAACAACTTTAATTTTCATCAAAAATTTATTTGAAATTTGGAAGGTCATCATTCATTTCAAAACGTTATAGGTCATTTTGACTGAAACCCTAATTTTGGGTCAACTTCCCAAGGACCTAACTACCTCATTTTTCATTATTTTTAGGTGGTATCAAATGAATTGGAAATTTTAAGATGTCTATTTCAATTTTTATGTTGGACAAAATTTCATAATCCTAAAAGAAACACATGTGATAATACAAAACATTATAGGTCACTTTGGACCAAAGCCATTGAAATGTGAAAAAGTCCAACTTCAAGTGTCCATAACTTTCTCATCAAAAATCCAAATTATGCAATATTTAAGTTCAAATTGATTGCCTTAAAAATATCTACAACTTTGATGTTTAAGGTTTTATCATTTCGAGCTTACATCATTGAAACAGAAGGGCTTGAAGTTGGTCCATTTTGGCAAAATTTCCATATACATGTTTTGTGCATTGAACTTCATGGCCTGTTTTCAATAATTTCCCAACTCCAAATGGATTTTTGTTCAACATAACATTTGTTCCTCATGTAAATAACTTTCCAACCATTACCCACATGGCTATGTTTCAATTAGGGAAAGGGCATTTTTAAAGAGGTGAAGATTTATGTTCATTTATGGAAAACATGTTGAAACTTTGTGCACAAGCCAATTCATTCCAATCTGCACGTCCAAAACACTTCAATTACACTTCATCTTGCATTTGCAATCAATTTTGGGCCTCCCATCCGCCTGTACAGGCCCATGCATGGAGGACCCAAGCTCATGCACACATGAGTTTTCCATTGCTTGCATCATCTCTTGCTATAAATACACATGCCTGACTTCATTCATATCCAACCTCAAGGCGCCTGAATTGCTGTAGAACTAAATCCCTAACCTTCACTCAAAGAATTTTGCTTTTCTCTCTCAATTTTCAAGTTCAATTTTCAACTACACTTGTTGATCATTGAGCTTCAATTCATTAGCCTAGCCTCTTTGCCATCTCTAGAACACACTCCATCAAAGAATTGGAGGAGATCTTGCCATTGAAAGATGCACTTCAAAGGTTGTTGTTCAAACTTTTTTGATTCGAAACTCCTTGGATCTTGCTCATTTCTTGTGTTTGTTGGTTCCTCTGAAGTCCTCATGTGAGAGGTAATTGATCTGTGCATTTCATTTCATGAATTGATCAAGTTCAGTTTGAACACCATAAATTTTTACCTCAAATTTCTATTCATATAGTGATCTTGAGTAGAAACCAATGGCACAGGGGTGATGTACATCACCCCAGCTTTCCAATGATATAAGGATCGTGCAAAATGATGAAGGTTTGAAAACCTGCAAGTTTGGCCGGAACTGTGAAGCTCATAGGAGAAGACGGTGGTTTCCACCACCGTCCCCACGTGGCTGAGTTCTTGGCCCTTGGATCCATGGACTTTCATCTAATCTGGACGCTCAAATGTTATGACTTTCATTAATGCACCGTGTTTCTCTTTTGACTTTGGATCATCCACGTCATTTAATGAACCTTGATCAGACGCGCCAGATTTTTTCTAATTTTCTGATTTTCCATTCTATTTTCTTTTATTTCATTTTATTTCAAAAACTCATAACTTCTTCATTTTAAATCCAAAAAATATGGGACCAATTGCATCATTTTCCTTTTTAATTCTAGTTTCTGAAAATGATTTTCAATATTTTTTATGAGTTCATTAGATATTTTTTGTGAATTTTCTCTTTTCTGGTTATTTTTAATTCATTTAAAATAGTTTCCTATATTCAAAAATGCCAAAAATATTTTCTTAACATCTTTGAATGATGATGAATCTATGAAAAATATTCTCATTAATTTCTTAATTGATTTGAGATTTATTTGAGATTTTAGTTCAATTATGTTATTTTTCTTCATTTTTAATTGTTTAAAATTAGTTTCTGGTTTCTAAAAATGGTGAAATTTTTTGTCAAACTTTGTTTGACCGTGTTGAACTTAGGATGATCCATTTGGACTTTTCCAAGTTGATTTGAAATGGATTTGAAGTTTGACCTTTATTTGTTTATTTTAATTTAAGTATTATTTTAATTCCAAAAATACCAAAAATATTTTATTTGTTTCTTGACTTCTAAGCTTCATCTTGCTTCTGTTTACCATTGATTGACTTTGATTCCATTCATGTTTGATCAATGTGTGTTGGTTATGTTATTTGAACTTCAATTATGTACATTTCCATTTCTTCTTCTTCTTCTTCTTTTTTATTTTTGATCAATGAGTTAATGATTGGTGGTTATCCTTGACATATGAGGGGCTTAACCTTCTTTGATTCAAATCTAATTCATCTTGATCAAAGATCAAGTGAATTGCTTTGCATTGGAGATAGGTTGCTTCTTGGTCAAGCAAAAAACCTAAATCCATATAAGATCATTCTTCTTTTCTTTTGGCATGGCAAGTTGTAGGAGCTTGGCTTACTAGTCATGGTCTCTAACTTGTGTTTGTTGCCTATATTTTTATTGACCGGCCTCAGATAGGTGTGACTACTACATTAGTTCACTTACGATTGCTTAACATAACGCTAAATTGCCTCATGGCACACTAACACTAACTACTAATCATTAACTTTTAATTCAAGCATTTAACTTAATGCAATTTAATTTCTTGCACATTAATTCATTTGCTTTTGCCCTTTGCTCACTTGAGCTCATGTTTATGTTAATGCAATTTGCCTTTTGCTCACTTGAGCACATTATTGTGTATATACTATTGTGTTTATTTTGTTTTGTTTGTGTGAACCCAATGCAAATGAAGAAAGAACTTAGATTTTAGGACCTTACCTATGCTAATGGAGTTTGAAGAGAAACTAGGCCTCATGCCTTTATAATGCTATAAATTTTCAAAGAGCAACTAGGCCTCATGCCTTTAGAATGCTTAATCTTGAAGAAGACATTGAAAGGACCTAATTCTAAACTCACTCCTTTCCGTTCTTTCTATTACATTGTGGAACTTTTTGATTTGTGTGTTCTTGTGTGTTAGGGATCCTAAACTTGAGCCAAGAAGAAGAACCATTGTCATGATCATCCAAAGTGAGAGATACAAAAGCCAATTGGAAGATTACTAGGAGCTTGATTGATTGTTTGCTTGATTGCTTGAGTTATTTGCTTATTGCTTGCTATATCCAAAGGAATGTGTAGCAGGGTATTCGTTACCATTAGAGATATTGACTAAATCCAAGGTAAACCATACAAGTCAAGTCGCCACCACACTTCTATTTATCCAAAGGAATGGTTAGAAAGCGAAAAAAAACCTAAAAGTTTTATCGAATTAAAAACTAGTAAAAATGTCAGAGATCGGGGTAAGGGGGTTGGTTATGCAATTGGAAGGTTTTAAGCACCCAAAACATCCTAGGTACTCCTAGGGAGCCCTTTTCACATTTGTTGTAAGGTTGGTATTTTGTGAAAATTTATTTGTGCAAACATGATTGAAGAGATGAGAACAGAATATACAAGTTAATTACACTTTGTGTTATGGATAAACCCATTGCCTACGTACCATCTTAAAAAAGATTAGGATCAAAACCTCGTAGTTCGGGATAAAAATCTCAAAATGAGTTGGTGAATTGATTGGTCCAAAAGCCTTAAGGTCTTTTGTTATCCAAGGGAGAAAACTCAACCTAAAATCACAAATCCACCATGTGAGGATAGCTTCAACATGCTAGTGAGGGGTTAACCCTATAATAAGCATGGAAGACTCATTGTCCATCACTAAGGATATAGGTGAGTATTACATCTACCTCAAGGATAACTCAAACCTAATAGCTAAAGGTTATGAAAAAGTTTTGATTAAGAAAGTGGCGATTGAAACCACAAAAGTATTTGAATGAGTTATATTTACCAATGAAAAGTATTTACAAAATATGGTCAAAGTTGACTTAAAGATTCAATTCAAAATAAGTGTTATGAAAGGAAAGTTTGAAAATCAAAAGCATAAGGCTTAGGTTTCTAATGTTTGAAAAGAAATGATAAATGTTTGCACAAAAGATTTGGCTTGGGTTAGAGTGGAGGGAAGAAGAAGAATGGCTAAAGTCCTAATCATACAAGAGATGAAGGATAAGAAACAAGACCACAAATGGAGTTCCTCTCTTGAGATCATATTGATGATCCAAGTAGCTCCCATCCTTTGGAATATGCAAGCAAAATAAGTGTAAGCTCAAGCAATCAACATAATCAAACAAGCTCTTAGAAGATCCCCAATGTCTCTTGTATTTTTCATTATGGATGAACATGGCAATGGTCCTTCAATTTGGCTCAAATAGGATTCCCTAGCACAAAAGCACAGACATCAAAAGGTTTCATGAAGCAAATCAAGAATGGACAAGAATGAGTTTAGAGAGTTGGTCCTCCTAATCCATCTTCAATATTAAGGTCCTTTTACTCCAATTTTACATAGGGAATGTCCTAGAAACTAAGTCCATTTGTCCATTTTTTGCATTTGGTCCACAACAATCAAAACAAAACACAAGCACAATAATATATACACAATTATGTGCTCAAGTGAGCAAAAGACAAATTGCATTAACATAAACATGTACTCAAGTGAGCAAAGAGCAAAACGAATGAATAATATGAACAAGAATAGTAAATTGCATAAATGTAAAGAGTAAGAATTAAATGTTAATGGTTAATGGTTGGTGTTAGAGTTAGTGTGCCATAAGGCAATTTAGCGCTATGTTAAGCAATCGTAATTGGACTTATGTATAAGTCACAACTATCTGAGGCCGGTCAATAATAATGTAGGCAACAACACAAGTTAGAGGTCTTGATTAGTGAATCAAACTCCAACAACTTGTCATGCCAAAAAGAAGATGAGAAATGATCTTGTATTGATTTAGGTTCTTTGCATGATTTAGGAAGCAACATATCCTTAATGCAAAGTCATTCACTTGATCCATGATCAAGATGAATTAGATTTGAATCAAGGAAGATTAAACCTCCATGTATCAATTCTAACCACCAATCTTTAACTCATTCATCAAAAAGAAAGAAGAAGAAGAAGAAGATGGAGAATTAAAGTGCATTAATAGAAATGGAATAAGATCATCAACAAGCATTGACCAAAGATAAAGAAGATCAAGGTCAAACAACAGAAAACATAAGCAAAATGAAGATTGGAAGTCAAGAAACAAATAAAATATTTTTGGCATTTTTTAATATTAAAATAAAACTTGAATTAAAATAATAAAGAGGTCAAACTTCAAACTCACTTCAAATCAACTTTGAAAAGTCCAACTGAATTATCCCAAGTTCAACAAGGTCAAACAAAGTTTGACAAAAAAATTCAGCATTTTTAGAAGTCAGAAACTATTTTAAATCAATTAAAAATGCATAAAAATAACCTAATTGAATTATAATGTCAAATAAATCTCAAATCAATTAATAAATTGATGAGAATATTTTTCATAGATCTATCATCATTCAAAGAGGTTGGAAATATATTTTTGTATTTTTTGAATATCAAAAACTATTTTAAATGAATTAAAAATAACCAGAAAATAGAAAATTACTAAAAAATATCAAATTATAAAATAAAAAATATTAATAATCATTTTTAGAAAGTAGAAATTAAAAGGAGAAAAAAGAAATTGGTCTCATATTTTTTGGACCAATAATGAGAGAGATATGAATTTTTAAAGAGAAATGGAATTAAAAGAAATAAAAGAATTAAAATCAGAAATTAGAAAATAGGAAAATGCGTGGACCGTTTGATCTGAGCTCATTAATTGAGCTGGCAGATCATGAGGTCATGAAGCGCGCACCTACCATGCTCCCTGGTCAACTAAAGCGCACATTGCCAAATAAAAAGTCATAACGTTGGATGCATGTGATTGAATCTGGAAAAAGGAATGGACGCTCCAGATCAAATCTGGGAACCAGACGGTGGCCAGCGCCACCGTCTTCTCCGGCCAAGTCAAAAATTGCAGAGATTAAAATGGTAACCAAAAGGCACGATCCAGGCATCAATCGAGAGCTGGGGTGATGTACATCAAACTTGTACCACTCAAGTCCATTCTAGATCTCTATATTGAGAGAAATCAGAAGTGGAAGATCTGTGGTGTTCATATTAACTTCATGATTTTTAAAAATTGAAAGCACAACAATGTCGCCTCTATGCAGAGGACTTTAGATCACACAACAACAATGAGAATTAAGCACTATGCAAGCTAATTCGAAGAAAATAACATTTGAAGTAAACCTTTGATTTGCAAGGCTTTGAGTCATAATTCTTGGATGCTATTGCTTACAGTCCACACTATAGATCAAGGAGAAAAAAGTTTAGGAACTTTAAGATCTGAAAATTGATCAATGAAACCAAAGTTCAGATCTGAAAATTTTGAAGAAAAGTGAGCTAGTTCCTTTAGTGATGATTGTGGTTTCAGTTTAGCAGCAATTGGGGCGCCTTTAGGTTGAAGAATTATGAATCTATGGCATGGTATTTATAGGCAATGCAATGATGAATGCACGATTTCACATTTGCATGAATGGAAAGGGCCTCCATGCATGGGCCTGTACAGGCGCATGGAGGGCCCAATTCCAACTGGAATTGAAAGTTGATGCATGATGAAAGCAAAATGGACGTGCAGATTGGATAGTAGTAGCTCATGCAAGGCAAATTAAATGATTTTCCAAAATTGCACTATTATGTTCAAGCTTTCGAAAATGCTATGCAAAAATTGGAAACATCACCTTATGAGTAATGGTTGGAAAGCTTATTTCATAAGGATCATTTGTTATGTTGATCAAAACTCCATTTGGGCCTTGGAAATTGATGACAATTGGCCATGAAGTGTAGGGTGAAAAACATGCATATGTGAAATCAATTTCTTTCTTTCTCAATGATGCACGCTCCAAATGACAAAATCTTCAACATCAAAGTAATAGATATTTTCAAGGAAATCAATTTGGACTTAACGTTTGCATCATTTGGACTTTTGATGAAGAAGTTATGGGCACTTGAAGTTGGACCTTTTCATATTTCAATGCATTTGGTCCAAAGTGACCTATAATGTTTTGCATTATCACATGTATTTATTTTGAGATTTTGAATTTTTTCTCAACATACAATTTGAAGTATACATATTAAGCTTTCTAATTCATTTAATGTCACCTAAAAATCATGAAAAATGATGGAGTTATGTCCTTGGGAAGTTGACCCAAAATTAGGGTTTTAGTCAAAATGACCTATAATGTTTTGGAATGGATGATGAACGTCCAAGCTTCAAATCAATTTTTGATGAACATGAAAGTTGTTCATATGGTTCTTAAGAACATTGTTTCTCTTGGGGTCATCTCCATTTGACAAACACATAAAAATTTAGGTCTCAGTGGATTTCAAAATAGTCAAATGAATTGACTGATCAACTTCTCAAGTCCAGACCTCATATCTTGATGAATTAATGATTGAGGACACTCAATTAAGTTCAAATATGCATGAAATTATGAGTGAAAGAACTTACCTTGATTTTATTTGATCATGGGTTGAGATTGCTTCATGAGCAAGGCACATTTGATGAACAAATGAATTAGGGTTTCCTTGGGAAACAAGCCTCAAGCCCTTTGATTTGCTTTGATCAAAATGATGAATTGAGATATTTGGGAGTCATATTTAATGGATGAGAGATTTGGGAACCATTGCCATGCTTTCTTTCATCTTCTCTTGGCTATATCAATGCACATAGGATCTCCTAGAAGCTTTTAGACCTTGTGACTGCTCAATCTACAAACAAGAGATGTTAGTGACATATTTTTGTGCTTTTGGTTGGTAAATAGAATGAGAAAAGAAATAATATACAATTCAAGCATGTTTGGTGATCTCAAACCAACTCACAAGAGATCCCAACCCAAGGTACAGGAACCAAGATGCTTATGATCCCTGAGGCAATG
This sequence comes from Lathyrus oleraceus, assembly GCF_024323335.1. Classification (NCBI taxonomy): domain Eukaryota; kingdom Viridiplantae; phylum Streptophyta; class Magnoliopsida; order Fabales; family Fabaceae; genus Lathyrus; species Lathyrus oleraceus. Next base: position 330,751,819 of record NC_066580.1, on the reverse strand, counting down.
TAAATGCAATGTTATGATGCCATGAGGGATCTTAGGGTCAAAATTGGGGTCTTATAGATGCCCCTATTTAAGGTCATTCTAGCCGGAGAAGTGAAGGTTAAAATCTTCATCTCGATAAGGTAGAATGGGCTTAAATAATAACAAAGAGACGAATTTTGGTCCCTAAGAGACCTCATGATGCAAATTTATGTATGCAAAAGGGTAATACTCTATGGAGATATGTGTCTACAAAGAGAAAAGAAATCAGGGGAAACTGATAATCCATATGAGTAATACACTCGATGGAACAGAGACTCTGAGGATTCCGATGGGGATAAGAAAGGGAATAAAATGCGTGAGCAGGTCATGACTTAAGACTTGCTAATAGACACGAGAGGAATTCCATGAAACTAAACCAATGGAAGGACTCGAGCTGACTCAGAGGTGCATGTATCGGGGAATATGCCAATACAGCAAAACTATCCATGGAGGATACTTCGGACGAAAATTCGGACTCAGATGGGGGGAAAATCCACTAAGCGACTTCGCTGAGGGACGTCCAAACAGGACTCATCTGAGGAAACAACAGGATGAGGTATTACCGGTTACTGGGTAATAAGCTCAAGGAGACATGTGATCGAAACACCGGTACAAGGGTGAGAGAACAACACGCTCATGGAGAATGAATATCTAAGACCGGTATGAGGGTGAGAGATATCAAACATCCAAAACATCTGAAGAAGGCCTGAAAAGGTATATTTCAACTCAGGAAAATATGACTCCACAGGGGACAAAAAGTCATAATAGGGAGCAGAATGGAAGGAACACCAGGGATACCGGTTACTGGGCATATAATAGGTGACCGACCAAGCGTGAATTAGGGAATATTTCCGAGAAACTCATCATCCGAACATGAGAGCTGAAAAGCAAACTCAATTACAGGATTGGCATTCGACTCCGTAGAGGGAATACGAATCTTACTCGATTGGGGAAGAACAAAAGTCTTCGGCCAAATAGCACATGAGATATATTGTCTATTACCGTAAATAATATACTCGCATGGAAGATTATCCACAACCGGTTACTGGGTTAATAAGGGATAAATCGACCGAAAGGAAAGGACATCGGGATACCGAATACTTTATATAAAATGATGACCAATCAAAGGGAGAAACAATCATTACCCACCAAAGGTAAATGAAAGATGACCCACTGAGGATACATTGACAAAGGCAATGATCCGGGAGATATATCACCGGTTACTGGGAGATATACTCAAAAGGTGAAAGAATATAAATACCGAATATTGGATATAGATAATCGTCCAAGATGGGATTACATCTACCGGATACTGGGTAGAAAACCAAGGAAGAGTAACTGTCATCGGTTAGGATGAACAAAATAAGGTTAACTCTGCAAGGGGATAAAACGGGGTTTACAACTACCGGTATGAGGGTAGAAAACCACAGAAATAGGACTTATAACTACCGGTTACTGGGTAGAAGGCCACAAAAGCTCCGCCCGGGGAGAAGATGGACAATCCCTGGTTACTGAGCAATCATTCATCTAAACTATGGGGAAGTGCAGGGAAAATCACAAGGAGTCAATCTAGGAACGAACTAGAGAGACACAATGAAACAAGACTCAACCCCATGAGGATATAACTCAGGGGGGAACTCCAACCCAATATATGTGTTGGGACGAAACAGAAACAACAATCATCCACGAGGACATAACTAAGTGGGGAATATGGAAGAAAGGATATACACTTTCTGCCTATGGAGGTGACTCTATATGGAGAGATCAGACACAAATATCTGCTTGGAGAAATATGTATCACCAAATAGCAGGAGACAAACAGAGATATATGGCAAAGAATGCAACATGAATATCTAGATGTCAGGCTTATGCATGTATATGCATGGTTTATGTAAGATGAATGCTGACAACAGACATATCTAAAACAAACAGGTCCAAGAATCCATGGACAAACATCAGGTACTACGTCTCAGGAGAGAAAGCCAGGCCCACTGGAGAACATCCAAAATGATGGGGGCAAAAGATACCAGGAAACAAAGATCTCTACATGTAAGGAGAAACAGCCACTCTAGCTGGGGATAGGATCAACACACAGATAAGATCCGCTGTAGGAATCAACTCCACTGGGAAAACATCGGAGACGGAGATGAAACTCTGCGGGAAACAACCACCAATCAGAAGGTTCCTATGTCACAACATATATTGCACTACTGAATAAAACAACTCTGCCGAGGGGGGGGGGAATGACACTACTCCGCTGAGGAAGGAAAGATAAACATCTTCATCAATCACTTTGCTCGGGAGGAAACCACAAACGGGTTCTGATCAGACAATTCCTCTAGGAAAGCACTGCTGATGACCGAATCGGGGATTATCCGTAGGCAACTGCTGGAGATACCCTGATGGTGACCATACTGGGGAGTAGAATTGGGATTAACCCTGCTGAAGATGGTCAAGGAGCAAACTTGTTGGAGACCAAAAGTAAACAAATTCACAGAGGAAAAGCTACAAACCATGTTTGATGAAAACTCCACTTATGTCAGGGATTTCCTGCTTACCCTGAGGGGAATTTCTCACTCGAAGTGGGGGGGGGGGGGGGAATTGAATCCTTCAGAAAGATTAGCATATTTAACTTATCAATCTATAAGGGATTTTAGGCAATCCAGATAAGGGATGACAACCATATAATGGATAACACAAATGCTAAATCCAGACTCAATGGGGATCTAGAAGACTGAGATCACACCCAGAACTCCCAAACCTCCTGGGATTTGGTGGGGGTACAACTTTCTTCTGTGCCAACGGAGGAAATAACCTGAAAGGCAAATGTAGAGGATACAAGTATGCTGGGAATATGAACAAATGTCTTACCCTTTTGGGAATCATACCATCTTTGGGAGAGCACTAAAGACATCCCAAGTATCCTTTTGTCATTGTGAATGTTCATTTTGTTTAAAAACAATTTATGAAAATTTTATTTATTTAAAACAATGATATTTCTCAATTAAAATATGCAAAACATTTGTTGAATAGAAACAAATAAGAGTGCAAGGAATTGGATAAAGGCTCAAATTTATTTGATGGAATGGTAGTCTGCAAATGGCAAGACTCCATGGATCTTTACAAAATTTGAAATTGGTGATATATATTGGAAAATAGCTACATTGAACATAATGACCATTTCTCCACCAACTCTAAATCTGATGTATTTGAAGCTTCAGTTGACGATGACTGAGCGAGAATCTTTGACAGATGACAGTTGTAGAACAAAGTCTTGTCAGGATGCAGTTACTTGCCAAATCCCTAGTTTTTTCCTAGATTGCCCCAGGGTGAGGTACTCAATCTAGCGGGATATATATTAATTTTTATGTCTCTAACTTTTTCCTGGATTGCCCTTTCGGGTTTTCAATCCACCGAGACGCTCATTTTTGCCAAAGCCGCCCTTTCGGGTTTTCAATTTAGCGAGCTATTCTGTTTTTATTTTTAGGCGAAGTATTTCTTGACTGCATCTGAATTCACAGGACGAGTGAAATCCTCCTCATCCATAGTTGTAAGTATCAAAGCACCGCCTGAAAAGGCTCTCTTAACAATATATGGACCGTCATAGTTTGGAGTCCACTTGCCCCTGGAATCGGGCGTGAAAGACAAAACTTTCTTGAGCACAAGGTCACCTTCTCGGAACACACGAGGCTTGACCTTTTTATCAAAGGCTTTCTTCATCCTTTGCTGATATAATTGACCATGGCACATGGCAGTCAATCTCTTCTCTTCTATCAAATTTAGTTGGTCATAACGACTCTGAACCCATTCAGCATCAGTCAACTTGGCTTCCATCAAGACTCTCATTGATGGGATCTCCACCTGTACTGGGAGCACAACTTCCATGCCGTAAACAAGAGAGAAAGGGGTTGCCCCTGTTGAAGTGCGGACAGATGTACGATACCCATGCAAGGCAAATGAAAGCATCTCATGCCAATCTTTGTACGTAACAACCATCTTCTGGACAATCTTCTTGATATTCTTATTAGCAGCTTCAACATCCCCATTCATCTTGGGTCTATAAGGAGAAGAATTATGATGTGATATCTTGAACTCGCTACACAACTCCTTCATCATCTTATTGTTCAAGTTAGATCCATTATCAGTAATGATCTTATCTAGCACACCATAACGGCATATGAGTTGATTCTTGATAAACTTCACAACCACCTGCCTGGTCACGTTTGCATATGACGCCGCTTCAACCCACTTGGTGAAGTAATCAATTGCTACGAGAATAAATCTGTGACCGTTGGACGCTTTCGGCTCTATCATGCCAATCATGTCAATTCCCCACATGGAGAAAGGCCATGGTGATGAAATCACATTCAAGAGTGTCGGGGGAATATGAATCTTATCCGCATAAATCTGACACTTATGGCATTTCTTCACATATTTGCAGCAGTCAGACTCCATTGTCAGCCAACAGTAGCTTGCTATCAACATCTTTCTAGACATGGCATGTCCATTGGAGTGAGTACCAAATGAACCCTCATGGACCTCAGTCATTAACAGGCCTGCTTCGTGTCTATCCACGCATCTGAGCAGAACCATGTCAAAATTCCTCTTGTAAAGCACATCACCATTAAGGTAGAAACTTCCTGATAATCTTCTTAAAGTCTTTCTATCTTTCACAGATGCCCCAGGCGGGTAAATCTGACTCTGAAGAAAGCACTTGATATCATAATACCATGGCTTATCATCTTGCACCTCCTCTACTGCAAATACACGAGCTGGTCTGTCCAAGCGCATCACAGTGATATTGGGAACTTCATTCCAGAGTCTAACCACAATCATTGAAGCAAGTGTAGCAAAAGCATCTGCCATCTGGTTCTCATCTCGAGGAATATGATGGAAGTCAACCTCAGTAAAGAAAGTTGAAATCCTCCTCGCATAATCTTTATATGGGATGAGGCCAGGCTGATTCGTCTCCCATTCACCCTTAATCTGATTAACAACAAGGGTCGAATCACCATAAACATCAAGATGCTTGATCCTAAGATCAATACACTCTTCCAATCCCATAATACAGGCCTCATACTCAGCCATATTATTCATGCATTTGAAAGTCAACCTCGCCGTAAAAGGAAAATGTGTGCCCTGAGGAGTAATAATCACTACCCCAATACCATTTCCATATTGATTTATAGCACCATCAAACACCATGCTCCAACGGGAACCAGGCTCTGGCCCTTCATTGAGCGTAGGCTCATTGCAATCTTTCATTTTCAAATACATAATCTCCTCGTCTGGGAAGTCGTACTGAACTGACTGATAATCCTCAATTGGTTGATGTGCCAAGTGGTCAGCCAAGATACTACCTTTAATAGCTTTCTGAGCTCGATACTCAATATCATACTCAGCTAACAACATCTGCCAATGGGCAATCCTCCCAGTTAAATCAGGCTTCTCAAAGATATATTTGATTGGATCCATTTTGGATATCAACCAAGTCGTATGATTCAACATATACTGGCGTAAGCGCTTAGCAGCCCAAGCCAAAGCACATCATGTCTTCTCAAGCATTGAGTATCGAGACTCACAATCAGGGAAATTCTTACTCAGGTAGTAGATATCATATTCTTTCTTCCCTGTTTCATCTTGCTAACCAAGGACACAACCCATTGAGTCTTCAAGAACTGTCAGATACATAATCAATGGTCTCCCTTCCACAAGTGGAGACATAATCGGAGGCTCATACAAATACTCTTTAATACGGTCAAAGGCCTTTTGGCAATCCTCGGTCCAATCATGAGTCTGATCTTTCTGGAGGAGCTTGAATATCGGCGCACATGTGGCAGTCATGTGGGACATAAATCTGGAAATATAGTTCAAGCGGCCAAGAAAACCTCGGACTTGCTTCTCAGTTTTGGGCGCAGGCGTCTCTTGTATTGCTTTGACCTTTGCGGGATCAACCTCAATACCTCTCTCTCTGACAATAAAGCCCAATAACTTGCCGGAGCGGACTCCAAATGTACACTTGTTAGATTCAAACGAAGTTTATACTTCCTCAAACGCTGAAAAAGTTTCAACAAGTGCTCGACATGCTTAACTTCCGTTCTTGACTTTGCAATCATATCATCAACATACACCTCGATCTCCTTGTGCATCATATCATGAAACAAGGTAGTCATAGCTCGTTGATACGTGGCTCCGACATTCTTCAAACCGAAGGGCATCACTTGATAACAGAATGTTCCCCAAGGCGTGATGAATGTTGTCTTCTCCATATCCTCGGGTGCCATCTTAATTTGATTATATCCGGAAAATCCGTCCATAAACGAGAAGACATTGAATTTAGTTGTATTATCTACCAACATATCAATATGTGGTAGAGGGAAATCATCTTTCGGACTAGCTTTATTCAAGTCTCGATAATCCACACACATCCGGACTTTTCCATATTTCTTAGGCACAAGCACAACATTGGCCACCCATTGAGGATATGTAGAAGTCACCAGAAACCCCGCATCAATTTGCTTATGAACTTCCTCTTTAATCTTCACTGCCATGTCAGGATGAGTTGTTCTGAGTTTCTGCTTCACAGGCACACACTTAGGCTTCAAAGGTAGGAAATGTTGCGCGATATCAATATCTAGACCAGGCATGTCTTCATATGACCAGGCAAAGACATCGACGTATTCTCGTAGCAACCCAATCAACCCCTTTTTAACAGATTCTTCCAGGAGTGCCCCAATTTTCACTTCTTGCACACAATCTTCAGACCCCAAGTTAACTGTTTCCAGATTCTCAGGATGCGGCTGAATGATCTTCTCTTCATGCTCAAGTAGACGGGTAATCTCGTCAGGAATCTCTTCAACATCATCTTCTTCTGCCTCCAATACAGGGAACTCAAAGTTGTGAGATGGTGTTGGATCATTATGTTCAATGGGTTTGATCAACCTGCATAATAATTTTGGATATAAAGAGATTTTAGAATTCAAACAAGGCAAATCATTATGCAGATGAAAAGATTGATTTTATTCTATTTTTTAGGGTTTTATGTGATCACCAATTTCATGCAAAAAAGTGAAAAATGAAAATAATTGGAAAAACAAACATATAACATGAATTTATTGGATGAAAATATCATTGTATTTATGAGCCAACAATGTAATCACTCCTCCTTTCGGCATGGGAGAAGGGTGTTTAAACACAATGAACATTACTTTGACTTATGGAGAACTGTTGGAATATCAACAACGACCCAATTATTGCAGACCCCTCCAGGGATGACAAAGTTGCCAAAATCTCCCTCTGCATCCTCTTCCACAATAGCAGCAGCTTCCTCATTTTAAACAGTATGGATGAATCCACCACTCTTGAACAGCCCATGCTTGTTGAAAACGCCAGAAGAATACCCTATGCTAGCCTGGGATTTGTTGTCTTCCAGCTTGATCATTTGCCCTAATCCAGTAGTTATACCATGCTCAATGGCCAACCTAGCATCATTATAGGACGCAAATAAAGAAGTTCCTTTCTTAGTAGGCTCAGCAATAGATAAAGCTTGTAACAGCGTTCCAACTTCATCCTCAGCATCTATGTAAGAAAAGGAAGATAAATGGCTAACCAGGAGAGCCTTTTCTCCCCTACCACCACTAGCTTCTTATTTTTGACAAACTTCAATTTTTGGTGAAGAGTGGATGTCACGGCACCTGCCTCGTGAATCCATGGTCTGCCCAACAGACAGTTATACGATGGGTGAATATCCATGACCTGGAAGGTGATTTGGAAATCACTGGGTCCGATCTTGACTGGGAGCTCAACCTCTCCAATCATAGTTTTACGGGACCCATCGAAAGCTTTAACCACTACTCCACTTTGCCTAATGGGAGGCCCCTGATATGACAATTTAGCAAGAGTGGACTTTGGCAACACATTCAGCGACGATCTAGTGTCCACCAGCACATTGGACATGGCATCATCTTTGCAGCTCATAGAGATGTGTAGTGCCAAATTGTGGTCTCTTCCCTCCTCAGGGAGATTAGCATCACAAAAACTCAAATTGTTACAAGCGGTGATGTTTGCAACAATACTGTCAAATTGTTCAATCGTGACGTCATGATCTACATATGCCACATCCAACACCTTCTGCAGAGCTTCTCAGTATGGTTCTGAATTCATCAATAAAGACAATACATAGATCTTCGATGGTGTCTATAGAAGCTGATCTACAATGTTGTACTCATTCCTTTTAATGAGCCTCAGCATCTCATCACAATCTTCTTTCGTATTGCCATTTTGGCCAGTAGAGAGAGAAGTTTTCATAACAGAGGTAGGTTTAACGACAGCAAGTGCCGGATTCGGAGTATTCGCAGCAGTCACAACTGGGCGTTCAGCATAATCAGCAACATCGTCCCTTCTGACATCAGCTTGGGGTCTCGGCGGAGCCGAGAAAACACGACCGCTACGGGTCAGGCCGCTGACGTCGACAATATTAACAACAGAGGTATAGGGCAGGGGCACCTCCTTCCCATCCTCCAATGCCACATCATTGTAGCGATAGGGAACCGCCTTATTAGAAGAGTATGGAACAGGGCCAACTGGTTTAATAATCAAAGAAGGAGAAGCCTTCTGCTTGCTACCATCATACTTGATGACAACATGCTTAGGGATCCAAAATACCTGAGATATTACATTGACTTCCTCATCATCCTCATCAACATTTCGATTCTGAAATATCTCAATGACTCTTTCATCCAACATTTCTTGAATGTATTTGCTGACTTGGCGACTCCTTGTTTGATTGATAGTGCAAACTCGGCATCTGTCGTGGTCGTGCTCGTAATGACTGTACTCACCCAACAGTCTGTGCATCTCGACTAGAGAGTGTCAAATATGGCTGGCATATTTGACTTTATATTTACCAGGACAACCCTGGACCATGTTGACAGAGGATTTCCCATGCTCGGGCAATGGGTTCTTCTTCACCTTAGGACCTACGTCCTCCAAACACAGGATACCATAACTCACAAGGTCTTGAACCTTGGTCTTCAATGGGTAGCAATTTTCCACGTCATGTCCGGGAGCTCCGGAATGATAAACACAGTGTAGCTCGGGCTTATACCACCACTAAGGGTTGGTAGGTATAGCCGGTGGGTCTCGTGGAGTAATCAATTTCCTCTCTATCAAAGAGGGATACAATTCGAAATAGGTCATGGGAATAGGATCGAAGGTGACCTTCTTCATCTCGTAACTTGTACTAGCTTGATTGTTGTTTCGAGGCTGGTAGGCCTGTTGTTGAGGACGATGTTGTTGTTGTTGATATTGTGGATGTTGTTGTTGCTGATTATTATTGTGATGCTGATATTGTTGATTATCTCTGAAAACAGGTGCTATGTGAGCCACCTGATGTTGGTTACCGGCAGGCCGCACGGTCTTCCTCCTTACTGAGGGTCTTCTAGATTTAGCATGGGAGGTCACAGCATGTGCCTCGCCATCTTTCTTCTTTCCAAACGTCCCATACCGTTTGGCAGAAGAGCCTTCTTCTCTGGTCAGGCGCCCTTCCCTGACTCCTTCTTCTAGACGCATCCCCATATTCACCATCTCGGTGAAGTCAGAAGGAGCGCTGGCAACCATCCGCTCGTAATAAAAAGAACTCAAGGTCTTCAGAAAGATCTTGGTCATTTCCTTCTCCTCCAGCGGGGGCACAATCTATGCTGCTAACTCTCGCCACCTCTGGGCGTACTCTTTAAAAGTTTCCTTGTCCTTCTGGGACATGGCTCTCAATTGATCCCTATCGGGAGCCATATCCACGTTATACTTGTATTGCTTGACGAAGGCCTCGCCAAGGTCATTGAAGGATCGGATGTTCACGCTGTCCAAGCCCATATACCATCTTAGGGCAACACCGGACAAACTGTCCTGGAAGTAGTGAATGAGAAGTTGATCGTTGTCGGTCTGAGTCGACATTTTCCTGGTATACATGACCAGGTGGCTGAGAGGGCAAGTATTTCCCTTGTACTTTTCATAGTCAGGTACTTTGAACTTTACAGGGATTTTGACGTTTGGGACCAAGCAGAGTTCAACAGCAGACTTGCCGAATAGGTCCTTTCCTCTGAGAGTTTTCAATTCCTTGTGGAGCTCAAGAAATTGATCATTCATAGCATCCATCTTTTCATAGACATCTGGGCCCTCAAACGACTCATAATGATAGATGGTGTCGTCTACTCTAGGCATAGTATGCACAACAGGAGGTGGAACGGCAAAGACCGAGCTAGATGCCGGTAAAGAAGCAAATGTGGGTGCAGGACCCTCAGGCATGAAGTTGGGAGGCATCCCTCAAGGAAATCCAGCTGGCATAGCTGTTGGTGCAAAGTGGGCGCTGGCCGCAGGCATGGTTGAAGAGGCAATCTTAGAGATGACTGTCCTCTGGGGAGGAGTTGAAGGCGTCGGAGACGACTGGCTCTGGGCAGCCATGAAAGACTCCATCAGGGCAGTCAATCTGGCCACTTCCTCCTTAAGTTCACGGTTCTCTTTCTCCAAATGATCCATTAGTCTTGATGCGTTGGCTCGGGTGTAGTACCGGTGAGTCAGCTTGTCTTCAAAATAAATGAAAAACACAGAGTTAGAAGCCTGGAGCAAAACCTGCTTATGCACATGATGCATGCAATGCATATGGTTTAATTTTTTATATCAGAGGAACTTTAGAGTCCTATTTGCAAATATTGGAAATTTTAAACATTTATCACATATGGAAATATCACATCAATAATATTTGGAAATATTTTTACACCAAAGAAGTACAGTCCTGGTAACCAAATACAAGAGAAAAGGAAAATAATCATCCCATGGAACCCTAGAAACAATCATCTAAAGCTCTGGAGACTGGAAGATAAGCTGCACGAAGCCTCTTCACCTCCCTCTCATAGGATGCCTCCATATCTGCCTTCTCTTTGGCGAGTCGATCATACTTCCTTTTCCAAAACTTGGAAGACTGAGGAAGTAGAGAAGTCAGTGCATCATCAGGCTCATCAATGACCTGGTGCTCAAGGAACTCTATCAAAGCATCTTTCTCCCTAATCTGCTGAAGCAACTCCTCTCGTTCACGAATCCAGGAACGCGAACGGTCTTCGTCTCTCAACTCCTCTACTCCTTGGTCAAGGAGGGTTGAAGGCCCAACCACAACCAAAGGTGTAGGTCTTGGATACTCATAAGGAATGAGGTACTCTGAAGCTCTCCTCCTAACCCAAGAGGTATAGGGTTCCAAAGCGATACAGTTCTTCAGACCTAGATCTTTCCTTCCCTTCCTATGGATCTTGCGCCAAGAGCGGACCATGCTGCCCTTCAAGCCTTAGGGATCTTTACCCTTCTGAAAGAACACACCCTCTAATAGAATGTTATTAGGTTTATCCTTTAGGGGGAACCCAAGCTGACGACATGCCAAAATAGGGTTGTAGTTAATCCCACCACATGTACCAAGAAGAGGCACATTGGAGAATTCACCATAAGAGTCGATAATCTGCACACCATCATATACACGGTTGTACCAAAAGATATCATCATTAGCGAGAGACATAAGTCTCGTGGACCACCGTAGACATCCTTTGTTCTCTTTGAAGGCGACCGTCTGTGGCAAGTGCGAAATAAACCACTTGTACAACAGAGGCAAACATCACACAATGTTACCACCATCCTTTGCATTCCTCATATGCAAACAAAAGTAAATGTCACCCAACAGAGTCGGAATGGGATTAAGAGTAGAGAAAGTCCTAATAGCGTTCACATCTACAAACTTGTCGATGTTGGGGAATAACACTAGCCCATAGATGAGAAGTACAAATATGGCCTAAAAGGCGTCCTCACTCATGGCCTTCCCATACATAGTAGCTTGAGCACTAAGGAACTCAGAAGGGAGACCTTGAATTCCACCTTTGGTAGTCATAGGAGCACCAACCAGAGATTCATCTATATGCAACATATCCGCTATCTCTTTAGAAGTAGGAACACTCTCTAAGCCACTGAACGACAACTGGTCTAGAATAGGTATACCCACAAGGTAGGCATACTCCTCAAGCGTGGGCAAAAGCTGAAAATCCGAAAATGTGAAGCAACGGTACAAGAGATCATAAAACTGCACCAATACACTCATCAATCCTTCGTCCACTTGAGTAGTCAGAATAGATAGAAGCTTCCCATAACGAGCCTTGAAACCCAAGGGATCTAATACATAGGATGTCAAATTCCTTAGCTCTTTCAAGTCGGGTTGTCTGAAACTGTACTTCTTTGTATTCCTTCTTTGTCTTTCCATGTCTGAAAATTTGCAAATAGACCTCTTAAGTTCCTTGAAAATTTTCTCATTGTTGATGATATGGATGCAAATGGGTGCATGAATGCATGAATGCAACAATCACACTCAAGGGTCAAACAAAGCACACCAAACAAAGGTCATGGGATGGATCATGTCATCCTTAATATCAATCATCCATTTTGGTGGATTATGGTTTACACCTTATCAACACCCAAGTTCCATTGATATTAAGGACACAAGAACGGATCAACCATGAGTCAAGGGTTTGTTGCAAGTCACGAGCATGGAGTCTCGGTTAAGAGCCACCCATGTTCTACAAGAGATTCCCATGGTCATCATCCCATCTTTCAGATATTATCGAATAAATGACTACTCGTATTCCAAAAATATTCTCAAGAGAGACTCCTATGAGTGTAGTATCGCGTAATAATCGTATCAAATCTTACACTTGAACGACTTTCGCACTACATCCTAAGAATAGGCCAAGATGGCCTTGGTAAAGTAAGGTTCTTGGCTTCTAAGGTCTATATTGGAAAGAGTAATGTCTAACCACAACTACTTGTGTGACATTATTAATCCCAACATGATCTACCAAGCGAATAGGCTTGCAAGTCAACTTGCTAATGAATAACTCCACATAAGTCAACAAGACTATGCCATTCTCCTATCCTAAGTGCACTCGAGTTCGGGTATAGAACTCATCTCACAAAGATCACCAAGCATACAAGGAATTAATATTCAAGCAATTCAATCATTACAATACAATACATTAATCCCAAATTGCGTAAAAATATGTCACAAAAATAATAAACACAACAATACAACAAATATGAAAAGTAGGCAAAACCCACTAGGCAAATGATTGTCCCTAGCAGAGTCGCCACTTTTCTGGAGCGGGGTATTCGTTACCATTAGAGATATTGACTAAATCCAAGGTAAACCATACAAGTCGAGTCACCACCGCACTTCTATTTATCCAAAGGAATGGTTAGAAAGAGAACAAAAACCTAAAAGTTTTATCGAATCAAAAACTAGTAAACATGTCAGAGATCGGGGTAAGGGGGTTGGTTATGCAATGGGAGGTTTTAAGCACCCAAAACATCTTAGGTACTCCTAGGGAGCCCTTTTCACATTTGTTGTAAGGTTGGTATTTTGTGAAAATTTATTTGTGCAAACATGATTGAAGAGATGAGAAGAGAATATACAAGTTAATTACAATTTGTGTTTTGATGGATAAACCCATTGCCTACGTGCCATCTTAAAAAAGATTAGGATCAAAACCTCATAGTTTAGGGTAAAAATCTCAAAATGAGTTGGTGAATTGATTGGTCCAAAAGCCTTAAGGTCTTTTGTTATCCAAGGGAGAAAACTCAACCTAAAACCACAAATCCACCATGTGAGGATAGCTTCAACATGCTAGTGAGGGCTTAACCCTATAATAAGCATGGAAGACTCGTTGTCAATCACTAAGGATATAGGTGAGTATTACATCTACCTCAAGGATAACTCAAACCTAATAGCTAAACGTTATGAAAAAGTTTTGATTAAGAAAGTGGCCATTGAAACCACAAAAGTATTTGAATGAGTTATATTTACCAATGAAAAGTATTTACAAAATATGGTCAAAGTTGACTTAAAGATTCAATTCAAAATAAGTGTTATGAAAGGAAAGTTTGAAAATCAAAAGCATAAGGCTTAGGTTTCTACTGTTTAAAAATAAATGTTAAATGTTTGCACAAAAGTTTTGGCTTGGGTTAGAGTGGAGGGAAGAAGAAGAATGGCTCCTAATCATACAAGAGATGAAGGATAAGAAACAAGACCACAAATGGAGTTCCTCTCTTGAGATCATATTGATGATCCAAGTAGCTCCCATCCTTTGGAATATGCAAGCAAAATAAGTGTAAGCTCAAGCAATCAATATAATCAAATAAGCTCTTAGAAGATCCCCAATGTCTCTAGTATGTTTCATTATGGATGAACATGGCAATGGTCCTTCAATTTGGCTCAAATAGGATTCCCTAGCACAAAAGCACAGACATCAAAAGGTTCCATGAAGCAAATCAAGAATGGACAAGAGTGAGTTTAGAGAGTTGGTCCTCCTAATCCATCTTCAATATTAAGGTCCTTTTACTCCAATTTTGCATAGGGAATATCCTAGAAACTAAGTCCATTTGTCCATTTTTTGCATTTGGTCCACAACAATCAAAACAAAACATAAGCACAACAATATATACACAATTATGTGCTCAAGTGAGCAAAAGACAAATTGCATTAACATAAACATGTACTCAAGTGAGCAAAGAGCAAAACGAATGAATAATATGAACAAGAATAGTAAATTGCATAAATGTAAAGAGTAAGAATTAAATGTTAATGGTTAATGGTTGGTGTTAGAGTTAGTGTGCCATAAGGCAATTTAGCGCTATGTTAAGCAATCGTAATTGGACTTATGTATAAGTCACAACTATCTGAGGCCGGTCAATAATAATGTAGGCAACAACACAAGTTAGAGGTCTTGATTAGTGAATCAAACTCCAACAACTTGCCATGCCAAAAAGAAGATGAGAAATGATCTTGTATTGATTTAGGTTCTTTGCATGATTTAGGAAGCAACTTATCCTTAATGCAAAGCCATTCACTTGATCCATGATCAAGATGAATTAGATTTGAATCAAGGAAGATTAAACCTCCATGTATCAATTCTAACCACCAATCTTTAACTCATTGATCAAAAAGAAAAAAGAAGAAGAAGAAGAAGAAGATGGAGAATTAAAGTGCATTAATAGAAATGGAATAAGATCATCAACAAGCATTGACCAAAGATAAAGAAGATCAAGGTCAAACAATAGAAAACATAAGCAAAATGAAGATTGGAAGTCAATAAACAAATAAAATATTTTTGGCATTTTTTAATATTAAAATAAAACTTGAATTAAAATAATAAAGAGGTCAAACTTCAAACTCACTTCAAATCAACTTTGAAAAGTCCAAGTGAATTATCTCAAGTTCAACAAGGTCAAACAAAGTTTGACAAAAAATTTCAGCATTTTTAGAAGTCAGAAACTATTTTAAATCAATTAAAAATGCATAAAAATAACCTAATTGAATTAAAATGTCAAATAAATCTCAAATCAATTAATAAATTGATGAGAATATTTTTCATAGATCTATCATCATTTAAAGAGGTTGGAAATATATTTTTGTATTTTTTGAATATCAAAAACTATTTTAAATGAATTAAAAATAACCAGAAAAGAGAAAATTACTAAAAAATATCAAATTATAAAATAAAAAATATTAATAATCATTTTTAGAAAGTAGAAATTAAAAGGAGAAAAAAGAAATTGGTCTCATATTTTTTGGACCAATACTGAGAGAGATATGAATTTTTAAAGAGAAATGGAATTAAAAGAAATAAAAGAATTAAAATCAGAAATTAGAAAATAGGAAAATGCGTGGACCGTTTGATCTGAGCTCATTAATTGAGCTGGCAGATCATGAGGTCATGAAACGCGCGCCTACCATGCTCCCTGGTCAACTAAAGCGCACATTGCCAAATAAAAAGTCATAATGTTGGATGCATGTGATTGAATCTGGAAAAAAGAATGGATCCTTCAGATCAAATCTGGGAACCAGACGGTGGCCAGCGCCACCGTCTTCTCCGGCCAAGTCAAAAATTGCAGAGATTAAAATGGTAACCAAAAGGCAAGATCCAGGCATCAATCGAGAGTTGGGGTGATCTACATCACCCTTGTACCACTCAAATCCATTCTAGATCTCTATATTGAGAGAAATCAGAAGTGGAAGATCTGTGGTGTTCATATTAACTTCATGATTTTTAAAAATTGAAAGAACAACAATGTTGCCTCTATGTAGAGGACTTCAGATCACACAACAACAATGAGAATTAAGCACTATGCAAGCTGATTCGAAGAAAATAACATTTGAAGTAAACCTTTGATTTGCAAGGTTTTGAGTCACAATTCTTGGATGCTATTGCTTACAGTCCACACTATAGATCAAGGAGAAAAAAGTTTAAGAACTTTAAGATCTAAAAATTGATCAATGAAACCAAAGTTCAGATCTCAAAATTTTAGAGAAAAGTGAGCTAGTTCCTTTAGTGATGGTTGTGGTTTCAGTTTAGCAACAATTAGGGCGCCTTTAGGTTGAAGAATTATGAAGCTATGGCATGGTATTTATAGGCAATGTAATGCTGAATGCATGATTTCACATTTGCATGAATGGAATGGGCCTCCATGCATGGGCCTGTACAGACGCATGGAGGGCCCAATTCCAACTGGATTTGATAGTTGATGCATGATGAAAGCAAAATGGACGTGCATATTGGATAGTAGTAGCTCATGCAAGGCAAATTAAATGATTTTCCAAAATTGCACTATTATGTTCAAGCTTTCGAAAATGATGTGCCAAAAATGGAAACACCACCTTATGAGTAATGGTTGGAAAGCTTATTGCATAAGGATCATTTTTTATGTTGATCAAAACTCCATGTGGGCCTTGGAAATTGATGAAAATTAGCCATGAAGTGTAGGGTGGAAAACATGCATATGTGAGATTTTCAAAATTGGCCAAAGTTCAAGCCCTTATGTCTCAATGATGCAACCTCCAAATGACAAAATCTTCAACACCAAAGTTGTATATCTTTTCAAGGAAATAAATTTGGACTTAAAGTTTGCATTATTTGGACTTTTTATGAAGAAGTTATGGGCACTTGAAGTTGGACTTTTTCGCATTTCAATGCATTTGGTCCAAAGTGACCTATAATATTTTGCATTATCACATGTATTTCTTTTGAGATTTTGAAATTTTGCTAAAACTAACATTTGAAGTAGACATCGTAAGCTTTCCAATGAATTTTATCTCACCTCAAAATCATGAAAAATGAAGGAGTTATGTCCTTGGGAAGTTGACCCAAAATTAGGGTTTCAGTCAAAATGACCTATAATGTTTTGGAATGGATGATGACCTTCCAAGGTTCAAATCAATTTTTGATGAACATGAAAGTTGTTCATATGGTTCTTAAGAACATTGTTTATCTTGGGGTCATCTCCATTTCACAAACACATAAAAAGTTAGGTCTCACTGGATTTCAAAATAGTCAGATGAATTGACTAATCAACTTCTCAAGTCCAAACCTCATATCTTGATGAATTAATGATTGAGGACACTCAATTAAGTTAAAATATGCATGAAATGATGAGTGAAATAACTTCCCTTAATTGTATTTGATCATGGATTGAGATTGCTTCATGAGCAAGGCACAGTTGATGAACAAATGAATTAGGGTTTCCTTGGGAAACAAGCCTCAAGCCCTTTGATTTGCTTTGATCAAAATGATGAATTGAGATACTTGGGAGTCATATTTAATGGATGAGAGATTTGGGAACCATTTCCATGCTTGCTTTCATCTTCTCTTGGCTATATCAATGCACATAGGATCTCCTAGAAGCTTTTAGACCTTGTGACTGCTCAATCTACAAACAAGAGATACTAGTGACATATTTTTGTGGTTTTTTTTAGTAAATAGAATGAGAAAAGAAATAATATACAATTCAAGCATGCTTGGTGATCTCAAACCAACTCACAAGAGATCCCAACCCAAGGTACAGGAACCAAGATGCTTATGATCCTTGAGGCAATGTAAATGCAATGTTATGATGCCATGAGGGATCTTAGGGTCAAAATTGGGGTCTTACAGAATGGAGCAACTTGGATCATCTTTATGATCTCAATAAGGGAAATCCAATGTGGTTTTATTTATCTTCCTTCATCTTTGCATGTTTAGGACCTAGCCCTTCTCTTCTTCTCTCCACTCTAACCCTAGCCAAACTTTTGTGCAAACATTAACATTGTTTTCAAAAATTAGAAACCTAGGCATTATGCCTTCTCTCCACTCTAACCCTAGCCAAACACTTATTTTGAATTGAAGCCTAAGTCAACTTTGACCTTATTTTGTAAATACTTTTCATTTGTCAATACAACTCACTCAATTGTTTTGTGGTTCCAATGGCCACTTTTGCCAAAGCTTTTCATAAACATTAGCTATTAGGTTTGAGTTATCCTAGAGGTTGATATAATACTCACCTATATCCTTAGTGATGGACTATAAGTCTTCCATGCTTATTATAGGGTTAACCCCTTACTAGCATGTTGAAGCTCTCCTCACATGGTGGACTTGTGGTTTTAGGTTGAGTTTTCACCCTTTGATAACAAAATACCTTAAGGCTTTTGGCAATCAATTCACCAACTTCTTTTGAGATTTTTACCCCGAACTACGAGGTTTTAATCCTACTTTTTTAAGATGGTACGTAGGCAATGGGTTTATCCATTCAAACATAAAATTTTAAATAACTTATATATTCTTCCCTCATCTCCCAATCATGTTTGCACAAATATTTTTCACAAATACCAACCTACCTTGCAACATTTGTAAAAAGGGCTCCCTTAGAGTACTAAGGATGTTTTGGGTGCTTAAAACCTTCCCATTGCATAACCAACCCCCTTACCCAGATCTCTGACATTTTTATTAGTTTTTGATTTGATAAAACTTCTCGGTTTTTGTTCACTTTCTAACCTTTCCTTTGGATAAATAGAAGTGCGGTGGTGACTCGAATTGTATGATCTACTTTTGATTTAGTCAATAAATCTAAAGGTAACGAATACCCCGCTACAGAAAAGTGGCGACTCTACTGGGGATCATTTGCCTAGTGGGTTTTGCCTACTTTTTGCCTTTGTTGTATTGTATGTTTATATTATTTTGTGACATATTTTTTGTGCAAATTTGGGATTACTGTATTGTTTGTAATGTATGAATTGCTTGATATATCAATTGCTTGTGTGCTTGGTGGTCTCTTGTGAGATGAGTTCTGAAATTCTGGTATCAGATATAAGATGTCGAAGGTAATGTCACGACACTGATATCTGGTTATAAACAATGGATAAACAGAAACAGAATGGTAAAGCAAATAACACAAGCAATTGTTAACCCAGTTCGGTGCAACTCATCTACGTCTGGGGGCTACCAAGCCAGGAAGGAAATCCACTAAAATAGAATTAAGTCAAAGACTATCCGTACACTTCACCAAGTTACAGTCTTTCTCACTTAATCTCCACCCGTGCAATTTCTACCTAAGCACTCTTAGATATGAGAACCCACTCACTTCCCTTACAAATCAGTCCAATTCAATCATCAATGGATGACTTGAATGACCTACAGACACAAACCCTAGCTCTCTCTCTCTAAATTTTGCTCAGTCTTGGTTGTGTGTTCAATCAGGTTTTCTAAGTCCCTTTTTATAGAAGTATTGGACACCTTGAAAACCCTAGATATATTTTCCAATCAAATATTTTCATATCAGCTGTAAAGATCTCCTTGGAAAATAAATAAATCTAGTTGATATCCCTGATAGAATGCGCCAGCTAGCCATATCTTCAATCAACCTATGATTGCCACCAATTGTGCAATCACAAAACACCAGACATTCATACTGAATGTTCTGTGTATAGGATGTCATGACGTCGGGTTTGACATCTGGAAAAATCCTGCATAATCCAGTTTCCTTTTATAGCAGGTACAACCATATCAGTTACCATGACAATGAGTATGTCAACTGAAACAATCCTGCAGCATATGTCTTCCATATAAGCTCCAGCAGGTACAACCAATATCAGAAGCCTTGTCAATGTATGTGGCATTCTGAAAAAATCCTGCTTGCATATGTTCTTCAACTCCAGCAGGTACATAGGATATCTCATGTTAAGACATCACACATGACATCTTGTGAACACTCTTTGTTTTACCAAAATTGCTGCCAACTCTTAGAATCAACAAGTTCTATACCCGAACTCGAGTGCACTTATGATAGGAGAATGACATAGTCCTGTTGACTTGTGTGGAGTTATTCCTTAGCAAGTTCACTTGCAAGCCCATTCACTTGGTGGAGGTTATGTTGGGATCAATAATGTCACACGAGTAGTCGTGGTTATGCATTACTCTTTCCAATATAAACCTTAGAAGCCAAGGACCTTAGATTACCTAGCCCATCTTGGCCAATTTTAGAACGTAGTGCGAAGATCGTTCAAGTGTAAGATTTGATACGATTGTTACGCGATACTACCCTCATAAGAGCCTCTCTTGAGAATATTTTTGGAATGCGAGTAGTCGTTTATCCGATAATATCCGAAAGATGGGATGATGACTATGGGGACCTCTTGTAGAACATGATTGTCAGGTTTAACCATAGTACACTCCCTTTGGGTGGTTCTTAACTGAGACTCCATGCTCGTGACTTGCAAAAAACCCTTGATTCGCGGTTGATCTGTTCTCGTATATCCTTAATATCAATGGAACTTAGGTGTTGATAAGGTGTAAACCATAATCCCCCAAAATGGATGATTGATATTAAGGATGACTTGATTCATCCTATGACCTTTGTATGGTGTGATTTGCTTGATCCTTGAGTGTGGTTGTTGCATCCATGCATTCATGCATTCGTACACATCCATATCATCAATAATGAGAAAATTTTCAAAGAACTTAAGAGGTCTATTTGCAAATTTTCAGACATGGATAAGCAAAGAAGGAATACGAAGATGTACAGTTTCAGACAACCCGACTTGAAAGAGTTAAGGAGTTTGACATCCTATGTATTAGATCCCTTGGAGTTCAAGGCTCGTCATGGGAAGCTTCTGTCTATTCTTGCTACTCAGGTGGATAAAGGTCTGATGAGTGTGCTGGTGCAGTTCTATGATCCCTTGTACCGTTGCTTCACTTTTCCGGATTTCCAGCTTTTGCCTACGCTTGAGGAGTATGCCTATCTTGTAGGTATACCTATTCTAGATCAGTTGTCGTTCAGTGGCTTGGAGAGAGTTCCTTCTTCTCAAGAGATTGTTGATATGTTGCATATATATGAATCTATTGTTGGTGCTCATATGACTACCAAGGGTGGAATTCAAGGTCTCCCATCTGATTTCCTCATTGCTCAAGCTATTATGTTTGGGAAGGCCATGACTGAGGACGCCTTTGAGGCCATATTTGTACTTCTCATCTATGAGCTAGTGTTATTCCCCAACATCGACAACTTTGTGGATCTGAACGCCATTAGGATTTTCTCTACTCTTAATCTCGTTCCAAATCTGTTGGGTGACACTTATTTCTCTTTGCATATGAGGAATACAAAGGGTGGTGGTACCATTGTGTGCTGCTTGCCTCTGTTGTACAAGTGGTTTATTTCGTACTTGCCACAGACGGTCGCCTTCAAGGAGAACAAAGGATGTCTACGGTGGTCCACGAGACTTATGTCTCTCACTAATGATGATATCTTTTGGTATAACCATGTATATGATTGTGTGCAGATTATTGACTCTTGTGGTGAATTCTCCGATGTGCCACTTCTTGGTACATATGGTGGAATTAACTACAACCCTATTTTGGCACGTCACCAGCTTGGGTTCCCCTTAAAGGATAAACCTAATAACATTTTGTTAGAAGGTGTGTTCTTTCAAGAGGGTAAAGATCCCCAAGACTTGAAGGGCAGAATGGTCCGCGCTTGGCGCAAGATTCATAGGAAGGGAAGGAAAGAGCTTGGTCCGAAGAATTGTATTGCTTTGGAACCCTATACCTCATGGGTTAGGAGGAGAGCTTCTGAGTATCGCATGCCCTATGATTACCCGAGACCTACACCTATGGTTATGGTTGGGCCTTCAACCCTCCCTAACCAAGGATTAGAGGAGTTGAGAGATGAAGACCGTTCGCGTGGTTGGGTTCGTGAGCGAGAGGAGCTACTTCAGCACCTTAGGGATAAGGATGCTTTGATAGAGTTTATGGAGCATCAGGTTATCGACGAGCCTGATGATGTGGTGACTTCTCTTCTTCCTCAGTCTTCCAGGTTTTAGAAGAGGAAGTACGATCGACTCGCCAAGGAGAAGGCGGATATGGAGGTAGCCTATGAGAGAGAGGTGAAGAGGCTTTGTGCAGCTTATCTTCCGGTCTCGAGAGCTTTGGACGATTGTTTCTAGGGTTCCATAGGATTTTCATTTTCCTTCTCTCTTGTATTGTATTTGGTTACCAAGACTGTACTTCTTTGGTGTAAATTTTTTTCCAGATATTATTGATATGATTATTCCATATATGTCTAAATGATTAATATTTTCCAAATATTTGCAAATCGATCTCTAAAAGTTCCTCTGATTAAAAAAATAAATCATATGCACAAGCATTGCATGCATCATGTGCATAAGCAGGTTTTGTTCCAGGGCTTCTTGTTTAGTGGTCTAACTCTGTGTTTTTCATTTATTTTGAAGATAAGCTGACGCACCGGTACTACACCAGAGCCAACTCACCAAAGCTAATGGATCACCTAGAGCAAGAGAACAGAGAACTCAAGGAGGAAGTGGCAAGATTGACTACCCTGATGGAGTCTTTCTTGGCCGCCCAAAGTTAGTCGTCTCCAACGCCTTCAACTCCTCGCCAAAGGACGGTCATTTCAGAGGTTGCTTCCTCTACCGTGCCTGCTGCCAGTGCCCACTTTGCGCCGTCTGCTATGCAGACGGGTTTCCCTGGGGGATGCCCGCTAACTTTGCTCCAGAGGGTCTCGCCCCTACTTTTGCTTCTCTATCGGCATCTAGCCCGGTCCTTGCTCTGCCACCTCCAGTCGTGCATACTTTGTCGAGAGTTGATGACATCATTTACCACTCTGAGTCATCTGAGGGCCCAGATGTCTACGAGAAAATGGACGCTATGAATGATCAATTCCTTGATCTGCGCAAGGAACTTAAAACTCTCAGAGGAAAGGACCTCTTTGGCAAATATGCTGTTGAGCTATGTCTCATACCTATTGTCAAGATTCCTGTTCAATTCAAAGTGCCTGACTTTGAAAAGTACAAAGGAAACACTTGCCCGCTCAGCCATCTTGTGATGTATGCACGCAAGATGTCGACTCAGACCGACAACGATGAACTCATAATCCACTACTTCCAGGACATCCTGTCTGGTGCCGCTTTGAGATGGTACATGGGCCTGGATATTGCGAACATCCGCTCCTTCAACGACCTTGGCGAATCCTTCGTCAAGCAGTACAAATACAACGTTAATATGGCTTCCGATAGGGACCAACTGAGGGCCATGTCCTAGAAGGAGAAATAAACATTCAAGGAGTACGCCCAGAGGTGGCGTGAATTGGTGGCACAAATTGTGCCCCTGTTTGAAGAGAAGGAGATGACGAAGATCTTTCTCAAGACTTTAAGCTCTTTCTACTTCGAGCGGATGATTGCTAGCGCTCCTTCTGACTTCACCGAGATAGTGAACATGGGGATGCGTCTAGATGAAGGAGTCAAGGAAGGGCGCCTGACTAGAGAAGAAGGCTCTTCTGCCAAATGTTATGGGGCGTTTGC
The DNA here is from genome assembly GCF_024323335.1 of Lathyrus oleraceus. NCBI lineage: Eukaryota > Viridiplantae > Streptophyta > Magnoliopsida > Fabales > Fabaceae > Lathyrus > Lathyrus oleraceus. Next base: position 330,728,100 of record NC_066580.1, on the reverse strand, counting down.
CAAGAAGAAAGATGGTGAGGCACATGCTGTGACCTCCCATGTTAAATCAAGAAGACCTTCTGTGAAGAGGAAGACTGTGCGTCCCGCTAGTAACCAGCACCAGGTGGCTCATATAGCACCTGTTTTCAGAGAGAATCAGCATTATCAGCATCATAATCAGAACCAGCAACAGCAACATCAACAGTATCAGCAACAGCAGCACCGTCCTCAACAGCAGGCCTACCAGCCTTGAAACAACAATCAAACCATCACTAGCTATGATAGGAAGAGGGTCACTTTTGATCCTATTCCAATGACCTACGCTGAATTATATCCTTCATTGATTGAAAGGAAATTGATTACTCCACGTGACCCACCTGCTATACCTACCAACCCTCAGTGGTGGTATAAGCTCGAGCTTCACTGTGTTTATCATTCTGGTGCTCCCGGACATGATGTGGAGAACTGTTACCCTCTCAAGACCAAAGTTCAAGACCTTGTTAGAAGTGGTATTCTGTTTTTCAAGGACGTAGGTCCTAATGTGAAGAAGAACCCATTGCCCGAGCATGGGAAATCTGTTGTTAATATGGTTCAGGGTTGCCCTGGTAAATACAAAGTCAGATATGTCAGCCATATCAGACAATCACTGGTCGAGATGCACAGACTGTTGTGTGGATACAGTCACTATGAGCATGACCATGACAGTTGCCGTGTATGCACTGTCAATGAGAGAGGATGTCGTCAACTCAAGAAAGACATCCAAGAAATGTTGGATTAGGGTGTAATTGAGATACTTCAGAATCGTGACGAGGATGAAGTTAATGTGATATCCCCTGTATTTAGGATACTTGAGCCTGTTGTTGTCAGATACGATGGCAACAAGCAGAAGGCTTCTCCTACTCTCATTATTAAGCCAGCTGGCCATGTTCCATACTCTTCCAACAAGGATGTTCCCTATCGTTATAATGCTGTTGCATTAGAAAATGGGAAGGAGGTGCCTCTACCCTCCACTTCTATTACCAATATTGGTGATGTCAACGGTTTGACCCGCAATGGTCGTGTATTTTCGGCGCCGCCGAAACCCCAGGCTGACACCAGAAGAGCTAATGTTGCTGATAGTGCTACCCGTCCTTTGGGGAATTCTTCTTCTTGTCTGAATCCGGCACTTGCTGTTGATATACCTGCCGCTGTTACTAGAACTCTTGTCCCTGCTGGCTAGAATGACATGATTAGAGAGGACTGTGATAAGATGCTGAGGCTCATCAAGAAGACTGAGTACAATGTTGTAGATCAGCTTCTACAAACGCCTTCAAAGATATCTGTGTTGTCTTTCTTGATGAATTCTGAGCCACACTGTGAAGCTTTGCAGAAGGTGTTGGACGTGGTGTACGTAGATCACGATGTAACCATAGAACAATTTGATAGCATTGTTGCAAACATTACTGCTTCTAACAACCTGAGTTTCTCTGATGCTGATCTCCCTGAGGAGGGAAGAGACCATAATTTGGCACTTCACATCTCTATGAACTGCAAGGATGATGCCTTGTCTAATGTGCTGGTAGACACATGATCATCGCTGAATGTGTTGCCAAAATCCACTCTGGCCAAACTGTCATACCAGGGGCCTCCCATGAGGTAGAGTGGAGTGGTTGTCAAAGCTTTTGATGGATCGCGTAAGACTGTGATTGGCGAGGTTGAACTCCCAGTCAAGATAAGACCTAGTGATTTCCAGATCACTTTCCAGGTCATGGATATCCACCCATCATATAGCTATTTGTTGGGCAGACCATGGATTCACGAGGCAGGCGCCGTGACATCCACCCTACACCAAAAGTTTAAGTTCGTCAAGAACAAAAAGTTGGTGGTGGTAGGGGGAGAGAAGGCTCTCTTGGTTAGCCATCTGTCTTTCTTTTCTAATATTGATGCTGAGGATGAGGTTGAGACGTTGTTCCAAGCCTTGTCTATTGCTGAGCCTTCTAAGAAAGGAACTTCTTCATTTGCCTCCTACAATGATGCGTAGTTGGCCATTGAGCATGGCACAACTACTGGTTTAGGACAAATGATCAAACTGGAAGACAATAAATCCCGGGCTGGCATAGGGTACTCTTTAGGAACTTTCAACAAGCACGGTCTGTTTCAGAGTGGTGGTTTCATCCACACGGTCGTAGACCAAGAGGTTGTTGCTATAGTGGAAGATGATGCATAGGAAGATTCTGGCAACTTTGTCATTCCTGGAGGAGTCTGCAATAATTGGGTCGTTTTTGATGTTCCAACAGTTGTCCATAAGTCCACGTAATGTTCATTTTGTTTAAAAACCCTTCTCCCATGTGTCGCATTACGCGAAAAATCGGCGGGAAAAAGAAACACAGAGCCGCCACCGTGCGTTATTTATCCCAAAGGAGGGAAAGGAAACGCTCGAAGTAAACCTGGAAAGGAATGGTCTCGCGACCAGAGATTGCAAGGATCGGGAGTCGGTTATGCAAAGGGAAGGTATTAGCACCCCCACGCATCCGTCGTACTCGACGGGATCCACGCTCAGAAAGAATAGAAGAAAGGTTGCTAAAGATACTGCTCAAAACTGCATAACACTGGAATGAAACACAGAAAAGACGGAGGAAGCGGACTCGACAGGATATCGCATCCTGGGCCTACGTAGTTTGTCAGACACAAACATCAGAGTTGACGTAGTTCAGGGATAGAGGAAACGGGCTCGCTAGGATGTCGCATCCTATGCATACGTATCTTCTCTAACCAGAGTAAGAATCAGAGCACTCGTAGCTCGGCTAACGCACGCCAAACAAAACACAAACAGGAAACCGACTGCCAATCGCTGGACTTACGTCAGACTCCACACAAACGGGCAAACATGGAAACCGGATGCCAATCGCTGGACTTACATCAGACTCCGAACCAACAAACACACACACAGGACACCGACTGCCAATCATTGGACTTATGTCAGACTCCACCAAGCAAACAAGAAGGTTGAAAAAGAAAAAGGGCGCCCGGAGAGATCTGCTCATCTCCTGCCTACGTACCTCATCTGGTATGAGGATCAGGGCGACGTAGTTCCCCTTAACCGGGAAAGAACTTCTATCCTAACCAGAGACAAGGGAGATAACAAGCTACTAGGGAGACTACGACTCGAGCCTAGAAGTTGTCATGCATACGATCCCTATGTTGAAGTCTCTATCCTAACTTGCACAGGAAGCAAGCTAGCCTAAATAGCACATCATAAAACACAAGCACAAGAGAGCAAGCACACACACTATATGCAAACAATTGGCTCACACAAGGCTAGGCTTTAGTCAAGGGGTCACATCAACCTCGACACACAAGCCAACTAGAAAAGGGTGTTGTTAGCTCTTAACCCTAACATTGAGAGTTAGGGTGAAGCAGATGAAATGGGAAGTGAGGGTGAGACCTCACAGCTCTTATCCCTGGCCTGGGAGAGCTTCAATCAATGAAAGTGTGGGAGTTCAGAATGTAGGAACTCTTCTCCACATGACTGACACAACAAGATCTTGGGTTTGGATTCAAAGTGCATTAACACATGGTGTGAGCAAAGTGAATGACACAACTGAATAGCAGGGGATGGATTGCACATCCCTTTTATCTGCCAATTGCCTGTTAAGAGGACTTTACCTGCTTGGCACAAAATTAAACAACCACAAACATTGCCTCTTAAGGAAGGCTTCAGACAAGTGCCTGCCAACATAACATGACAGGTCTTCCAGACTACATGAAGATCAAGGAATTATACCTAAGTGGTATGCCAACCACCAGCAAAGCAAAACAAAGTTCGAATGAACCTAAAGCAACTTAGGTACCTGTGGAAACAACTAAACCAATCAGTACAAAATCCAGACAAAGTCAACAGTCAATATCAAACAGACAACTCAATATGCAACACATAAGCCATAAACACAAGTGAACCATCATCAATGCCTACAAAACACACAAATGTTAGCCAACAACAACAAATGATCAACCTCAAATGAAGGAGCAACATCAATCATGAAGATGCATACTTGAACCTGAAATTCACAACTCAAATGTAAGTCCAAACCACTAGGTCAAAGCCTAGGGTCAAAAGTGAATCAAAAAGCCAAAACAGAACTTGATATTCAACACGGATCATATTTAATCAATCAAGAACAAGTCCTAAAAAGGACCAAACCAAAACCAATAAGCAAGTCCATTTCATGTACAAAGGAAGTCAAAGACCAATTCAAGGCATACATTTGATCATCATGAATGAAAATTCCAAATCAAAACAGAAATGATTCAAATAATTCTGGAAAAATTCATGAGCATTCAACACATCCAATACCATTATCATACAAAAAATCAGAAGCATTAGAGGTCATTTGGCATGGAAATTAAATTGCCCAAGCAAGACAACCAAATGTGTGACACAAATTGTCACACCATGCAAACATGTCCATAAAACAGAAATGGTAAATGGGGAAAATGCACAATCAAGCCTCAAGGGTCCAGCAACATGTCAAGAACATTCATGTAAAATTTCAAGCAATTTGGATCAATATCAAGCATTTCATGATAGAAAGAGTAAGGCAAGGTCATAAAAGCACATATGTTCACATACTCTAACACAAATCAAAAACCAGCCATGCACAACTTTTGAAATCATCATCATAAAAAACTAGACAAACAGAGGATCACCTTGCAAAATATTGGGAGTTATTTGAGCCATTTTTCAATTTGTTATGGATTTTAGAAGTTGGAGAAAAATTTGAAAAAAAATGAAGCATGGCATAGGCAATTAGGAGGGAAATAGGCTAAAGAGGAATTAATTTGAAAGCATGGAGCCAGGGGGATTCGAACTGGAACACGCGCTGGCCAATCAGGAAGCGCGCTTGGAATGAAACGGCGCCGTTTAGCGCTAAAACCCTAGCTCCAAGCTAGCGTCGGTCCAGACGGACACAAAGTCGTCGCTAGATGAAGAACTTCATCTTCTTCATGAAGACGCTGAAGAACAGTGATGAAGTTCATCACATTTTCCATATTTTTTCCAGAATTCTCCAGATTTACAAAATCTTTACATCAAAATGAAGTTCATGCAACGAGGAACATGGATCAATCCTTATTTCATGCTAAATCATCATCAATTAATAGAATCGAGCAAAATCATTTATGTGCATCAAACTTCAATCATTCATAACTCAGTGAATAATGCTCCATTTTTCATGAAATTTCTACCAGAATCATCAGCAAACAAAGATCTACACAACTATACACATGGATTTGAGAATTGTGAAGGTCGAAAAACTCACCTCTTGAAAAGCAGGTTATGGATTCGCACAATTCAGCACTTGCAACTATCCAGATCAGTTCCAAAATGCTTGTAGAGATGATTGATGAAGAATTGGAAGCTTAGCAACATGTAAATCCAGCTTAATTTGAAATTGCCATGAACACTTTCAAGCTTTGGTATGCACGATTTTGAGCAGAAAATCACCAATGGCACGTTCAATCTCACTTAAAACTTCACCAGGATCAAGAATTCACCGAGAGAAATGAGGCTTATGTGAGGAATCTTGAAGTTCTTTGTGAGAGAAAATTTTGATCAAAATTCCAAATCTAGATCTGAAACTCTGTGTTCTGTGCAATGCAGTTGCAATTAAGCTTATATACTCCCTCTTAATTAATCTGAAATTAAACTTACGCCAAAGCTAATTGAGATTAAAGGAGTATAAGGTGCATGCATAAATTTGCATTTTCACTTCATGCATGGGAAGCACACGTGAACAGTACACCAAGCTGGCCCAAATCCACTCAAAATTAGCCCATGCACACATTGGAAATGGAATTACATGCATGTGATCAACCAATTTTGAGTTTGGCAATTTTCCTTCAAAAACTTCATGAATAAGCAAGTGATCATGTGATAACAAATCATGCAATGTGGTGAATGTTTTGAAAAGCTCATGTAATGAGAAGCAAAATGCAAAAAGAACCACCAAATTTGGAGTCTTGGCTCAAAAGATATGGCCATTTGAAGTTTCAAGCACACTTTGCAATGATTGGATCATATCTCCTCAACCATTCATCAGATGCTCATGATCTTGGACTTTTTGGAAATGGGAGAGAAAGATATTCAACTTTCATGTTGGACAAAATTTCATTTTAAGCTTCTTTGATGTTGGAAAGTTGAGTTGAAGTTGGTCCAAAAACTTGCCATTTTTGGAAACTTTCAAATTACAGGTCACTTTCCATTTTTGGAAACTTTTGATCTGGCTTCAAAATCTTCAAGGTAGATGTTTGACATGATGAATAAACCTCTTTTGAACATGAATGAAGTGTCTCAAACCATTTCTCCATCTCCTAGCCCTCAGTTGACTTGCAGTTGACTTTTATGGGCCTCAGATGACTTGGTCATGCACTATGGACTTTGAGCCTTCAACACTTGGCCAAATTGCATCAAAATGATCCTTGGGTCATGTAATCTCTCTAGAACAACCATAGGGCCTTTATCTCATGGAAAAAACCCTTGCTCTCTTGCACAGATGAATCCTCCTAACCAGTTTTGACTGATGCAATGCAACATGATATGCAATGACAATGCAATGTTAATGACCTAAAAATGATATGAATGTACAAATGGGGGGTGCAAATTTGAGGTGCTACACCATGCCAAAAGGAGAAGTGATGACATTGTTGGCACATAAATACAATAATATTCATTCAATAAATTCATGTTAAATGTTTGTTTTTCCAAATTATTTTCACTTTTTGCTTTTACATGAAATTGGTGATCACCATAAAACCCTAAAAAAATAGAATAAAATCAATCTTTTCATCTGCATAATGATTTGCCTTGTTTGAATTCTAAAATCTCTTTTATATCCTAAATCATTATACAGGTTGATCAAACCCATTGAACATAATGATCCAACACCATCCCCCAACTTTGAGTTCCCTGTATTTGAGGCCGAAGAAGATGATGTTGAAGATATTCCTGATGAGATTACCCGTCTACTTGAGCACGAAGAGAAGATCATGCAGCCACACCTTGAGAATCTGGAAACAGTCAACTTGGGGTCTGAAGATTGTGTTCGTAAAGTGAAGATTGGGGCACTTCTGGAAGAATCTGTTAAGAAGGGGTTGATTGAGTTTCTACGAGAATATGTCGACGTCTTTGCCTGGTCATATGAAGACATGCCTGGTCTGGATACTGATATCATGCAACATTTCCTGCCTTTGAAACCTGAGTGTGTTCCTGTGAAGTAGAAGCTCAGAAGAACTCATCCTGATATGGCAGTGAAGATCAAAGAAGAAGTGTAGAAGCAAATTGATGCGGGGTTTTTGGTGACTTCTACATATCCTCAATGGGTGGCCAATATTATGCTCATGCCTAAGAAAGACGGAAAAGTCCGAATGTGTGTGGACTATAGAGACTTGAATAAAGCCAGTCCGAAAGATGATTTTCCTCTACCACATATTGATATGTTGGTAGATAATACATCTAAATCCAATGTCTTCTCATTTATGGATGGATTTTCCAGATATAATCAGACCAAAATGGCACCCGAGGATATGGAGAAGACAACATTCATCACACCTTAGGGAACATTCTGTTATTGAGTGATGCCCTTCGGTTTGAAGAACATCGGAGCCACGTATCAATACGCTATGACTACCTTGTTTCATGATATGATCCACAAGGAGATCGAGGTGTATGTTGACGATATGATTGCGAAGTCGAGAACGAAAATTGAACATGTTGAGCACTTGTTGAAGCTTTTTCATCGTTTGAGGAAGTATAAACTCTGCTTGAATTCGAACAAGTGTACATTTGGAGTCCGTTCTGGCAAGTTATTGGGCTTTATTGTCAGTGAAAGAGGTATTGAAGTTGATCCCGCCAAGGTCAAAGCAATACAAGACATGCCTGAGCCCAAAACTGAGAAGCAAGTATGAGGTTTTCTTGGTCGCTTGAATTATATTTCCAGATTTATATCCCACATGACTTCCACATGTGCGCCAATATTTAAGTTCCTCCGGAAAGATCAGCGTCATGATTGGACCGAGGATTGCCAGAAGGCCTTTCACAGTATTAAAGAGTATCTGCCTGAGCCTCCGATTCTGTCTCCGCCTGTTGAAGGGAGATCCTTGATTATGTATCTGACAGTTCTTGAAGACTCTATGGGTTGGGTACTGGGTCAGCAAGATGAATCAGGGAAGAAAGAATATGCCATCTACTATCTGAGTAAGAAGTTCACTAATTATGAGTCTCGAAACTCAATGCTTGAGAAGACATGTTGTGCTTTGGCTTGGGCTGCTAAGCGCTTACGCCAGTATATGTTGAATCATACAACTTGGTTGATATCCAAAATGGATCCAATCAAGTATATCTTTGAGAAGGCTGCTTTAACTGGGAGAATCGCCCGTTGGCAGATGCTGTTGTCTGAGTATGATATTGAGTATCGAGCTCAGAAAGCTATTAAAGGTAGTATCTTGGCTGACCACTTGGCACATAAACCAATTGAGGATTACCAGTCAGTTCAGTACGACTTCCCTGATGAGGAGATTCTGTATTTGAAAATGAAAGATTGCGATGAACCTACACTCGAGGAAGGGCCAGAGCCTGGTTCCCGATGGAGCATGGTGTTTGATGGTGCTGTAAATCAATATGGAAATGGTATTGGGGTAGTGATCATTACTCCTCAGGGCACACATTTTCCTTTTACAACAAGGCTAACTTTCAAATACACGAACAATATGGCGGAGTATGAGGCCTGTATTATGGGTTTGGAAGAGTGTACTGATCTTAGGATTAAGCATCTTGATGTTTATGGTGATTCGGCCCTTGTTGTTAATCAGATTAAGGGTGAATGGGAGACGAATCATCCTGGCCTCATCCCATATAGAGATTATGCGAGGAGGATTTCAACTTTATTTACAGAGGTTGACTTCCATCGTATTCCTCGAGATGAGAATCAGATGGCAGATGCTCTTGCTACACTTGCTTCTATGATTGGGGTGAAATTCTGGAATGAAGTCCCCAATATCACTGTGATGCGCTTGGATAGACCAACTCACGTATTTGCAGTAGAAGAAGTGAAAGATGATAAGCCATGGTATTATACATCAAGTGTTTTCTTCAGAGTCAGATTTACCCGCCTGGGGCACCTGTTAAAGATAAAAAGATTTTGAGGAGATTATCTGGCAGTTTCTACCTCAATGGCGATGTGCTTTATAAGAGGAGTTTTGACATGGTTCTGCTCAGATGCATGGATAGATACAAAGCAGGCCTGTTGATGACTGAAGTCCATGAGGGTTCATTTGGTACTCATTCCAATGGACATGACATGGCAAAGAAGATGTTGAGAGCAGGCTACTATTGGCTGACAATGGAGTCTGACTACTGCAAATATGTGAATAAATGCCATAAGTGTCAGACTTATGCGGATAAGATTCATATTCCCCCAACACTTCTGAATGTGATTTCATCACCGTGGCCTTTCTCCATGTGGGGTATTGACATGATTGGCATGATAGAGCCAAAAGTGTCCAACGGTCACAGGTTTATTCTCGTAGCAATTGATTACTTCACCAAGTGGGTTGAAGCGGCGTCATATGCAAACGTGACCAGGCAGGTGGTTGTGAAGTTTATCAAGAATCAACTCATATGCCGTTATGGTGTGCCAGACAAGATCATTACTGATAATGGATCTAACTTGAACAATAAGATGATGAAAGAGCTGTGTAGCGAGTTCAAGATTGCACATCATAATTCTTCTTCTTATAGACCCAAGATGAATGGGGTTGTTGAAGCTGCTAACAAGAACATCAAGAAGATTATCCAGAATATGGTTGTTAAGTACAAAGATTGGCATGAGATGCTGCCATTTGCTTTGTATGGTTGTCGTACATCTGTCCGCACTTCAACAGGGGTAACCCCTTTCTCTCTTGTTTATGGCATGGAGGTTGTGGTCCCCATAGAGGTTGAGATCCCATCAATGAGAGTCTTGATGGAAGCCAAGTTGACTGAGGTTGAATGGGTTCAGAGTTGTTATGACCAACTAGATTTTATTGAAGAGAAGAGATTGACTGCCATGTGCCATGGTCAGTTATATCAGCAAAGGATGAAGAAAGACTTTGATAAGAAGGTCAAGCCTCGTGTGTTCCGAGAAGGTGACCTTGTGCTCAAGAAAGTTTTATCTTTCGCGCTCGATTCCAGGGGCAAGTGGACTTCAAACTATGAAGGTCCATATGTTGTTAAGAGAGCCTTTTCAGGCGGTGCTTTGATACTTACAACTATGGATGGGGAGGATTTCACTCGTCCTGTGAATTCAGATGCAGTCAAGAAATACTTCGCCTAAAATAAAAACGGAATAGCTCGCTAAGTTGAAAACCCGAAAGGGCGGCTTAGGCAAAAATGAGCGTCTCGGTGGATTGAAAACCCGAAAGGGCGATCCAGGAAAAAGTTAGAGACATAAAAAAAAGAGAATATATATCCCGCTAGATTGAGTACCTCACTCTGGGGCAATCTAGGAAAAAATTAGGGATTTGGCAAGTAACTGCATCCTGACAAGACTTTGTTCTACAAGCCGTCTTTTGTCAAAGAATTTCACTCAGTCATTGTCAACTGAAGCTTCAATTACATTGGATTCAGAGTTGATGGAGAAATGGTCATTATGTTCAATGTAGCCTTTTTCCAATATATATCACCAATTTCAAATTTGTAAAGATCCATGGAGTCTTGACATTTGCAGACTACCATTCCATCAAATAAATTTGAGCCTTTATCCAAATCTTTGCACTCTTATTTGTTTCTATTCAACAAATGTTTGCATGTTTTAATGGATAACTATCATTGTTTTAAATAAAATTTTCATAAATTGTTTTTAAACAAAGTGGACATTCAAAAAAGACTGGAAAGGATAATTGGGACATCTTCAGTGCTCTCCCAAGGATAGCGTGATCTCTAAAAGGGTAAGACATTTGTTCATATTTCTAGCATATTTGTTATCCTCTTCATCATCTTTCAGGTTTGTCTCCTCAATGAGCACAGAGAAAGTGATACACCACCCAGATCCCCTGAAAATCTGGGGTTTGGTCTTAATCTTCTAGCTCCCTAGCGAGGCTGGATCTAGCATTTGTGTTATCAATTATATGGTTGTCATCCCTTGTTCAAATTGGAAATCCCCCGCATAGTGAGCAGGAATTCCCTTAATGAGCAGTTGGTTGGTAGCTTATCCCCTGTGGATTCACCTACGTTGATCTCCAACAGGTTTTCCTTTTGTTCATCCTCAGCAGGGTTGTTCATCTGAGACTTCCCCAGTTTGGTCACCAGCAGGTTATTTCCAGTTGATCGCCTACAGGTTGTTCCTGGTTCAGTCGTCGACAGTTGTTTCCCTAGTAGGGTTGCCTGATCGGAGCCTGAATATTGTTTCTTCCTCCTTCTTGGATATTTTCCTCCTAGTAGAGAGGGTGATGAAAATGTTTATTTTTCTATCCCTGGCGGAGAAGTGTTTCCCTTTTCATCGGCAGAGATTGGTTTCTCCAGCAGTCGGAGGAAATGTGATGGTCATTGGAACTTTTGTTTGGTGGTTATTTCCGACAGAGTTTCATCTCTCTCCTTCATAATTTCCCCAGTAGAGTTGCTTCTACAACGGATCTTATCTGTGCTTAGCTTCCCCAGCTAAGGCTTTGCCTAATTTCAGTTTGGCGTTGGAACTTCGAGGAAGATGTGTTGATTCCTTCCCCGGCAGAGTGATTGGTTCTCCTTCTCCATAGCGAAGATGTTTCCTTCTGTGATTAGAAGTGAATGTTGTTTGATGTGCTTCTGTTTGGTGGTTGTTCCCCACAAAATTCAACATCATCCCCTGATAAGATTCCCATTATATTTCTTCTCTGACTGATCTTATCCTTGGCTCTGCATATTGATGGAAGATCCCCAACTTTGGTGATTGTGATCCCTTGCTTATTCCCAACAGCGGTCTCTGATCCCCGGTGATCCTGCTTGTTCCCTTAGTAGTAGCCTTTATCCCCTATAGAGATAGGTATTTCCTGGTATTTGTTGCCCCCATCAGATTGGTTATGAAATGGGAAGGTTTTAAGCACCCAAAACATCCTTAGTACTCTAAGGGAGCCCTTTTTGCAAATGTGTATTGTAGGTTGGTATTTGTGAAAATATTTGTGCAAACAAGATTAAAGGGATGAGAAAAGAATAGATTATATTTACAATTTTGTTGTTTGAATGGATGAACCCATTGCCTACGTACCATCACAAAGGTAGGATCAAAACCTCGTAGTTCGGGTTAAAAATCTCAAAAGAGATTGGTGAATTGATTTGATCAAAAGCCTTAAGGTCTTCTGTTATCAAAGGGAGAAAACTCAACCTAAACCAACAATCCACAATGTGAGGAGGGCTTCAATATACTAGTGAGGGGTTAACCCTATAATAAGTATGGAAGACTTATAGTCCAATCACTAAGGATAAGGTGAGGTTTACATCAACCACTATGATAACTCAAACCTATGACTAATGTTTATGTAAAAAAGTTTTAACAAAGGTGGCCATTGGAACCACAAAAACAACTTGAAGTGAGTTGTATTTACAAGTTAGGAGTATTTACAAAATTAGGTCAAAGTTGACTTAAGGTTCATTCATAATGAGTATTAATGAAAAGAGTTTGAAAAAATCAAAGGCATAAGGCCTAGGTTTCTAGTTTTGAAAACAATGTCAAAGTTTGCACAAAATGAGTTTGACTTGGGTTAGAGTGAGGAGAAGAAGAGAAGGGATAGTCCTAAAGCATACAAAGATGAGAGAAGAGATAAAACCCTTGGAGTTCCTTTTCTTGAAATCATAAATATGATTCAAGATGCTCCTTTCCTTTGGACTTAGCAAGCAACAAGCAATCAAAACAAATATACATTCAAGCTCCTAGGATCTCCATTTGGCTTGTCTCTCATAACTTGGCTACTCATGGCAATGGTCCTTCTTACTATCTCAAGATGGAATCCCTATCATACAAGAGCAAACATCAAAAAGTTCACAACACAATAAGAGGAATGGACAGAGAAGGAGTTTAGATTAGGGGTCCTTTGAAGTCAACTTTAAGATTTAGCATTCTAAAGGCATGAGGCCTAGTTGCTCTTCAACAAGTTTAGCATTCTAAAGGCATGAGGCCTAGTTGCTCTTGAACTTCTTTAAGCATAGGTAAGGTCCTAATTCTAAGTCCTTTCTCCTTTTTGCATTGGGTTCACACAAACAAAGACAAAACAAACACAAAGCAATAATATATTTATATACAATAATGAGCTCAAATAAGCAAAAGGAAAATGGCATAAACATAAAATATATGCTCAAGTGAGCAAAGGGAAAAGTAATATGAATAAATGAGCAAGTAAATTGCATTAAAGTAAATTGCAAGAAATTAAAAGCTTGAATTTAAAGTTAGTATTTAATGGTTATGTTAGTGTGTCATAAGACAATTTAGCGCTATGTTAAGCAATCATAAGTGGACTAATGTAGTAGTCACACCTATTTGAGGCCGGTCAATAAAACTATAGGCAAATAAACACAAGTTAGAGATCATGACTAGTAAGCCAAGCTCCTAAAACTTGCCATGCCAAAAGAAAAGAGGAAGGCCTTGTATGGACTTTAGGCTTTTTGCTTGACCAAGAAGCAACCTATCTTGAACACAAAGCAACTCACTTGATCTTTGATCAAGTTGAGTTTGATTTGGATCAAAGAAGGTTAAGCCTCTCATATGTCAAGACTAACCATAAATCATTAACTCATTGGCCAAAATAAAAAGAAGAAATAAGATGAAGATGAAATGAATAAAAGGAGAATTCAAATGAAATATCAAAACACAATGATCAAATGTGAATCAAATCATCATCAACCAATGTAAAACAGAAGAGAAATGAATATTAGAAGTCAACAAGTCAAACATATTTTTTGGTATTTTTGGAATTAAAATAAATGCAAAATTAAAATGGATAAAATATGGTCAAACCTCAAATTAAATTCAAATCAACTTCAACAAGAAGTCAAACACATGCACGACCAAGATTATAACATTTCAACGGGATCCAAGGACTCAGATGTATTCACGTGGGGATGGTGGTGGAAACCACCATCTTCTCCGGCCAGAGAACAAACTCCGGCCACCACGCGGAGGGTTAAAATCTTCGTCTCGACGAGGTAGAATGGGCTTAAATAATAACAAAGAGACGAATTTTGGTCCCTAAGAGACCTCATGATGCAGATGTATGCATGCAAAATTTAATACTTTGTGGGGAAATATGGCCACAAAGAAAACAGAAATAAGAGAAAGACCAAAAGTCCATAGGAGTGCACACTCACTAGGGAGAAAGAGACTCTGGGGAAAATAAGGCAAAAATTGCGTGAGCAGGTCACGACTTGAAAACTTGCTGGGAGACACGAGGGGATTCCACGAAAATAAATCGATGGAAAGACTCGAGCTGACGCAAAGATGCATGTATTAGGGAATATGCCAATACAGCGAAACTATCCGCGAAGGATACTTCGGATAAAAATACGGACTCAGACGGGGATGTCCATAAAGGACTTAGCTGAGGAAGAAAAACGAGATATTACCAACATCTGGGTAATAAACTCAAAGGGGAGACATGTTATCAAAACACCGGTTACTGGGTGAGAACAACACACTTAGGGAGAAAGAATATCTAATAACGGTATAAGGGTGAGAGATATCAATCATCCGAAACATCTAAGGAGGACCCAAAAGGCATATCTCAACTCAGGAAAATCTAACTCCATAGGGGACAAAAAAATCATAATAGGGAGCAGAAGGAAGGAACACCAGGGATACCGGTTACTGGGCATATAATAGGTGACCAACCAGGCGTGAATTGGGAACATATCCAAGACACTCATCATCCAAAAAGGAGGGTTGAGAAAGCAAACTCAATTTACAGGATGGGTATTCGATTCCACAAGGAAAAATGAATCTTACTCAACCGGGGAAGAAAAAGACTTCGACTGAAGAGCGCAAGAGATAAATTATCTATTACCGTCATAATGTAGATAACATACTCGCATGGAAGATATCCACAACCGGTTACTGGGTTAATAAAGGATAAATCGACCGAAAAGAAAGGACATCGGGATACCGATTACTGGGTATAAAATGATGACCAATCCAAAGGAGAAACAAATCATTACCAAACAAGGGTAAAGGAAAGATGACTCACGGGGGAGGAATTGCTTAACAAAAGAAATTATCCAGGAGATATATCACCGGTTACTGGGTGGTATATCAAAAATGAAGGAATATCAATATCGATATTGGGTAAAGACAACCAACAAAGAGGGGATTACATCTACCGGTTACTGGGTAGAAAACGACATAAATAGGACTTACAACTACCGGTTACTGGGTAGAAGGCCAGAGAAATATCCACTAGGGGAAAGATGGACAATTACTGGTTACTGAGCAATTGAACACTGAACCACAGGGAACTGCAGGGGAAATAACAAGAAAGGAGTCAATCTAGGATCAAATTAGAAAGACACAATCAAACAAGACTCAACCCGATGAGGATATAACTCAGGGGAGTAATTCCATCCAAATACACAACTGGGGAGGAAACTGAAACGAAAATCATCCACGAGGACATAACTCGGTGGGGAATATAGAAGGAAAGATAGACACTTTCTGCCTATAGGGGCTGACTCTATATGGATAGATCAGACACAAACATCTGCTTGGGGAAACAGGTATCACCAATAGCAGGAGATAACAAACAAAGATATATGGCAAAGAATGCAACATGAATATCTGAATGCTATAATAATGCATGTATATGCGTGGTTTATGTATGATTAATGCTGACAGACAGACATATCTAACACAAACAAGTCTGAGAATTAATGGACGGACATCCGGTATAACATCTCAAAAGAGAAAGGTCAGGCCCACAGGAGAAAGTAATTCTAGTGGGAAGCATAAAAAACCAGGAGACACAGACCACCGCTGGGGATAGGCAAGGTCTTAGCTGGGGAACATGCAGAGATATCAATAAGATCTGCTGTTGAACAGACATAAGATCTATCATAGAGGAAACTCTATTGGGGAGCTCAACACGGATAAGATCCGTCGTAGAAGAAACTCTACTGGGGAACTTATCAGGGAATGATATGAAACTCCGTGGGGAACAACCAGCAAATAGATACACATCAATCAAGAATTCTCTTCTAACTACTGAAGAGACATCTCTGCTAATGGGAGAGGGAACAAATTGCTCCGCTGGGGAAGGAAACAACACATCTTCCTCAAAATCCCTCAATACTAGAAAATGTCTTCCACTCGGAGGGGGTACCAATGTCAAGTTAGGATCAGGCAACCCTACAGGGGATGGTCTGTAGGCGACCATACCGGGGATAATCTGCTGCAAGCAACCCTACTAAGGGTGAGCTGTAGGCAAACCTGCTGAGGAGAAACTACAAGTACCTCTGGAGGAACTATCTCAGCTAAAGTAATTGGAAGTGAATCCTTCATCAAAAAACATGTGCCATGCTGGGGATGAAAAGGGAACAAACCCTTCACCAACTGCTCTACACAACTACTGCTGAGGAGATATCTGAAAAATAGCTTTGCAGAGAACACATGTTTACTCTGCTGGAGATTTCTATTCATGCTGGGGGGGGGGGGAAGACCAACTTCCTCGTGAATAGGTAGCATATCAACTTTTATCAATTTATAAGGGATTTTAGGTCAGTCCATACAAGGGATGACAACCATATAATTGATAAAACACAAATGCTAGTGCCTGATATAGAGGTATACACGTCTCTAAAAGATCGAGGCCGAAAATCCAAACTCTCTGGGGATCTGATAATGTTTTCTTCTTTCTGCGCTCAATAGGGAGACAACCTAAAAGATAATGAAGAGAATACAATCATGCCAAAACATGAACAAATGTCTTACCCTTTGGGAGATCATACTATTCCATTTATCCTTTTAGTCATTGTGAATGTTCACTTTGTTTAAAAACAGTTTATAAAAACTTTATTCGTTTGAATCAATGATATTTATCAATTAAAAAATGCAAACATTTGTTAAACAGAAACAAAATAAGAGTGCAAAGAATTGGATAAAGGCTCAAATTTATTTGATAGAATGGTAGTCCGCAAATGGCGAGACTCCATGGATCTTTACAACTTTGAAATTGGTGATATATATTGGAAAAAGGACTACATTGAACATAATGACCATTCCTCCACCAACTCTGCATCCAATGTATCTGAAGCTTCAGTTGACGATGACTGAGCGAGAATCTTTAATAGAAGACATTTGTAGAACGAAGTCTTGTCAGGATGCAGTTACTTGCCAAATCCCTAATTTTTTCCTAGATTGCCCCAAGGTGAGGTACTCAATCTAGTAGGATATATACATTCATTTTTTTCATGTCTCTAACTTTTGCCTGGACCGCCCTTTAGGGTTTTCAATCCACCGAGACGTTCATTTTTGCCTAAGTCGCCCTTTCGGGTTTTCAATTTAGCGAGCTATTTTGTTTTTATTTTAGGCAAAGTATTTCTTGACTGCATCTGAATTTACAGGACGAGTGAAATCCTCCCCATCCATAGTTGTAAGTATCAAAGCACCGCCTAAAAAGGCTCTCTTAACAACATATGGACCTTCATAGTTTGGAGTCCACTTTCCCCTGGAATCGGGCGCGAAAGACAAGACTTTCTTGAGCACGAGGTCACCTTCTCGGAACACACGAGGCTTGACCTTCTTATCAAAGGCTTTCTTCATCCTTTGCTAATACAACTGACCATGGCACATGGCAGTCAACCTCTTCTCTTCTATCAAATTCAGTTGGTCATAACGACTTTGAACCCACTCAGCCTCAGTCAACTTGGCTTCCATCAAGACTCTCATCGATGGGATCTCAACCTCCACGGGGAGCACTGCCTCCATGCTATATACAAGGGAGAAAGGGGTTGCCCCTGTTGAAGTGCGGACAAATGTACGATAGCCATGCAAAGCAAATGGCAACATCTCATGCCAATCTTTGTACGTAACAACCATCTTCTGAATAATCTTCTTGATGTTCTTGTTAGAAACTTCAACAGCCCCATTCATCTTGGGTCTATAAGAAGAAGAAATATGATGTGCAATCTTTAACTCGCTACACAACTCTTTCATCATCTTGTTGTTCAAGTTAGATCCATTATCAGTAATGATCTTGTCTGGCACACCATAACGGCATATGAGTTGATTCTTGATCAACTTCACAACCACCTGCTTGGTCACGTTTGCATATGACGCCGCTTCCACCCATTTGGTGAAGTAATCAATTGCTATGAGAATAAAACGGTGACCGTAGTTCATCGTAAAAAATTTAAAGAAGTTGGTGAATTGATTTTAATCAAAAGTTTAATAATAAAAGGGCACGAAAGGCCAAAAATTTAAATGGGGTTGTTATTTCTTTTTGTCTTTTGAAAGTTAAGTCAATAGGGTTAAGTTTATTTACAAGTTTAATTTTAAGAAAAGAAATTCAAAAATTCAATGGCATAAGACCAAAGTTTCTAATCATTTAAACATGTCTAAGTTTGAAATCACAAGAAAAGGAAGTTTTTTTAAAAAGAGGTAGAGATTTTGAAATTAAAGAAGTGGGAGGATATGAAGAGACTACCCTAGGAAAAAATTAAAATTTAAGAGTTGAAAAGATCTTACCAATAGGATGCAATCCAACAGACAAGAATGTCATATATGAAGGAGAAGGGCGATCCAAAATGCAGCGGAAATTAAAATTTTCTCCTTTAGTGATCCTTACGAATGGGAATGATCAGTGATAGAATCGTTACCTCTTGTGACGATTGAAACCTTTGATGCAGATCTACGGAGCGATCATGAACGTTGAACGACGACAACGCCTCTACTCAGTCCACACAAACGGATTCCTTCAATCTCAGTGCTAGCTGCTACGAATGAAGGCTTTGAGTGAGAGAGGGAGAGAAAACGAAATAATGCAACCGCACTAAATGCTTCTGCACAAGGGTTCTATTTATAGAACCACTTGTGTGGGCTTCAAGCTAAAAAGCCCACTTAAATGTATGTGGCCCATATCTTATAATATGCCAAAATCACTTAAGCGCGTGGTACCTTACCATATTTCGTATTCTTCTTAAGTACACCGTACCTTACGATGTTCTATAATTCACTTAAGTGCACTGTACCTTACGGTGTTCCTTAGTTACTCTATCTCTCATCAATCCGTCCTTTGTGTGTGACCCTGTAGGTTTTCGCGACATTGGAAATTATATTAAATCACGCATTTAACAAAATAAACAGTGAGTGGTATCTAGCAACACATCACTGCTACCCAAGACACGAAAATGTCATGTGATATGACAAATACTTTTGTGATAATGCTTATGTGTAGAATTACCCTTTTGCCCTTATGTCTATATTGAACACAAGGCATAGACCGTGTCATCCTTGTCCAGCTCAATATTAGGCCCATAGACATTTATCCTGTTACGCGGGATGGGGAAATTCCATCTAGGTCACTCATGTCCTTTAGCATGCTTCGTGGAGTATCCATCGACTGTCTTTATGGTTATCCAGTTACGGACAACATTTGATCAGCAATAAAGCACTCGACTTTACATCTAGGGTCCATAGTGGTTTCAGGTCGAAGGGTGGTATACACCATTATCACCATGAGAATAACTTATGACACTTTGCATAACATTCTATATAGTATTCTCATAGCGGGTCAATCCAGTATAAATATTACTCTTAATATTCATACCTATGTTTAAGACTTGATAACTCCTTATCCATGATCCATGAGATATGATCATCAGTCTATATACATAATAGTCTTAATGCTTTAATGTTATCCCACTTCACAATAAAGCTCGACTACAGATACTTTAAGAATAGTGTCCTTATGTTTAGTGTGATCTCATGATCAAGTCAAACTTGATACATTAAACGGACAAGCTATTCTAGGGACTTTATTAAACAAACGCAATAAAGGAAAAGCCTTTTATTATTAATAAATAATTCGATACAAGTACCAAAAGTATTGGCCTCTAGGGCTTACACCAACAATATAGAAACTCATTTTCCTTTGGACTTTAATCAAGCAACAAGCAATAAGCAGAGAGCAATATCCAGACATCATGAAAATCAAGGCATCAAATAAATATAGCAACATCCAAGCAATCACTCCAATAGCTAGCAGTCTTCATTGTCTTTTAATGTATCAGATGAAATATTCCTTGGTCAACTCAGAACAAAACATCAGACATAGACAATAATAACAAAATAACAATTAAGCACAAAGACATAGTTAGCGGATGAATCAATGACACTCAAAGGTCTTGCATCAGATGAAGGCACAATTCAAGATAACTTAATCTCAAATGTTGGCATTGGCCAGATCCTTTAGCATAGCGAAGGTTTCCTAATCCTAAGTCCAAAAATTCATATCAAGTCCCAACAGTCCACCAAATATTTTTAAAGGTTTTGTTGTTATTAAATGTTTTAAGGTCCTAAATCCACAAACAAAACAAAAGCACACAAACAATATATACACTCACAAGATATGGCTCAAATGAGCAAAGTGAAAATGGCTTGAAACATAAATAAGTTATATGAAATGTAAATGGCAATGAATGGTAAAGGTACTGAAATTTAAATTGCATAAAGTAAATGACTTAAAAGTAAAGCAACATTAATAAGAGTTAGTCAATGGTTAGTCAAATGTTAGTGGTGAATTTTAATTGGTTAAGTCATTCTTTGGAGAACACTCAACCATTCGCTCACAAGTATGAATCCTTAAACCAAGACATCTTCCATGAGAAGGGCTCCAACTTGGATAATTCAACAAGCATGCCACTAGCTCTCATGAAAAGAAAAAATGCCAAGTCTCCATACAATACCATGAAGAATGTGAGACTTACAGTCTCACTTACTAGAATTCTATGCATTAAGGGTCAAATTTAGCTCTATTTTAAGCAATCGTAATCGGACTTATGTAAAAGTCACAACTATCTGAGGTCGGGCAATAAAAATATAGGTTTTAATGCGTGTTAGAGATTTGGTACAAAGAACCAAACTCCTAAAACATGCCACACACTAAAAGAAAATGGAAGGGACCTATCTTAGTCATACTTGTATTGATTCATATGATAGAAGGTCATTGATGAATCAATTAGCCTCTAGACATTAGAGATTTCATTGGTCAAATGAGGGAATAAGGAAGAATATGGATTCAGACGAAGCGGGAAGGGGGAAATAGAAACACAAATTGATCATGAGAGGAATTTCATATGATCAAAACCATCCATTCATTTCGGGAGATGAAATGGACATTCCATCAATCCCCTAAATCCAATGGTTTTGATCCAACAAAAGTCAAATCAACCATGACCAAGGCCCGAACAGAAAGTTTAACATTACAAGACCATAAAAAAGGCTCAACACAATTTTTAAACATTTAATCAATTAAAAAAATCAATTAAAAAATGAATTTAAATGCATTTTAATTTGGACAAAACCTCAAATCCATTCAAAACACCAAATAAATGGCCAATGGATTTATCCTAGGTCCAACAAGGTCAAGGATCTTAGACAATAAAATTCATGATTTTTAAAAAGTCAGAAGTATTTTTAAACAATTAAAAATATGCATTAAAACATTTAATTCATGAAAAATACCAAATTCAATCCAAAAAAATGATTTTAATTTAGAATATGGAAGAGAAAAATATTTAAAGATTTTTGGTGAAAGTCTCATATTTTTTGGATTAAAAATGGATTTATTATGAATTAAACAAAATAAGGTAATTAAATGAAAAATCACAAAATATGAAAAATCAAGGGCCATCATATCTCCCTTATTAATTGAGGTGGCAGATTTGATGGTCACGCGCAGGGGGAACACGATGCACCAAGGTCAATACGCTCCAAACAGAGTCAAACAAATGAAAGGCCCTGATTATAACATTTAAACATCATCAAGTGGTTGGGAAAGCGCTAACGCACCACCGGAGCCCTAGCTTCGGTCTTCTTCTCCAATTGACCTCACCGGACTGGTCCTCCATAAACCACTATAAAAATGAAAAGTGAGGACATGGTTTTAAAGGAAAAATGCTCAGGAGCACGAATTTGACCTCCATTTCTTCTTATTCCATGTATATTGAAAGATACATGGATTTGAAATTTGAGGTTCATGATCTAAGTTGCTTCGATTTGACCTCAAATCAACTCAATCTTATTGCCTATATTGGTAGGACTTCAGTAAACCAAAAATCAATCAAAATAGTTGAGAAATGAGAGAGAATCGAAGAAGAGAAGTTTATGAAATTTCACCTTCGGGTAGCTCCAATTCAGCTTGATCTTGATTTGAATGTGCTTGGTTCTTCCTCCTTTTGCTTGCAATGACCTATTGAGATGGAAAAGGCAATGAATCCTTGGAGTTTGAACTTCAAAACAGAAGGTGAAACTCAAACGCGATTTTTAAGAAATCCTCAAGGTATTCTATGGTGTAAGGTTCTAAGATCTCTTGGCAAAGATTGGGCAAGGTGTGTGTGTCTTATTTCTGAAGAAAAGGACTTGTTTATATAGGCAATTGAATCATTTTTGCACCCGTTGAAAAATTTACAAAATTAGTAACAATGGTGCATGGATGCATGGGCAATGATTTGTGCCTAAAGAATGGTGTTATCTCACTCCAATTTATGCACAATGGATCCAAATCTTGCCAAAACAAACCTATGAAAGGAACCATGCGCAAGTCTCTCAATATTGGTCCAAATGAGGTAATCGTACACTTTTTGGAAAGGTGGAATTAAGGGGAACAACTTTCATGTTGAACACGTTTCCATTTGGAGCATGTATCATGATGAATTTTGAGGTGGAAGTTTGAGAAATCAAACATATTTGAAAATTTTCTAAGTACCAAGTCAAATGACCACTTCTTCCACCTTGACTAACTTTTGCTATGAGCTTCAAATGGAAAACGTTCCTTCAACAAAGTTGTATCTCTTTCATCCCTCTTCAATTTGGTCACAAATTTGACATCATTTGTATTTGGCATGATGGAGTTATGCATTTTATAATTTGAGGAAAATTGCTTGTTCAATGGTAATAGCCCAAAATGACCTATAATGTTTCCTCTTGGCCCATTCCCTTGCAAGTTGATTTTGACATTTCTTAAAGAATAAAAGTTGTTGAGGACATATTTAAATTGATCATGGAACTTGGATTTCCTATATCTCATAAAAGTTGAGCAATTTATGATCCTTGGAATTTGACCTTCTAACTAGGGCACAGACAAAATGACCTATAATGTTTCACCATAAAAAATGATTTTCCAAGCAAACCTATCTCTTGATGCCAACATGAAAGTTGTTTGGAATGTCATAAGGAGTAACGTTAATCTTGGAATCATTTTCATATGACAAAAATTGTAGGAGATAGGGTCTAGGGAACCCCAGTTTTGACCAGTTGACTTTCTCTAGTCAACCACCTTGAACCAACTTGAAAACTTGAAGTTCTCTTGATCTTTTGGACTCATGGAGAATCATATATGCATAATATGATGTAATATGAAGTATCCCTTGAAATATTTTGATCAATTGTTGAAGAAACATGTTGAGGAAGTCACACAAGATACCCAGATGAATTAGGGCTTCCAACGCAAAGAAGCTTCAAACTCTTGATGATTTCTTGAGATAAATGATAAATAAAGAACATGGGGATACGTATATGATGTATAAAACCAATGTCATTCATCTCTTGATTGATCTCCTTGCACTGAGGGTCTCAAACCCTAGTTGTGAGCTTGATAGGGCATAAGTGGAAACATACACTACCTACAAAAGAAACAAAGTTATACATTGACATATTTTTGGTATTTTAGTTAGTAAGAAAAGAAAATAAATATATGATACAATCAAATGTGCTTGGTGATCTCTCGCAATGTAAACCCAATGAATGAGGGGTAATGAGGATGCCAAGGTGTGATCCCAAAGTCAATGCAAATGATGAGATAGCATGAGGGGTCTTAGGGTCAAAATTGGGGTCTTACACATAGTATGTTATGTAAGTGTCATAAATTACTATAATAGTAATAATGGTGTATATCATCATTTGACCTGAAATCAATATGAACTTTAATTGTGGAGTCGAGTAATTTATGGTCAATCAGAGCATTATCCATAACAAGATGATCATAAAGATGGTTGATAGGTACTATGCAAATCAAGATGAGGAACAAGAGTGGCCTATATTATATTTGTCCCAACTACATATAAGAGAGTAATATCTATATTCCACTTGATAGAATATGACTGTAAAATGCATGGTCGTGCTCAAATAAGTCAATATGTGATATTTGACTTATATCTTGGTATCAACAATAATTGTGATTAAGGAATATAATATTGGATGATGCAAAGCTGACACATTTTATGTCATGTGTGCAATATAGATATAAGGGAAAAAGGTAATTTTATATATGATAATTAACATAGAAAGGTTATTTCAGATCACACGACATTCTCGTAATTTGGGTAACGATGATGTGTTGCAAGAGACCACTCCCTGTTTATGATATTAAATAGTTGATTTAATATTATTGTCAACGTTATGAGAACTTGTAGGATCATACGCATAAATTACTAATAGTGGAATAAAAGATTAAATTAAATATAATTTAATTTAATTATATGTTAATAGTATTTAAATCATTTAATATATTATATCTAATTTATTTGATAAAATATGATTTAATTAAATGATTAGTAATGATTTGTTAATTAAATTAATTATTATTTAATTTAATTAATATTTTATGAAAGAGTTTAGTTAAATAGAATTAATATATTGTTTAGTTAAAGTAAATTAATTAAATAAAATTTAATTTATTTTGGAAATATCCAAAATAAGAGCATTAGGGTTTTAATAGCTCTCTATAAATAGAGAAGTTTTTTCGCTTGCAATTTTGTGGGACCTCACTTAAGATAATAGTAATGCTTAAAGACTACTATGTCAGTAGAATAATGATTGTATCTCACATGTCATATATATGAGATATCTTGTCTTCCCTTATGTTTAAATATTAGTAGTATTATTTATACTTTTATACTAGATTGCTCCATCATAAGAATACTACATAGTATGTTATGTAAGTGTCATAAGTTATTCTTATAGTGATGGTGATATATACCACCCTTTGATCTAAAACGAATCTAAACCCTTGTTGTGGAGTCGAGAACTTTATTGTCATTCAAAATATATTTTATAACAAAATGACTAAAAATGATTGATGGGGTAGTATACAAATCATGCTAAGGAACAAAAGTAACCTAGATTAGATTTTCCCCTCCTACATATACGAGATTAATATCTATGGGCTCGTTGATAGAGTATGACTGTAAAATGCAAGGTCGTGCTCAAATAAATCAATATGAGATATTTGACTTATTTGTTGGTATCAAGTATTCTTAGGAATTAGGGAATATAATATTGATCTATACAAGGGTGACATATTTTACGTCATGTGTTAAACATATAATGACAAAAAGGTAAATATACACCTAATAATTAACATAGAAGTGTTATGTCAGATCACAAGACATTCTCGTCACATGTGTTGCAAGATATAACTCGTTGTTTATAATATTAAATAGGTAATTTAATATTATTGTCAATATTACGAGAATCTGCAGGGTCATTCGCATAAATCAATGAGAGTGTAATAAAATTTAATAAGATTTAATTTAATTATATGTTAATAGTATTTATATTATTTAATATATTAACATATATCTAATTTATTTGATTAAATATAATATAATTAGATAATTAAGATTTTTCAGTTAATTAAATTAATCATGATTTTAATGTAATTGATATTTAATTTTATTTTATTGAAAGAGTTTTAATAAAATATAAATAGTATTTTATTTAGTTAATGTAGCTTAATTAATTTAAATTTGACTTATTTTCGAAAAGTTCAAAATAAGAACATTAGGATTTTAATATCTTCCTATAAATAGATAAGCATTTTCCCTTGCAATCATAATTGTCATTTTTATTTAAAACGGCAAGTATTGAGTTCCAATTTATTCTCGTGTGCACTTCGTAGAAATGGTGATAAATTCCACAATCATGATCAAATTTATGGTATGTTTGTAGAGGAATTTATGTAAATGCTTGTATTAGTGTTTTGATTTATGATTAATTATATTATCAGGATCCGTTTAACAGGATTGTTCCGTTAAGATAATCAAAATATTGAAGAAAAAAAAATCCTCTTAAATATTTATAGTAATAAAGGAGAGAGCTTACTTCCTTATTAAGTTATTTATATTACTCGGTTAATTCTTCTTCTTCTTCTTTTGTAGATTTATTTAAATATTTTTTTGTAACATATGTGTTATATAACATTACTTTATATGTTTTTAAAAAAGTTCTTTATGTTCATTTTAATAAACAAATGAAAAAATTTAAATTGCATAAAGTTTGATTGAATACTGACATCTTATATAGATATAATTTATTTAAAACAAAAGTTTATCTTAAAATAAAAGGAAATTTTTTTATTGATCTAATGATGTATATATTTAATTAAAGTTTATACTATTTGTTTAAAGTTGTCTAGAATATTAAAATATTGATTCAGTTGAGTCAATTTTTTTTTTCATAAACCCAAAATTTTGGCTTTTAATGAAAACATATTAATTTTAAAAATAGAAATCCTCTTAGATTGGGAAATTAATTTTAAAATCCTCTTAGATTAGGAAATTAATTGTAAATTGTAAATTGGCTTGGAATGAAACTGATTTAAGAAAGTTAAATCTAGTCTTTTTGTTAACTCAGCTAATACCTAAACCAACTTAAAAAACATATTTTTGTACTATCGAATGAATATCCAAATTTGACTAACTAAATATTCTTCTTTCCAATATGCCTTTATTAATATAAAGAACGTATTATTAATGATCTCAAATAAAATTTGACATATCCATATGGACTATAAAAAGGAATATACGTGATGCTTAAACACAAATTATATACATCATCATGTCTCCAATGTTGATGAGAATTGTTGTTCCTATATCACTTGTTTTATTGCTGGTAGTTGTATCTGAAGCAGGAATCTTATCAAATCTGGTGCATATAGAGGTCACCAATGGTTTATCTAATAACAAAAACTTAGACCTTCATTGCTTCGAAAGATATGGTGAAGAGCCAGGCGAGGTTACACTCCCACCTGGCGGGCAATTCAAATTTTCTTTCAGGCGAAGAATAATTGGTAGATCGACCAAGTTTTATTGTAGTGTTAAGTGGATTGGTTCCAATCTCCTATGGTTTGATTTGTGGTCGCAAGGAAGGGATGGTAATGCGGGCCGATTACTCCGTTGGACCGTAAGAGAGAAGGAGGTTTGTAGGTTTGATGCTGCACGATCTTATTCTGTTTGTGCTGCCTACAGACAAAAATCTATATTTGTACCTTAAGGTTTGTTCATGTCTTGGAGACAGTTTTTTATAATAAGTTCAAATAATAACTAATAAATTAAGTTTAAGTCTTGACTTGATTACAAAAGTTCATTTACAATTAATCCTTTTAAATATATCCATGTTTTTATATTGAACTCTTATTTAATTAACTTACTATTAATTCTTTTAAATATATCTATGTTTTTTTAATATCACTTGGATGATTTTATTTTGTGTCAACATTGTTGTCTCAACAATACATAGGTCGAATCTAAATCTTTTAAAATGTAAAAAATCAAATGAACTCTCAAAATCTCTCATTTCTTAGTCTCGTATTGGTGTTGTTTAAATTTAGATTCTGATCATTTTTTGGATTTCAAATTCTGACAAACATATTCATTAAAATTTTAACTTTCATTTTTTAAAACTATCAATTTTGGGGAAAAAACGATAAAGAAGAAATTGAAAGGGAAGTTATTGTTTGTATTAGAGATGTAAGGTTAAGAGACATATCTCTTAGAATATAAGGTTGTTGAGAGACAAATTATCATTAATAACACAGAAAAATTATATTTATTTTGATTATTTTAATGTGAAGATTGACAAATGTCAAGATGGAGATATAGATGATACAAAGTATAAAGAAGATATTTTACTTTTCATTCATTTAAAACAAATTATTTAAAAAATTATTTAAAAAAATTATTTAAAAAATATACAAAGTATAAAAAAATTATTTAAAAAATATATATATTTTAGTCCTTAAGACTTAATATTATTATAAATAACTTCATTTCACCTCGAATGCAAAGGGGATATAACGAAAGGTGATATAAAGACCTGTCACTTTACCCATCGGTTTTAGAATAATTGAGGGTAAAAATGACATTGGTCATGGATTCGATCTCCAACAACTGCATTTTTTAGACTTTCAAAAATATACTATTTTTTACCTTAATTTTTAACAATAATTGAGGGGTAAAGTTCTTTTTACAATATTTTATTTTTAACATTTTTTTTCTTCGTTTTAATCGGCAATGAATCAAATTTGTTGACAATTTCTAAATCTTCTACATCATCATCATCAACAACACTAATAACACCAACACAAACAAAATCAACAGATCCTTCAACATTAAATCTCAACAACAACAACAACAAATAAACAAAATCAATAGAATCGTTAAATACTAAATTTTGTTAGAAATCCACCAAAACCTCTGGAGAATTTCAATCAATCTTGATGAACAAGATTGTTATCACCCACACAATGATAATAAAGTAAAAGAACAATGGAGAAAGAAAAAAAGTAAAGAATGATGAAGGAGAAGAAGAATTAAAATTCTACAGAGTTTCTCTCTGCCCACAAACTGTGGAAAACTTCTTATTCACTTTGCATCTGCAAAATAATGTGAATTACAATGTTATGAATACTCTATTCACTTCATTACAAAAATAAGGGTTACTCCCTCTATTTATAGATTTAACAACAACAACAATACCAACAACAACAACATCAACGTCAACAATAACAACCGCAACAAAGAACGAACCCCTACAACAACAATAACAATACCAACAACAATCATCATCAACAGCAGAATTTCGAGAGGAAAAAGGTCTCTTTTGACCCAATTCCTATGTCATATGCAGAGTTGTATCCGTCTCTGGTCCTCAAAAACTTGATTCAACCGAGGAACCCACCGCAGATCCCAGAACCACTTCCCTGGTGGTATAAACCTGAGCTCCGATGTGCTTTTCATCAAGGTGCACCTGGGCATGATATTGAAAACTGTTATCCATTGAAATATGAGGTGCAAAACCTTATGAAGAGTGGTATGGTGTCCTTTGAGGACCGCGCGCCAAATGTGAAAGCTAACCCTTTGCCCGCTCATGGGAACTCTTCAGTGAATATGGTGGACGGTTGTCCTGGAGAATTTAAAGTTTTTGATGTTCGGTTTATCCGAAGATCTTTAGTGCAGATTCATAAAGATATTTGTTTGGTGAGTGACTGTGATCATGACCATGATGGTTGTGTTGTTTGTAGTGTTGGAGAATAGCCATCCAAGGCGCAGCGGAATTTAAAAATTTCTCCATTTAGTGATCCTTACGAATGGGCATGATCAGTGATAGAATCGTTACCTCTTGTGGCGATTCAAACCTTTGGTGCAGATCTCTGATAATGATCAAAACCTTTGATACAGATCCACGGGGCGATCACGAACGTTGAACGATGACAACGTCTCTACTCAGTCCACACGAACGGATTCCTTCAATCGCAGTGCTAGCTGTTATGAATGAAGGCTTTGAGTGAGAGAGAGATACGAAATTCCAACTCTTCAGTTGTGTTGTATTCCCATCCAAAGCTTCTGCACAAGAGCTCTATTTATAGAACCACTTGTGTGGGCTTCAAGCCAAAAAGCCCACTTAAGTGCATTTTGGCCTATATCTCATAATATGCCAAAATCACTTAAGTATTTGGTACCTTACCATATTTCGTATTCTGCTTAAGTACACCGTACCTTACGATGTTCCTTAATTATTCTATCTCTCATAAATCCGTCCTTTGTGTGTGACCCTATAGGTTTTCACGGCGTTGGCAATTATATTAAATCACGCATTTAACATAATAAACAGTGAGCGGTATCTAGCAACACATCACTGCTACCCAAGTCACGAAAATGTCATGTGATCTGACAAAACCTCCTGTGATAATAATTATGTGTATAATTACCCCTTTGCCCTTATGTCTATATTGAACACAAGGTATAGACCGT
The DNA here is from genome assembly GCF_024323335.1 of Lathyrus oleraceus. Lineage (NCBI taxonomy): Eukaryota > Viridiplantae > Streptophyta > Magnoliopsida > Fabales > Fabaceae > Lathyrus > Lathyrus oleraceus. Next base: position 330,697,850 of record NC_066580.1, on the reverse strand, counting down.
GTCACCCTTGTCCAGTTCAATATTGGGCCCATAGACATTTATCCTATTATGCAGGATTGGCAAATTCCATCTAGGACACTCATGTCCCTCAGCATGCTTCGTGGAGTACCCATCAACTGTCTTTATGGTTATCCAGTTACGGACAACGTTGGATCAGCAATAAAGCACTCGACTCTACATCTAGGATCCATAGTGGTTTCAGGTCGAAGAGTGGTATACACTATTATCACCATGAGAATAACTTATGACACTTTGCATAACTTTCTATATAGTATTCTCATAGCGGGTCAATCCGGTATAAATATTACTCCTAATATTCATACCTATGTTTAAGACTTGATAACTCTTTATCCATGATCCATGAGATGTGATCATCAGTTTACAAACATAATAGTCTTAATGCTTTAATGTTATCCCACTTCACACTAAAGCTCGACTACGGATACTTTAAGAATAGTGTCCTTATGTTTAATGTGTTCTCATGATTAAGTCACACTTAATACATTAAACGGACTATCTATTCCAGGGACTTTATTAATCAACCATAATAAAGAAAATGCCTTTAAATAATTCGATACAAGTACCAAAAGTATTGGCCTCTAGGGCTTACACCAACATGTAGCATGAACCCAAGAGGGTGTGATGTGGTGAAAAGGGACATCAAGCGTTTGATGGATGAAGGCATGATCCCGATTGTTCAATCTTGTCATGTAGATGACGATGTCAATGTCATAGTGCCCGTTTTCAAGCAACAAGAGCGGTTGTTAATCCAGTATGATAGCAGCAATAACAAGAACGTCAGTCAAAGATCAGTATCACCGTTGATAATACGGTTAACGGGCCTAGTCCCGTATTCATCTAATAAGGTTGTACTGTACCAGTACAATGCTACGATGATAGAGAATGGTCAAGAGGTCTCGTTACCTACGACCAGTTCAGTGGTGAGCATTGTCGATGTCACGAAGGTGACCCGCAGTGGTCGAGTATTTGGACCGGTGTTCCCGGAGAATAAAGAAGAAATAAGTGTTGGTAAGAAGGCGGAGGTGCCTAATGTAGATCTGGTTGGTTGTTCAAAAGATAAGTCTGATGAATCCAACAACTTGAAAGCCAACGATGATGATGAGGTACTCCGATTGATTAAAAGGAGTGAATTTAATGTGGTTGAGCAACTGCCCCAGACTCCCTCAAAAATCTCAGTGTTGTCTCTGCTTTTGAATTTCGAAGCACACAGAGAAGCACTACAGAGAATTCTTGAACAAGCGTATATAGAGCAAGATGTTACTATGGATCAATTTGATCACATTGTGGCTAACATCACTTCATGCAATAATTTGAGTTTATGCGAAGAAGAACTCCCTAAGGAGGGAAGAAATCATAATCTGGCTTTGCATATTTCAATGAACTGTAAGGAAGATGCTTTGTCAAATGTGCTAGTTGACATCGGTTCGTCACTCAATGTGCTTCCGAAATCGACCTTGTCAAAGTTATCTTACCAAGGAGCTCCCACAAGGTATAGTGGGGTGATTGTTAAAGCCTTCGATGGCTCTCGCAAAACAGTTATTGGTGAAGTGGACCTTCCAGTCAAGATAGGTTCGAGTGATTTTCAAATTACTTTTCAAGTAATGGATATCCACCCGGCCTACAGTTGTTTATTGGGAAGGCCATGGATTCATGAGGAAGGGGCTGTTACCTCCATTCTGCACCAGAAGCTCAAATTTGTGAAGAATGGCAAGCTAGTGATTGTGGGAGGAGAGAAGGCGTTGTTGGTTAGCCATCTGTCATCTTTCTCATATGTGGAAGCTGAGGATGAAGTTAGAACTCCATTCCAATCCTTATCTACTACTACTGAGAAGAGAGTTAAGGCACCTATGTCCTCGCTGAAAGATGCTCAGAAGATTGTTGAAGAGGGTGATATTGATCAGTGGGGGCGCATGGTAGAGGTCTCCGACAACAGAGGCAGAACTGGTTTGGGGTTCCTGAAGGGCTCGTCAACTGTTAGATCTGAAGATATGCAACTCAGCTTCCGTAGCGGAGGGTTCATTCATGGCAATGAATAACACTTAGCTGCTGTGCTAGAGGATAGCGAAGAGGAAGACTGCACCAACTTTGTAACGCATGGAAGAACATGCAACAATTGGACTGCTGTTGATATTCCTGTTATTTTGCATCGATCTAAGTAATTTCTTTTATATTTTAAAATCCTTCTCCTATGCCTAAGGGAGAAGTGAACATTGTTTGGGCATTTTAAATTGATCATCAATAAAATTAATTCTATTCATCCACATCTTTGATGTTTATTTTTACTTTTTTGCTTATTTCTGAAAATGGTAATCACAAAAAACATAAATAAACAATATAATTTTCCATCTGCATAATATTTGGTCACAAATTCACTTCTCTAAAATCAAAATATCAAATCATTATGCAGGTTGGTTCCTAACCCCATTGAATACAATGATCCTTCTCCTTCTCTAAATTTTGAATTTCCTGTGTTTGAAGCCGAGGAGGAAAGTGGTGTAGAAGTGAGTGATGAATTGACTCGTCTTCTTGAGCAAGATGAAAAGATTATTCAGCCGTTTGAAGAGTAGATTGAGCTAGTCAACTTGGGTTTCGAAGATGATGTGAAGGAAGTCAAGATTGGGTCTCGACTGTGTCCAGATGCTAAGAAGGGGTTGATTGATCTTCTTCGAGAGTATTCATATGTGTTTGCTTGGTCTTATCAAGACATGTCTAGGTTGGATTCTAAGATTGTGGAGCATAGATTGCCGTTGAAGCCAGAATGCCCGTCAGTCAAGCAGAAATTGAGAAGAACTCATCCTGATATGGCTGTGAAGATTAAAGAGGAAGTTCAGAAGCAGATTGATGTCGGTTTCCTTGTGACTGCTGAGTATCCGCAATGGGTGGCCAACATTGTGCCTGTGCCGAAGAAAGATGGAAAAGTCTGCATGTGTGTTGACTATAGAGATTTGAATAAAGCCAGTCCGAAAGATGATTTCCCTCTGCCACACATTGATATGTTGGTAGACAATACTGCTAAATTCAAAGTCTTTTCATTTATGGATGGATTTTCTGGATATAATCAGATTAGGATGGCACCCAAAGATATGGAGAAGACCACATTTATTACACCCTGGGGAACATTCTGTTATAGAGTGATGCCTTTCGGTTTAAAGAATGCTGGTGCAACTTACCAGAGAGCAATGACCACTCTTTTTCATGATATGATGCATAAAGAGATTGAAGTGTATGTCGATGACCTAATTGCTAAATCGATTAATGAAGAGGAACATGTTAAGCATTTGTTGAAGCTACTCCAGCGTATGAGGAAGTATAAACTCCGCTTGAATCCCAATAAGCGTGCTTTTGGTGTTCGTTATGGTAAGTTGTTGGGTTTTATTGTCAGCGAGAAGGGTATTGAAGTTGATCCTGCTAAGTTCAAAGCAATACAAGAGATTCCTGCGCCCAAAACTGAGAAGCAAGTCATAGGTTTTCTCGGTCGCTTAAATTATATTTCCAGATTCATTTCCCACATGACTGCCACATGTGTGCCTATATTCAAGCTTCTTCGGAAAAATTAGTCTTGTGATTGGACCGAAGATTGCCAGAAAGCATTTGATAGTATCAAGGAATATTTTCTTGAACCTATGATTTTGTCTCCACCTGTTGAAGGAAGACCGTTGATCATGTATTTGACTGTGCTCGAAGATAGTATGTGTTGTATTCTTGGTCAGCAAGATGAGACTGGAAAGAAAGAATTTGCAATTTACTACCTCAGTATTCAATGCTTGAGAAGACTTGTTGCGCATTGGCTTGGGCTGCTAAACGTCTGCGCCAATATATGTTGAATCATACCACTTGGTTGATATCCAAAATGGATCCGATCAAGTATATATTTGAGAATCTTGCTTTAACTGGGAGAATTGCCCGTTGGCAAATGTTGTTATCAGAGTATGATATAGAATATCGATCTCAGAAAGCGATCAAAGGTAGTATCTTGGCTGACCATTTGGCCCACCAACCAATTGAAGATTACCAGTCAGTGTAGTATGATTTTCCTGATGAAGAGATTTTGTACTTAAAAATGAAAGATTGTGATGAACCATTGCTTGAAGAAGGGCCAGAACCTGGTTCCCTTTGGGGCATGATATTTGATGGAGCTGTTAATCAATATGGAAATGGCATTGGGGCAGTGATCATTACTCCTCAAGGCACGCATCTACCATTTACAGCTAAATTGACTTTCAAATGTACAAACAACATGGCAGAATATGAAGCTTGCATTATGGGGCTTTAAGAGGCCACGAATCTCAGAATCAAGTATTTGGATGTCTTCGATGATTCGGCTTTGGTTGTGAATCAATCAAAGGAGAATGGGAGACGAATCAACCTGGTTTGATACCGTATAGAGATTATGCGAGGAGAATTTCAACTTTCTTTACAAAAGTTGAGTTTCATCATATCCCTCGAGATGAGAACCGGATGGCAGATGCTCTTGGGACATTGGCATCAATGATTGTAGTGAAATATTGGAATGAAGTTACCAATTTATGTGTGATACGTCTTGATAGGCCAACTCATGTGTTTACTGTTGAAGAGATTAGAGACGAGAAGTCGTGGTATTACGACATCAAATGTTTCCTCCAAAGTCAGATTTATCCGCTTGGGGCATCTTTGAAAGAGAAGAAGACTTTGAGAAGATTAGTCGGTAATTTCTACTTGAATGGTGATATACTGTACAAGAGAAACTTCGACATGGTTTTGCTCAGATGCGTGGATAGACACGAAGTAGACATGTTGATGACTGAAATGCATGAAGGTTCCTTTAGTACTCATTCCAATGGACACGCAATGGCAAAGAAGATGTTGCGAGCAGGTTAGTATTGGCTGACAATGGAATCTGACTGTTGTAAATTTGTGAAGAAATGCCACAAGTGTCAAATTTATGCTGATAAGATTTATGTTCCTCCGACACTTTTGAATGTTATTGTAGGTGTTTAATTGGTTGCATTATATGGTAAAACACTAATGTCTTGACTGATGTCATGACATGTATGTGTGACTACATTGTAGTTACTGCAGGACTAGCTAACACAGGATTATTGAATGATGTGACATTCATACCTGTCAACAGATACTAAGGAACAGAAGTTCTGTTAGAACTTAGTATTCATTTGCAGTCTGGTTATCAAGGAAGAACCAGACCTGGCATAAGGCCTACTGACTGAATGTCAAACTGGATGTTGTGACATTCATCATTGACAGCAGCTACTGAAGATTAGGCAGAGTGGTGTTCTGCTATACTTCAGCATATTACTTAGTTTGTTCTTCAAGAGAATAACAGAACTAACTTAAGGCCAATTGTGTAAATGTTAAGTTGGACACTTTGACATTTATTAATGTAAGCTGTTACTGTAGTATGGTCATTTTGATCATGTACAGGTCAGCAAATTTGTACAGTCTGTTTTTTGGAAAAACAGACTCAGCATATGGACCTTGATGTCAAGCTGAATGTCGTGACATTCATTCCTGACAACATATGCTAAATTGTAGGTTGTTCAGTTTTCTGTTTCAGCTTTTTCTCAGGCTATTCTTTAGGGATTCAACAGCTGAGAGAAAATCCAGGAAATCAACAACCAAGCTACATTCAATGAACCTAACAAATAGCCTATTTGTTAGCAACCTAAATGTTGAATTTGAGGGAACTTGTGTGACCTAAAATTCAGGAAAATACAGGTGCAAAAGCCCAGGTGCTGCAATATAAAAAGGAAGGCATTCCTTCATTCAGTTTCGGGGATTTTGAGGCGTGAAGATTTAGTGTGTCCATCATACTTCACTGCTGTATTTTGTGAGTCTAGTATTAGACGTATCTTGTAAGCCAAGCCATTATCAAGTAGATGATAGCTTTGGCATAGGGTGTTCATTGAGTTTTAAGTGTTGTGTCACTCAAAGCTTTTAAGCGTGAGTGCTGTGTATCTTGATTTAAGCTGTGAAGCATAATCAAGAGTTGTTTTTGAAGTGTGACTTCAAAGTGTCTTTAATATCACTGAGGTGATTGAGGGGGAGTGAGTAGGAACTCTGATCTTAGGTTAAGATTGAAATTGCATTGGGTAGGGATTAAGTGAGAAGTTGTAAACGGGTGAGTTTAGCTTTGAATTGATACTACTAATAGTGGATTTCCTCCCTGGCTTGGTAGCCCCCAGATGTAGGTCATGTTGGACTGAACTGGGTGAACAATTACTTGTGTTATTTACTGCACTTACTGTTAAGTTCTGCATAATCCCTGTCTGTGCAGAATTGGATGTCATAACAACCAGTGTGACATCCAAACTCTGATAACTAGAATTTCAATTGGTATCAGAGCGCCTTGAATGCACTGTTCAATGGAATCACTAAGAACATCTTCAGGCTGGTGCACCATTGTGAACTAGCTAAGGAAGTCTGGGATACCCTCAAGGTAACTCATGAAGGTACTTCCAAGGTGAAGATGTCCAAACTTCAGATGTTGACAACCAAGTTTGAAAATCTGAGGATGAAAGAGGATGAGACTACTCATGACTTTCACATGAATATTCTTGAAATTGCAAACACCTCTGGTGGACTAGGTGAGAAAATGACTGAAGAGAAACTTGTAAGAAAGATTCTCAGGTCCTTGCCTAAGAGGTTTGCTATGAAGGTCACAGCCATAGAGGAGGCTCAGGACATCAGCAATATGAAGGTAGATGAGCTCATTGGTTCTCTCCAAACCTTTGAAATGGGCTTAGGTGAGTATGCTGAGAAGAAGAAAAGCATAGCCTTTATATCTAATGCTGAAGAGGAGTCAGAAGAAGGATATACTGGAGGTGATGAAAGTATATCAGAAGCCTTAGCCATGCTTGGGAGGCAATTCAACAAGTTCATGAAGAAGATTGATCAAAGAGGTAGACCTAATGTCAAGAACATCCCGTCTGACATTAAGAAAAGATCAACTTCTGAGGAGAAGTTCAACCATGGGAAGGGAATCCAGTGTCATGGTTGTGAAGGGTATGGACACGTCAGAGCTGAATGTCCTACTTACCTCAAATTGCAAAATAAGGGGCTAGCTATCACATGGTCTGAAGGAGATTCTGAAAGTGAATCTGAAGGAGAAACTGCCAAACATGTCACTGCACTAACCAGTGTTTGTGTCTCTGAAGATGACACAAGTGCAGATGAGCTGACATTTGATGAACTTGCTGCAGCATATAAGAAGCTGTGTACCACCAGTGCAGAAGTGCGTGCACAAGGAGAAAAGCAGAAGAAACTCATCAAGGAACTGGAAGATGAGAGACAGAAGCAACTGTCTGCCATAGAGGGGCTAAATGGTGAGATAGCCCTGCTGACCTCCAAGCTGAACCAGATGACCAAATCCATCAGAATGATGAATAAGGGAACTGACACCTTGGAAGAGATTCTAAAGGTGGGACAGCAGTCTGGAACCAAATCTGGGCTAGGATTTGGAAAAAGAGCTGAACACAAACGCCCAAAGGCTAGAGTTCAGAAGTTCAAGCGGATGTCAAAGCCAATGTCTCAACATCGAGGAACTAGGATGAATGATCATCAGAAGAGGAAATACCAGGATTGGAGGTGTCATCACTGTGGTAGGCTTGGACATATAAAAGCCTTCTACTACTGGATTCATGGTTTCCCTAACAGAGCCTCACATGTCAGACCTAAGCATAAAACACGTAAGCGATGTGTTCCCATTAAGAAGCAACAATGGTATGCTAGGATAGCACACACTGCCCTAAGGGCTTCTTCCAGAGAAGACTGGTACTTTGACAGTGGATGCTCAAGACATATGACTGGTATGGAAAATCTACTGGTAGATATTCAACCTCACACTACCAGCTATGTGACTTTTGGTGATGGTGCCAAAGGAAAAATAAGAGGTGTGGGCAAACTGGACTGTTCTAGAGTGCCAAAACTGAACAATGTGTTGTTAGTAAGAGGACTAACTGCAAACCTCATCAGCATAAGTCAGCTGTGTGATCAAGGTTTTCATGTTCAGTTTACTAAGGAGCTGTGCATTGTGACAAATGGTGACAATCAGGAAGTTATGAGAGGAACCAGGTCCAAAGACAACTGCTACCTGTGGGAACCTGAACTCTCTAACTTCTCCACAACATGCTCCTCAGCCAAGGAAGAACAGGAGGTGAAGCTGTGGCATAGAAGACTTGGACATCTCCACTTACGGGGAATGAAGAAGATCATATCCAAGGAAGCAGTCAGAGGAATTCCAAAGCTTCTGATTGATGAAGGAAGAGTCTGTGGAGAATGCCAGGTGGGCAAGCAAACCAAGATGTCACACCCGAAGCTGGGACATTCCACAACCTCCAGAGTTCTGGAACTGTTGCACATGGACCTAATGGGACCTATGCAGGTTGAAAGTCTTGGTGGGAAGAAGTATGCTTACGTGGTGGTTGATGACCATTCCAGATACACGTGGATAAGCTTCATCAGAGAGAAGTCAGATACATTTGATGTCTTCAAAGATCTGTGCATAAGACTTCAAAGGGAAAAGGACAGTTGTGTGGTCCGGATTAGAAGTGATCATGGTACTGAATTCAAGAATTCCAAGTTTGATGAGTTTTGCTCGTCTGAAGGAATAAGCCATGAGTTCTCCTCTCCTATAACTCCTCAACAGAATGGAATAGTTGAAAGAAAAAATAGAACTATCCAAGAATCTGCCAGAGCAATGATTCATGCAAAGAAGCTCCCTATGCACTTTTGGGCTGAAGCAATGAATACCGCGTGCTATGTTCACAACAGAGTCACCTTGAGAAAAGGAACCTCCTCCACTCTGTATGAAATATGGAAGGGCAGAAAACCCACTGTGAAGTACTTTCATATTTTTGGAAGTAAATGCTACATTCTCACAGATCGTGAACAGAGAAGGAAGCTAGATCCCAAAAGTGATGAAGGCATATTTCTGGGATACTCCACTAACAGCAGAGCCTACAGAGTGTTCAACTACAGGACCAATGTCCTGATGGAATCTATAAATGTCATTGTGGATGATAAAGAGGAAGGAACCGATGTCATGGAGGATGTTGAAACATTACTTGACAGTCCAACTGACAGTCCAGTCAAGTCTGAAGAAGTACAGGAACCTCCTCCTGAATGTGAAGTAGAGGCACCCTCCAAAGTGCCATCTATCAGGATTCAGAAAGACCACCCTAAGGATCTTATCATAGGGGATCCCACCAGTGGTGTAACTACCAGGTCAAGAGGAATAAACTCAAATTCCTGCTTTGTTTCCAAGGTTGAACCAAAGAATGTGAAAGAAGCCCTGACTGATGAATACTGGATCATTGCCATGCAAGAGGAACTCGAGCAGTTCACAAGGCATGAAGTATGGGAGCTAGTTTCAAGACCTGAAGGGTCCAACATCATTGGTACCAAGTGGATCTACAAAAACAAATCTGATGAGAAAGGAGTAATTACTAGAAATAAAGCAAGACTAGTAGCTCAAGGATACACTCAAGTAGAAGGGGTAGACTTTGATGAGACATTTGCTCCTGTGGCTAGACTTGAGTCCATCAGATTGCTGTTGGGGGTAGCATACATCCTGAAGTTTAAGCTATTCCAAATGGATGTGAAGAGTGCATTCTTGAATGGCTACCTGAATGAAGAAGTTTATGTGGAACAACCCAAAGGGTTCTGTGATCCTAACCAACCTGAGCATGTATACAAGTTGAAGAAAGCCTTGTATGGGTTGAAGCAAGCACCCAGAGCTTGGTATGAAAGGTTAACCGAATTTCTGACCTCAAATGGATACAGAAAGGGTGGAATTGATAAAACCTTGTTTGTAAAGGATGAAGAAGGCAAAATCATGATAGCTCAAATCTATGTTGATGATATAGTCTTTGGTGGAATGTTAGAACAAATGGTTAAACAATTTGTTCACCAGATGCAGTCTGAGTTTGAAATGAGTCTAGTGGGAGAACTGACCTATTTCCTTGGAATGCAAGTAAACCAAATGAAGGACTCTATGTTTCTCTCCCAAAGCAAGTATGCCAAGAACATAGTTAAGAAGTTTGGTATGGATAATGCCAGGCACAAGAGGACTCCTGCTCCTACTCATCTGAAGTTAACCAAAGATGATGGAGGGCCTAGTGTCGATCAATGCCTGTACAGAAGCATGATAGGTAGTCTACTGTATCTAACTGCAAGTAGACCTGATATTTCTTATGCAGTTGGAGTATGTGCCAGATACCAAGCAGAGCCCAAGGTGAGCCACTTGAATCAAATCAAAAGGATTCTCAAGTACATCAATGGGACGTGTGACTATGGGATGCTGTATTCACATGGGTCTGAGCCTGTCCTATCTGGGTACTGTGATGCTGATTGGGCTGGAAGTGCTGATGACAGAAAAAGCACATCAGGTGGATGGTTCTTCTTAGGAGAAAACCTCATATCGTGGTTCAGCAAGAAGCAGAATTGTGTCTCTCTGTCCACTGCAGAGGCTGAATACATAGCTGCAGGAAGCAGTTGCTCCCAACTGGTCTGGATGAAACAGATGCTCACTGAGTACAATGTCTCTCAAAATGTCATGACATTGTTCTGTGATAATCTCAGTGCCATCAATATCTCCAAGAATCCCATCCAACACAGCAGGACCAAACATATTGACATTAGGCACCACTTCATCAGAGATCTGGTGGAAGACAAGGTGATCACTTTGGAACATGTAGCCACGGATCTTCAACTGGCTGACATATTTACAAAGGCTCTGGATGCTACTCAGTTTGAAAACTTAAGGAGCAAACTGGGAATATGTCTCTCTGAGACCTTATAGCAACCACTGATGTTTGGGATAAATTGTTTAATATCCCTGCCTATTAAACAATTTGTACTAGGCTATGATGGGTCAACAGATCATAGCTATGCTGCTTACAACAAGGGTGGATACAAGAGGGTAAGGAGACACCCTACAGAGAGAAGGCCAATGTACCTGCAGGAGTTCAAGGATGCTGTTCATGCAGGAGTGGTTCTGGATGTCAGAAACAAAATCATGGCATCTGATATGGTGGTACCTACTGTAAAGCAAAAGTGGGTGATCACTTGATCGAAGCTGTGAAGCAAGATCAAGTGGATGTTAACTTGGTTGAAACTCTGTCATTGTGCTCTGGCTATGTTGTTGGCTTTGGCAACATTTGTGACAAAAAGGGGGAGTAATAACCACCAATACCCCTGACAAACAGAGTGGGTCTCTACAACAGACTCTCATGACAGATCTGAAGATTCCCCCCTGCAGCTGATGTTGAAGTTTAGGTGCAACTTCTCATAAGTGTGTGCTGCTATGTGAAGTTCTTTCTTAACTTCCATGTGTGTGAGTGTGCTGCCACTCTGAGTGTATTAGCTAGTATTATTCCGCTGCTATGAACTCTGTTATGGGGATCAAAGTGTTTTAGCCAAAAATTTGCCAAAGGGGGAGTTTGTAGGTGTTTAATTGGCTGCATTATATGGTAAAACACTAATGTCTTGACTGATGTCATGACATGTATGTGTGACTACATTGTAGTTACTGCAGGACTAGCTAACACAGGATTATTGAATGCTGTGACATTCATACCTGTCAACAGATACTAAGGAACAGAAGTTCTGTTAGAACTTAGTATTCATTTGCAGTCTGGTTATCAAGGAAGAACCAGACCTGGCATAAGGCCTACTGACTGAATGTCAAACTGGATGTTGTGACATTCATCATTGACAGCAGCTACTGAAGATTAGGCAGAGTGGTGTTCTGCTATACTTCAGCATATTACTTAGTTTGTTCTTCAAGAGAATAACAGAACTAACTTAAGGCCAATTGTCTAAATGTTAAGTTGGACACTTTGACATTTATTAATGTAAGCTGTTACTGTAGTATGGTCATTTTGATCATGTACAGGTCAGCAAATTTGTACAGTCTGTTTTCTGGAAAAACAGACTCAGCATATGGACCTTGATGTCAAGCTGAATGTCGTGACATTCATTCCTGACAGCATATGCTAAATTGTAGGTTGTTCAGTTTTCTGTTTCAGCTTTTTCTCAGGCTATTCTTTAGGGATTCAACAGCTGAGAGAAAATCCAGGAAATCAACAACCAAGCTACATTCAATGAACCTAACAAATAGCCTATTTGTTAGCAACCTAAATGTTGAATTTGAGGGAACTTGTGTGACCTAAAATTCAGGAAAATACAGGTGCAAAAGCCCAGGTGCTGCAATATAAAAAGGAAGGCATTCCTTCATTCAGTTTCGGGGATTTTGAGGCGTGAAGATTTAGTGTGTCCATCATACTTCACTGCTGTATTTTGTGAGTCTAGTATTAGACGTATCTTGTAAGCCAAGCCATTATCAAGTAGATGATAGTTTGGCATAGGGTGTTCATTGAGTTGTAAGTGTTGTGTCACTCAAAGCTTTTAAGCGTGAGTGTTGTGTATCTTGATTTAAGCTGTGAAGCATAATCAAGAGTTGTTTTTGAAGTGTGACTTCAAAGTGTCTTTAATATCACTGAGGTGATTGAGGGGGAGTGAGTAGGAACTCTGATCTTAGGTTAAGATTGAAATTGCATTGGGTAGGGATTAAGTGAGAAGTTGTAAACGGGTGAGTTTAGCTTTGAATTGATACTACTAATAGTGGATTTCCTCCCTGGCTTGGTAGCCCCCAGATGTAGGTCATGTTGGACTGAACTGGGTGAACAATTACTTGTGTTATTTACTGCACTTACTGTTAAGTTCTGCATAATCCCTGTCTGTGCATAATTGGATGTCATAACAACCAGTGTGACATCCAAACTCTGATAACTAGAATTTCAGTTATCTCTTCCCCATGACGCTTCTCCATGTGGGGAATTGATATGATTGGGATGATTGAGCCCAAAGCTTCGAATGGATATCGTTTCATTCTAGTGCCAATTGATTACTTCACAAAATGGGTTGAAGCGACATCGTATGCAAATGTTATCAAGAATCAGATCATATGCCATTATGGTGTGCCAAGTAAGATCATTACTGATAATGAATCGAACTTGAATAACAATATGGTGGAAGCTCTTTGCAAAGACTTCAAGATTGCACATCACAATTCTTCTCCCTACAGACCCAAGATGAATGGGGTTGTTGAAGCTGCGAATAAGAACATCAAGAAGATTATCCAGAAAATGGTGGTCACATATAAAGATTGGCATGAGATGCTCCCATTTGCTTTGCATGGGTATCGTACATCCGTCCGCACTTCAACAGGGGCAACCCCTTTCTCTCTTGTGTATGGTATGGAAGCAGTGCTCCCCGTAGAGGTTGAGATTCCTTCATTACATGTGCTCATGGAAGCCAAGTTGACTGAAGCTGAATGGTGTCAGACCAGGTTTGACCAGTTGAATTTGATTGAAGAGAAGAGATTAATTGCCATGTGTCATGGTCAGTTATATCAGCAGAGAATGAAGAAAGCTTTTGATAAGAAGGTCAAACCTCGAGTGTTCAGAGAAGGTGACCTTGTGCTCAAGAAGATTTTATCATTCAAGCCAGATTCCAGAGGAAGATGGACTCCCAATTATGAAGGCCCATATGTTTTTAAGAGAGCCTTTTCAGGCGGTGCATTGATTCTTACAACCATGGATGGTGACGAGTTCACTCGTCCTGTGAATGCATATGCAGTCAAGAAATACTTCGCCTAAAAAAATAATAATAAAAGAACAGCTCGCTAAGTTGAATTAGAGACATAAAACAGAAAGAATTTCCCGATAAGTTGAGTACCCCACCTTGGGGCAACTTATGCAAAAATTAGGGATTATGGCAAGTAACTGCATTCTGCTGATCTTCAGTGATTTTGAAGGTTTGTTTGAGCACAAGGGTTGACATCAGCTCATCATCCCAGCAACGATCAAGAGCACAGTAGATATGAAGAGTTGGTAGAAGGATTAAGGATCATTTGTATTCAATGTACCCTTCTCCATGTAAACTATCATTTTCAACTTTGTAAAAAAAATCTATGGAGTCTTGTCATTTACAGACTACCATTCTATTAAATAAAGTTGAGCTTTTATCCAATTGTTTCTACTCTTATTTACTTCAGCCAATAGTTTTAAATTTTATTATGATCATTTTGAAATTGAATTTTAAATCAAAATCAAGTTTTCTTTAAAATATAAAAGCAAGAAATTTTCCAAAGCAAGTAAAAGGAATATCAATCGCATTTCAATAAAAAGCAAGTCCTTAAGTGCGAAGCATCAGAGTTTCTCCAAGCAGTTAACCCTTCGGGTATCTCTAGACATTAGTGTTGATTCGGTTCCTCGGCGGAGTGTTCAATCCCCGGCAGAACTTCTTTCTTTATTCCCAGCTGAGTTGCATGATTCAGATACCCTGCAGCAAGTCCTTGTCTCCAACAGAATTTCGGTCTTCCCCAACGGAGTTTGTGTTTCCTCAGCAGGTGGATCGTCATCAGGATGTTTGATCTTCCCTAGTAGATCGCTTTGGTGTCCCCACCAATCACCATCTATCTTTGCTCCCAGTCAGAGTTTCCTCCTGGTTTTTGAGCAGCATTTGTTGATTATTTTCTCTATAGGGTTGTCTCCCATTTTTATGGTGTTGACCTAAAATTACCCACAGATTGGATGATTCCGTCCTCAACAGATCTCCTCTGTCCTCGGCTAGGGTTGAGCCCTTGGGATGTTGATCTCTCTGCTCTCCGGTTGTTGTCTCCATTTTTGTGGATTGACCGAGGATTGTACCGGTGGTTTAATTTCTTTGTGGTACCTCTGTATCCTTTGTGATCGTTTTGTCAGCATAATCCTCATATATACATATACATATATTCATATAATTTCATGATTTGCATATCCTGCATCTTCATATTTGATTTGTTTGAGATTCTCATTCTCTGTTATGGTGGTACTTTATCCCCATACCAAATCTGGTGTCTGTCCTCCTTCAATTGTAGAGTGTCAACCCTTTAAGCAGAAAGACTTTAACCTTTCGCCGTTTCCCCACTGAGTTTGTCTCCTCGTGGATGATTTTTATTTCAGTTTCCTCTCCAGCAAATTTTCTGGATGGAATTACTCCCCTTGAGTTATGTCCTCATTGGGTTGAGTCTTGATTGGCCATTTTCTTTTTAGCTCTTACCTAGATAGATATTTTGGTCCCCTAAGAGTCTGTTACCCAGTAACTGATAATATTCTTCTTTGTTTGGAGTTTGTTACTTCTTGCCTAATGCCCGGTAAAAGTACCTCCTTTCTCCTCAGTGGAGTCCCCTGAAAGTATATCCTTAATATGTTCATCTTAACCGATGACGGATATCTTTTCTTCCCCCGCAAGAGTCTATCCTTGATATGTTCACTTTAACCAAGTGACGGATATTCTCTCATTTTTGGTATTCTACTCAGTAAAAAGGTAGTTGTAATCCCTATTTTGGTTCCTCAGAGAGTTAATACTTGATATGTTCATGTTAACCGATGACGGATTTCCTTCTCCTTGTTGGTTTTCTACCCAGTAACCGGTAGTCGTAAATCCTACTTTTTCCTGTGCAAGGTCTATCCTTGATATGTTCACTTTAACCAATGACGGATATTCTCTCTTTTGGTATTCTATCCAGTAACTGATAGATGTAATCCCTATTTTTGCTCCCCTTTTCATAGTCTATCCTTGATATGTTCACTTTAATCGGTGACAAATTTTCTCTTTGATTGGTCTTCTACCCAGTAACCGGTAGTTGTAAATCCTGCTTTGTCCCCTCGCAGAGTTAATCCTTGATATGTTCATCCTAACCGGTGACAGATTTTCTCTCCGACGGTTTTCTATCAAGATTTCGATAGATGTAATTCCTCCCTTTTTGTTCAGTTGGTATATCCTTGATATGTTCATCTTAGCCGATGACGGGTATCCACCTTGACATTTCCCAAGCAAGTTTATCCTTGATATTTTCATCCTAATCGATGACGGATTTTCTTCCCTGTCGATTTTCTTTCCTGCCCAGTAACTGGTAGTTGTAAATCCTATTTTCTGCAATTTTTTCCCCAGCAAGGCTATTCTTACCCAGTAACCGGTAATGAATACTTCCTCCTAGAAACCCTTAGCGAGTCATCCTTGATATGTTCATCCTAACTGATGACGGATGTTCTCTCTGTCAGATCATTATTATCTTTTTACCCAGTAACCGGTAGTAGATAATAGATGTCTGCTCCTCCTGTGTTGAAGTGTATTTCTCCCTAGTTGATTTGAGTGCGCATTTCCTTAGTGAAATCGTTTTTTCTCTCCAGCGTGATTCGAGTACTTCAGTTTTACCCTGACTTATTCGTATCCCTTGCAGATGTTGTTATTTTCCCGGCTGAGTCTTTCCATTTTGTATGGAATTCCTCGAGTCCCCCAGTAGTTTTAAGTCGTAGCCTAGCCTACGCATAACTCCTTTTTATCCCCCCAGAGTCTCTGTCTCCCTAGCGAGTTTTCCTTACGGAATGCATTGTACTCCTGCGGAGTTTCAGTCTCTCTGATTTCTTTTTCCTTTGTGGCAATATTTCCCCACAGATTATTAACTTTTGCATTCACATCATATGCATCATGAGGTCTCTTAGGGACCAAAATTTGTTTCTGTATGTTGTTATTTAAGCCCATTCTACTGAGTCGACATGAAGATTTTAACCTTCTCCTCCTCAGTTAGAATGTCCTTAAATAGGGGCAGCTATAAGACCTCAATTTTGACCCTAAGATCCCTCATGCAATTCCATCATAAGCACTAGCATTGGGACCATACCTTGGAATCCTCCTTACCCCTTTTCATTGGGTTTGTTTTGGGAGAGATCACCAAGCACTTTGTGATTGTATCATACTACTAACCAAAATACCAAAAATATGTCTTTGCATTTGCTTAACTCTTTTGTAGGTAGGGCATGATCTCCATTGATCTATCAAGTTCATATTTAGGGTTTGAGACCCTCATGACAAAGAGAACAACCATGAATTTATCCAAGAATGGTTATGAGCAATATATATGAGTCCCAATGGTTTCTACATGTTATATTGATCAAGTTTTCTTCAAGAGTTTGAGGGTGATTTACCTTGGAAACCCTAGTTTGACTGGGTATCTTGAGTAACTTCTCCAACAAGCTATCTCACCAATTGATCAAATTTACCAAGGGACACTTCAAAATTCATCATCTTATGCATATATGATCTACCATGAGCCAAGAAAGTCAAGAGAATTTAAGATTAGCAAGTTGGTTGATGGTGGTTGGCCAGATAGATTCATCTAATCAAAATTGGGTCTCTCTAGACCCTATCTCCTACAATTTTCACCATATGAAAATTATTCCAAGATAAAACTTACTCTAAATGACATTCCAAACAACTTTCATGTTGAGACCTAGAGATAGTTTTGCTTGGAAAATCATTTTCCATGTTGAAACATTATAGGTCATTTTGTCTAAACCCTAATTTGAAAGTCAACTTCCCAAGACCATAACTTGCTCAATTTTCATGAGATGAAAGATTTAAAAGTTTCACAATCAAATTCAATGTTTCTACTTCAACTTTGATGTTTGGAGTGTGTCATACCCCGATTTTGGTCTTGAATTTTTTTCATTTTTTCATTTTTTATTTGGCATGTGGCCTAAAGTTCATTTGCATACATTCATGACCAAAGGCAACCGTCCATTCCCAAATCCATATTTTTTGATAAACATTGGTCATTATCTAGGCTTTTTCATCATGGTGCTTTTTGATTATTATTGGGTGTAGTTTTAAGTGTCGGGTTTTTGTTATCGTCTCCACAGGGATTGTGAGATATCGCCGCCGTTCGACAGTTGTTTCAATTCTTAACTCGTAGTAACAAGGGGGTTTTGGTTTTAGTCACAGTATCTTGCATAAAAGTGTAATAAAATACGGTAAAAGTTTTGGTTTTTCTATTTGAGAAATATTGTCAAAGTTAGGGTTCGACGATCACTTTGCATGTATATGTTCGATCAACAAAACTTATAAACTCCTTTAGATGACAAACTATTTCACAAAGTCCTCCCAATGTGTTTATCTCTAACACACTATGTGGGTTTTCCCATTTTGATCCATTGTTTATCTCTAACACAATCTATCAAAATGACAACTTTTTGGTTCAACCTTATGGTGAACAAAATCATTCATTACTATCTCTAGCTAACAAACAAGATTGGATGAAAACCTAGGTAAAGAGTTGGTAAACATCTCTCGATCATAAACCAACACAAAGAGTTTTTAATAAAACAAAGTTTTCACCATATATTCATCATTAAAGAGTTTACAAATGAAGATCATCCCATTTACACACAAAGCTAATGATCATCTACATCTAACCTTGACAAAATGAAGAACTTAGCCACTCATTTTCATGGTGGCTTGCACAACAAGTCTCGGTTGAAGGTTGATCAACATCCAAGTCGAAGAATCGAGATTGGATGGGAATCCACCTTCTTTTTGTAGAATAATGTTAAGAGATGAAGAAAAATGGGTTTGTAGGTTACAAAATATCTCTAGAGCAATGCTGAAAATATCTAAAAAAAAGTACAAAGTATGGAAGTGTAAAAGTATGGCTCCAAAAAGTAGCCCTAGCTACTTATACTACTGCTGTCTGAGCTGTCATGCTCGCTAGGCGAGCAGAATGGTTCGCCTAGCGAGCCCCTAAAATAGGCACCAGAGGCACCTGTGCCCAGAGAAATATCCTTTGCCAGATTTGCATGTTCGCTAGGCGAACAAAACCTTCGCTAGGCGAAGCCCACGCTTCAACCTTCGCTCCAGCGAGCTTAGGAGGTTTTGCTACTGGAATTGCTCGCTGGGAGCTCGCTAATGGCTCGCCTAGCGAGTGAGTGTTGGCTGCGCTTTTGACCAAGTCTGGGCGTGTTCGCTACCACCTTCGTTGGCTGCTCGCCTAGCGAATTTGTTGATGTTTGCTACTGTAAAATACTGGAGATGTTCGCTGGAAGTTCGCTAGGTGCTCGTCTAGCGAGCCCTTCGCCACAACCCTCGCCTAGCGAGCAAGCTGATGAATGCATTCTCTTCTTGGTTCCTTTGCCAACTTCCTTGTGCCTTCATTTTCTATTAGTTCATGCCTAATTCCTGCACAATAATGCACAAATTAAAGGTACCAAGATCGTTTAACATTGTATTGCAATTCATCTAAAACAAAGGCGGTTTCGAACACTTTAGCAACAAAAAGGAGTGAAAGATGCCCACATTTGATAGCTCAAATAAGCACTTTTGGGCATCTAACAATTATAAAATGGATTCTAATTATTTGACTTTTTAATTTTCAATTTGATTTTAATTTCAAATTAAGTCTAATTCCAAATTTCAATTTAATCTTAATTGTGTTTTTACTAATGATTCAAACTCTAACTGATTTTAATTTCCAAATAAATGTTAGAATTGATATCAAAGTAATTTTAACAAATTATAGATTAATTTGATTTTAATTGGTTTTATTGGTTTTTTTTATATTTTAAATTGACATTTAGATTAGTCTTGGATTATTTCTAAAAATCCATATCCATTTTTATAACCAAACATCCATTTCATAAACCAAGGTCTCGCCATTCTTATTACATTTTACAAACACTGCAACCAAGTTCAAATTACAATCACAAATTCATTATATTTCAAAATTACATACCATTTAACCAAATTCAAATCAAATCAAGTTTCAACCAAATTTTCATTCATTCATTAATACCATACATTCAAAATCATATTCAACCATACATTCATATCTAGGCCATTTCATAACCATGAACCAAATTGCAACATACATATCTACATAAACCATACATTAAACCATTGCAACATAAGCAAAATTCCACATGTGACCTACAAGCTTCAATTCCAAGTCAGCACCAATATCCAATTCTATGAGCTCGAAGCAAACTCCAAGACAAACATTGAATTTGAATCCCACGAGCACTCGAGTCAAAGGATCCATCATATACTCTAACAAACCATATCCAAGCCAAGCAACCAATGGAAAGAACTTCAAGCATACCTGCAAATAATGAGCAATTCATAACCAATATGAGAACTCAGTTCAAAAACCTAATAAATTCCATTTCCATACTCTAAATAACAGAACTTTCCAATTCCACTCAACTTCAATCTTCAATCCACCGCACCTCACTCTAACTCAATTCAACACTTCTAATTTCTAACCAAATTTTAAACTAATCAACTTCATGACAACTCACAACAATTTCATAACAAATTTCTAACATCCATACAATTTACAAGCATTTCAAAAAAAAAACCACTCCAACAATGACACATCCCAAGTTCATTATAAGCCAAACCTCCCTAACAGCCATCCAAAACTGAGTTCAAAACCAAAACCAGACGCACCGTCACATTACAAGCATAAATCGATTGCACCGTTGTTTTAAAATACTAAGTCAATTGCTTTACAAAAAATTACAACCATACTTAAAACCAACATAATCATACAAATGGACCTGGTTAATTCTAAAATTTTTTGTTCCAAGCATGAGATACTAGGGAGACTTCGAATAACTTCCCAAAGGCTTTTTCGCACAAGACACCTTCTAGCAGGAGGCGATAATGCACCAGATTATACATCCAAAAGTCAGTTCCATTTAAGAATGCAGGAAGAGGTTGTCAAAAAACCAGACCTATCAAAACAGAGCCATTCAGGATGCTGCCGTGATTCACGTTATCTTACCCAACTGTGAACCTGCAGAGCAACAATTGACGGCATTAAAGAACTATGACAGATGCAAAAATAGCAAAAGCAACTCTGTTACCACAAGGAACATCTTCAACAGTCCAGCCTGCATTACCGTCCAAGTCAAAAGTCCACAAGCTAAACAAACATGCCCTATAGTTTGTTTTGAGGAATCAGACCTGCAACCAGAGGATTGAACCAAGTGATTTATAAAGGGACTTACAAATAAACACAAAAGGCCAAATTCCATAAGTCCATACAATGCAGTAACACTTCAAGCAGTTTAGCAACAAGTCAAACAGTCATAGCAAGCCATAAGCCATAATCACCATCAAACCAACTCAAACTTCCATGGCATTCAGAAATCAACAACATACCATACATGTGCATACAACAAATAATTCCATCACTAGCAGTTCAAGCTAATTACACAGCAACAACAACAATAACAGACCATAACAGGCCCTTTCTGCTACAAGATCAACTCAAACTTGTTCTAAATATTATCCCTGCATAACACATTCTTCAAGCAGCTGCAAGCAACCTACAGCATAAGCAAGGCGCACAAATCGTGAGCAACACAATGGAAATGCAACCTACACTTCATAGGATCAAACCATCATCAAACCTAAATTGAAGCATCACGTTCAATCTGCAATAGCAAAAAGGATCAATAAAAACAAATGAGCTAAAGAATTATTCCCCAAATCCAAACTGCTTACTCCACGGATGAATAATCGAACCAGAAAGTGCGAACCCTTTTTTACAACAAGTCACTACAGTAGAAAATACATCAATGAAGAAATTCACTTTACAAGTTTTTGTCCCAATGGAGTGGTCGCTGCTACCAATGAAGAAATTCACTGCAGTAAAAAATACATCAACTCGGTAAGACGGTAAAAGTTGACAAATAGCCCAAAACGGAATTGAGACAAAGTAGAGGAAGAAGATACACTGTTCACATTACCATTCCAGAACAAGCATCAAAGAGGCAATCCAAACTGAGCACACCAAAAGGGTTTCGCAGAGATACCTGTTTTGATCTGCATAGGCCAACCCTAAACCCTAATCTACTGGATATAAAAGGTGAGAGAGGAGAATCAGGGAGGGGAGGCTGAAAAATATCATAAACGAAACCCTAATCCCAAAAACGGCAGAAAAAAACCTGGATTGAAGAGGCGAAGAAGGAAGATTTAAGCTTCACCGTCGCCGTCGTCACCGCCGAAGGTGAGCCTCCTTATTTGTTTCTCCTTAAAGCCATGGATTCTTGCATGTTCAAAGTGAGAGAGGGAAGCGCGAGCGATTGAGAGAGGTGCGAAGGTTTTAGAGTGAGAGAGATTGAGGGAACGAGCGTCTGAGAGAGAGAGGCGCGAAGGACAGGAGATGAGCGATCGAGAGGACGAGTGAGAGTGAGGTCTTCGTGAGGTAGAGATTGAGTTTCTGGTTTTTCACTGTGCATTTCTCTCACGTTCCCAGTATTCTTTTATTTATTTTTCTTACAGAACACAAACATTTAAACCATATTAAAAACTTAATACGTTTAGTATTCTTTTTTTATATTAAATAGTGTATATTAGTGTATTGCTTTTGTTTTCCCAATCCATAATTCCTTGGAAACCCAACAGCCAGGCGGCTAGGATTTATTTTCTTGGATTCTTCCACTGTTAATTGGTAGTCCAACAGACTATTTTAGTTTAGTTTTATTTTTAATTTTAATTTTAATATATTTTGGTTTACTTATTCAAATTAGTATTAAGATAGCCAATGACCATAAGTGGTCTAGTGGAGAGAGAGTAGTTTCATTGCCTTTAGTGGAGTGGGTTCGATACTTCGGGATACCAAATCTTCATGCTTTTTTTTATGCTTACTATTTTATTTAATTTCTTTTTCTATATAGTATCTTGCTATTTATTTTACTTTTATATTTTTATTAATTTAATTCGATTGTTATTTAGTGGTTTGTATTTTTAAATGTTTACCTTTTAGATTTAGTTAGTGGTTGAATTTCCGATATTGCTTTTTATTTAATTAGTCGATTTTTGTGTGTTAACTAATTTAGTTAGGTTATTAGTACCCATGTCCATATTTATACACATGTAAATAATCACATTCCACATTCAATTTCATTTCCTCATCACCTTCAAATACAATTTCAAGCCTTTCATCCATTAACACTCTAATATTCAAATCTTTTTTTTCTAAATAAAACGTGAAGAAAAAGATTATTCTGGATGGAATGTCCAGTTATAATCCCGAATATTAGGCTCAAGCTGTAAGAGCTTGCAAGCCGTAAATATTCGTCTTCTCTTCCACACTCTAATATTCAAATCTTTTTCTAAGTAAAACATGAAGAAAAAGATTATCCTGGATGGAATATCCAGTTATAATCCCGAATATTAGGCTCAAGCTGTAAGAGCTTGCAAGCCGTAAATATTCGTCTTCTCTTCCACACTCTAATGTTCAAATCTTTTTCTAAATAAAACGTGAAGAAAAAGATTATCCTGGATGGAATATCCAGTTATAATCCCGAATATTAGGCTCAAGCTGTAAGAGCTTGCAAGCCATAAATATTCGTCTTCCCTCCAAAACATTCGTAAATATTCGAATCATTTTCTTAGCAATACTTGAAAGAAACAGACTGCCTGGGTGGAATGTCCAGACGTAGTCCCGAGTACTAGACCCAAGCTGTAAGAGCTTGCAAGTCATAAGTACTCGTCTTTCAAACTCGAAAACACTTGATTCCTACCTTAATACTTTTTCAATAAAGCTGGAAATGGAACATGGTGTATACCGTGCACTCCTGAGAATAAGATTCGAGGCGGATGCCTCGCCTATCTTAACTCTCGCCATCGTCTAAAATTGTCAATGCGGTTTCTTCAAACCCTTTCTCAATCAAACCTAAAAATACTGAATCTCTATTAAACACTTTTGCCAATAAAGATGGAAATGGAACATGGTGTATACCGTGCACTCCTGAGACTAGGATTCGAGATGGATATCTCGCTCATCCAAGTTCTCGCCATCACTCAAAATACATCCAACCAATCAAATTCTTTCTCGCCGCCGTGCGATTAATCAAGGAACCTTTTTCATAAATGAAAGATATATTATCTTAAGTGATACAAAACAATGTTTCGGCCACGATTGTTGAGTCAAGATAAGTGACGCTTTTCCGAATGTAGATTTATAAATCCGTTCGATGTGTGGTGTGCGTCCACTCCTCATCTGTTTTGGGTAAAACAATGTTTTCGTCGATTAATATAGTATAACCTTCGCTAAAATCTACCAACAAACAAACATTCTTCTACCCAGAACTACGTAAGCCTTGATTTCTCTTTTGAGATACGTAGGAGCAGGATTCGTAAATCTTGTCAGGACCACTAATAAAAAACTTAGGTTTAGTCCTTCGTCAAAAATCCAAAAACATTCTCTTCTCATCCTTTCTTTCTTTCCCATCTAATAATTCGAAAAGCCTAATATTTCAACTAACACTAACGCACACAACTAACCTAATGGTTCCCGTTGAGTACAACGGACGTGAGGGGTGCTAATACCTTCCCCTTGCGTAATCGACTCCTGAACCCTGACACTGGTTGCGATGACCATATCTTATCCTTTCTTTTAGGGGTTTTATAGATATTTTCCCTTTCCCATTTTTGGGAATAAATAAAGTTCGGTGGCGACTCTGTTCAGTTCATCATTGCGAGCGTGCAATCGCGCTTCGCTTTAAGGTCGTATCCCCATTTTTTCGAGGTGCGACAGATGGAGACTCTGCTGGGGACACCCCATCCCTAAGTGAGTCAGGCCTAGTTAGGATGTTTGTGTGCCTTTATTTGTTTACCTATGTGGTTTTTCTTTATTATTTTTTACTATCTTTATTGTCATATTGATATGAATCTGTTGTATTGGTTCGATTATGGTTTGGTACTTGGATACTCTGATTGCAAACCTTGTGGGAAAGACTTTTTACCCGAGTCTCGAGTGAAAACATAAGATAGGACGAGGTTGAGTAGTGTGGGTCCACGAGATGTATTTCTCGTTGGGTCGATACGAGAACCTTACTTAGAGTAGATTCTTGAGAAGATGTTGTCGCTCGGCAAGTAAGTTGCCGTAAGCTTCGATATTTTCTTTGGGATCCATGACTTTGAGAACCATTTGTAGAACCTTAGTTCTTTGTCCAACTAGGTAAGATGGTTGCGCAGTGTGGGTCTGCGAGATGAATTTCTCGTTGGATCGATGCGAGAACCTCACTTAGAGTAGATTCTTTAGATGGAGTTGATGCCCGACAAGTAAGTTGCCGCAGGTAGCAAACAGTCTAATGGATCCATGACTCTAGGAACTTTTTTTTAAAGAACCTTAAATCATACCTGGTGAGAACCTTGTTCTATGTAAAGCAATCAGACTTATCCATACCTTAAGCCTATTGAACCTATACAAAAAAATGCATCACATTCATACATTGCATCAACATCATAAAAAGCAAGCTCTTAGTTGTCTCTTATTTGTTTCAGGAATTGAGAACTTGAAAATGACAACTTCAAGGAGACACACTTTCACGCTTAAGTACAAGGAACCTAAGTTGGACAGTCTGAATGGTTTGATCTCTGATTTGACTCTCAGCAGACGTGATGAGTTCGAAAAAAACTATGGGAGAATTTTGAGCCTTCTAACTAAGAAAGTTGACTATGGAATTATCGGCTCTTTGGCACAATATTATGATCCACCTCTACGCTGTTTCACATTCGCTGATTTCCAGCTAGCTCCTACTTTGGAAGAAGTTGAGAGAATCGTGGGTCTCAAATTGAAAGATTTTAATCCATTTCCAAAGCTCGAAGAAGATATGGGCCCAAAGAAGATAGCTTCAGCCCTAAGTATCAATGTCCCGACTGTTCGAGACAATTGGGTTGAAAAAGGGGGCTGCGAAGGTTTTGCCGCGATGTTTTTGGAAGATTTAGCTCTAAAGTTCAAGAAAAGTGGAAATTGGAATGTATTTTATGTTGTGTTGGCTTTATTGGTCCATGGGATTGTGCTCTTCCCAAATGTTGAAAAATTTGTGGATCAAGTAGCCATAGAAGTGTTTCTCTCTGGCAATCTGTAGCACCTCAAATTTGCACCTACCTTTTGTACATACATTCTCATATTAGGTCATTAACATAACATAGTCCATTGCATAGCATTGCATTGTCCTTTGCCCAAGTGCAAGTCCTCTGACAAAATTAGGTCAACTGATCAGGAGAATCACTCAAACAAGCAAGCAAATGCATTTCTCAAGGAAGCAAGGCCCTAGGGATGGTCCAGCATGTTCACATGACCTAGGGGTCCTTTTGAAGTGGTTTGGTCAAGGATTGGGTGCTCAGAAGTCATCAGTCATTGTTCAGTCCACTAGAAACCCTAGAAATTCAACTGTGGTCAACTGTGCTTGAAATCAAGGATTTGAAGGTGGGAGATGGTTTGAAAGGCTTCATTCATGTCCATACAAGTCTCATTTGACATTTCAAAGATCAAGATTGGAGAAAATAAAGTCAGATCAAAAGTTTCCAAAAATAGCAGGTGACTTGTAATTGGAAACTGCCAAAAATAGAAAGTTTTTCTCCTCAAATTTACATCATCATACAAGCTTCAAATGAAATTTTGTCCAACATGAAAGTTGAAGATCTTGCTCTCACCTTTCCAAAAAGTCCAAGAACACTCATCTCTCATTTATGGTTGGCAAGTTATGATCAAATCATTTTCAGAAATTTTTGAACTTCAAAGTGGCATATCTTCCAAACCATTTGGCCAAATTGGGTGGGGTTTTTTGCTACAAGTCATATTTGATGTGCTCTATCCAAATATTTCATCACAATTCACCAAAAATCTTTCATTCAAAATGGCCTTTTTCCAAGTGCATGAATTAAAAAAGGGGTGAGTTGAAAAATGGACTTTCAAATAAATCATTTCCAATGCATTATACCAATTACAATTGTTCAGAAATCATATTTTGGATTTGCTTAAGCCCAATTTCGTGCATTAACATGCACCCCATGCAATTTGGTTGGTTTTTAGTAAAATGACCAAAACACTTCATTTAAGCTAAATTGGATTACCACTTCATTAGCCAAACTTAAGCATTACTAATCAGAGTACATAGTGCACATTTTCAGTCTGAAAACCCTAGCCACAACACAAAAACCAGATCAAAAAACTTCATTTGCTCTAAAACTCTCATTTCCTTACTCTGAATTTTTTCTGAAAAACTGTCAAAGAACCCGTGTTCTTGAGCTTTGGTCCATCATTCACCAACATTTGTTAAGCCTTTGCAAGCACCAAAACACAACTGTAAAGCCATTCCTAACACTGTTGCATTAGAGCTTCTCACATGGCAGCTTTGGATTTGAATACAACCAAGCAAGATTGAGCCACGATTCACCACCCATTCCTCATTTGGGACATCATTGGACTCCTGTTTCGTGCATACACGGCCAAAGAACCACAAATCAACACAGTTCTGCAAATCTGGTAAAAATTCGAATCACACCTTTGATGAAATTATGATATGCTTCATGAAGATCTTGCCATGCTGAGTTCATTGATTGTTGTAGTTTTGAAAATGGTTGAGTATTAAGGAAGATACATGGAATTTAAGCTTGGGTGTCAAATATGTTTGTGCATGTTTCTTTATTGTTAGCTTGCATTAGTGAAAACCAAGGCTAGATTCATGATGAGCATGTTTAGATGGTTGGAATGGTGTATTTGTTTCTAATATCTGGAAATTTTGTTCATCAACGATGATGAACATGCACTGTAGCATAAACCCTAGCTTGCTGTGCCCAGAATCGTATTTGATCGTGTTTGGTAGAGTTTGCATGCAATTCCAAGTTTCTGGGCCATGTGGCCATTGAGCGTGTGACACGCCTTAAGTTGGAACGCAGCGTTCCATTTAAATGAACGCCATATTACAATTATGCCATTCCCGGTTTATTAAATCAATTAATTCAATTTCTTTCTCAATATTTATTTCATTTTGGCATGACAACTTAGAAAAATCATAAGTCACTCATTTTTGATCCATTTTTCATGGGACTTTTTGTGGAATGCTCCTCATGACCTCTAGTTTTTTATGATGTTTTTTCCAGATTTTTTGCACGTGTGAATTTTTAAATGTACCAGGGTTTGCTCATGTTGTCCATTTTGTGTATGTCTTGCCAAATTGCTTGTGAAATGGTGATACTTTATCCAATGCTTCCCAAATTTTTTGTGCTTAAACTAGACATGTTCATGGTGATTTTGGTATAGAGTTTATAATTTTATCATTAATGGTTGTGGAGATATGATTTTTTGAATAGGGGTGTGACAATTTGTGTCACACCATGTATGTCCAACTTCATGATTTTTATTACCATGCCTATTGAACTCAAAATGGTTTGGATTTTTGCATGAATACACTTGTGCATGTTGAGAATGTGTGTGAATGTTTCGGGAATTTTTGAATGCATTTCCTATTTGATTGGTAATTTCTCCCCTGTTTGACCAAATTGTTGACTTTTGTGACACATGATGCCATATGATTTGTGAAATTCTCATGCTTAATTGGATGGACTTGAAATTTGACATGTGCATTGTGAACATCTGGAAGTACATCATGGCTTTAGTCCCATTCATTTATCATGTGTTGGTTCTGTTTTATGATTAATTGAAGTTGGTGCATGTTTTGATGCTTTGTATGAGTATGCTTGAACTTGCCTTGCCTTTCTGAATTTAATTTCCCTACTTCCTTTGATCCAAATGAGCTGAAATTTGGTATGCCTATCATGTTGTGGATGATGTTTGATCATGATTTATTTGAGGAATTTTTGATTTGTTTGTGATTGAATTTGAGTTGAGTCATTCTGTTGACTTCTTTGAGGTTCTATATGCCATGCTTTGACCTAATTTGCTTGTGAAATGATAATGGCGAATGATATGAATGTGAAACCACTTGGGTTTGCTTCTTGATTGATTTGTCTTGACTTTGGACACTTATCCCTTGCTGTTTTAAATTTTTTATCCCCTTTTGACCCTAGGCTTGTCCTAGTGGTCTTGTTGCTCATGTTTAAGCTTGGTTTTTCAGGTTAAGCAACAAATGCTTCAAAGAGATCAATACAAGTTCAATGAGTTTGATTGTTTATCATGAACTAACTTGTTTGTTTTGTAGGTTTCTTAGCTCACTTGTTATGAGCTTGTTGCTTTGCACATATGCTTGATTGTATTGTCTGTTGGTTTATGCTGTTTGTTTTAACTTTGTGTCTGGTATACTAATTGTGCTTGACTGATTTCAGGTACATTAGTTGCTTTTAGTTCTTTGAGAACTTTGCTTTGCTTTGCTTGATAGAAATTTGCATTGAGGTATAATTTCCTTACTTCATGTAGTCTGGAAGACCTGGCCTGTTACTTGGCCAGGCACCTGTCTGAAGTCCTCCTTAAGAGGCGATGTTTGTGACTGTTTACTTTTGTCCTTGCATTTATTCAAAGACCTCCTAAGTGAAGAGGCATTGGCAGATACAAGGGATGTGCAATCCATCCCCTGCTATTCTGTGTGTCATCTGCTTTGCTCACACCACTGTGTTGATGCATTGCAGATACTAACCCAAGATCTTGTACAGTTGTACAGTTGAGTCAGTGTCAAATGTGTAGAAGGGTTCCCACTTTCTGAACCCACACATTCTTGTCTTAAGCTCTCCCAGGCCAGGGATAAGAGCTGTGAAGTCTCATCTTCACTCACCTTTCATCAGCTTCACCCTAACTCTCAATGTTAGGGTTAAGAGCTAACACTACCCAGTTACAGTGGTTTGTTTGTTGAGGTTGATATGACCCCTCGACTAAAACCTAACCTTGATTGAGCCCATTGCTTGCATATAGTGTGTGCTACTTGTGCTTGTGTGTTTGCTTTAGCTTGCTTCATGTGCAAGATAGGTTTAGTTTGGCTTGCTTCCTGTGCAAGTTAGATTTGGTTTGGCTTGCTTCCTGTGCAAGTCATGTTTAGGATAAGCTTGCTTCCTGTGCAAGTTAGCTAGAAACCTTAACTTAGGGATGAATTTGCATGATAACATCTAGGCTCGAGTCGTAGTCTCCCTAGTTGTGTCTCCCTCTGTTATCTGGTTAGGCTAGTCCTGCGTCCCTTCGTAGGGGAACTACGTCGCCCTGATCCTCATACCAGATGAGGTACGTAGGTAGGAGATTGAGCTGATCTCTCAGGGCGCCTTTTCTATTCTTTTTAACCTTTGTGTCTCCACACTCTTTGTGTGTGTTCGGTTCAGATGCTGATGTAAGTCCAGTGATTGGCATTCGGGCTCCACGTTTGCCTTCTTGTGTGTGTTTTGGTTCGGATGCTGATGTAAGTCAAGTGATTGGTATTCAGGCTCCACGTTTGCCTTTTCCTGTGTTTGTTTGTGTGCGTGTTAGCCGAGCTACGAATGCTCTGATTCTCCTTCGTCCAAGGAGATACGTATGCATAGGATGCGATATCCTAGCGAGCATGTCTCGTTTCCCCAGTCCGAACTACTTAGACTCTGATGTCTATGCTTGATAGACTAAGTAGGTCCAGGGTGCGATATCCTGCCGAGTCAGTTTCAGTCTGTTTTCTTGTGTCTCTTTCAGCCAGTGTGTGTGTGTGAGCAGTGTTTTAGCAACCATCTTCCTTCCTTTTGTGCGTGGATCCCGTCGAGTACGACGGATGCGTAGGGGTGCTAATACCTTCCCTTCGCATAACCGACTCCCGGTCCCATTCTCTTTGGTCGCGAGACCATGCTTTTTCCAGGTTTATTCTGAGCGTTTCCTTTCCCTCTTTTGGGATAAATAACGCACGGTGGCGGCTCTGTTGTTCTTGTTTTCCCGCCGGTTTTTCGCGTAATGCGACAGCTGGCGACTCTGCTGGGGACATAGAGAAGTTGACCTGTGTTGGTCCGTCTTCCCTAAGCGAGTCTCTCCTAGCGCTCTCTAGGTTAGGGTTTTGGTTGCTGTTTGCTGTTTTGTTATTGCATTCATTATTTATTGTTTGCATTCATTTATTTGTTTGCATTTATGTTTGCACTTATGTTTGCATTCATTCACATTCATTGTTTATCTGGCTGGCTGGTTGTCTGTTTCTCTTTGTTGGGGTGGGAGTTACTTGAGGTAAAAGGCCCAATACCCAGGCCATGAGTGAAATCTAGGATGCTTAGGAATAGAGTGATTCATGGGAAGCGGGTGGTATTGCGCCACTTAGCGGAACATTGACATCACGAGCAGTTCAGACCCTGGTGGGATATTGTCGTTACATACTTCAGGTGTGTATATGATGGTATTCTGCGAAAGGTTATTTATGCTGCGTTTCTCTCGACCTTACCCTGGCCTAGACCACACCCGTGAGTGGGGAAGGGTTTGATCATTATTACAGGTACCGTTGGTGACTTGTGGTTCTGTTGGTGACTTTGGGTTCAGATGACAGTTCTCAGTGGACTTTGGGTTTCAAATGGATTTGGGGTTCTGAGTTTAAACCGAAGCTTCGACCTTGTGTTCAGAGATGCACGGCCAGCCAGTTGTGTCTGCATCATTTGCATCATAGCATGTTTATTTTAAAAAAAAAATACGCAATATAAAAAAAAAAGAGAAAAAGAAAAAAAAGGAAAAAAGAGAAAAAAAACTAATCTCTGCATGCATATCATTTCTCAGGTACATTCCAGAGCTTGTTCACTGATAGAGATGGCAACAGTCCCAGAGCCGAAGCGGAAGACTTGTTCCTACAGCTTTCACCGTGAGCCGTTGACTTCATTGATCGAGTTGAGTAGCCTGATAACCAGTGGTAACCAGAAGGGGTTCGTTGACCAGTATGGGGATGTTCTGACGCTGTTGAAGATGGTAGTCGACCCGGTGCCGTTGCAGACTCTTCTTCAGTTCTACGACCCGGAGCTTCATTGTTTCACCTTTCAAGATTATCAATTGGCACCTACTCTCGAGGAGTATTCCATTCTGTTGAGCGTCCCGATTCAGCATCAGGTTCCTTTCTTGGACGTACCGAAGGAAGTTGATTTCAGAGTTGTTGCCAGAGCTCTCCAGTTGAGTGTCAAAGAAGTCTGTGATAACTGGAAGCCCAGTGGGGAGGTTGTGGGTTTTCCGTTGAAGTTTCTGCTGAGAGTTGCCAGAGGAGAAGCAGAAAAGGGTAATTGGGAAGCTTTTCATGCCCAGCTTGCTGTTATAATCTATGGGATCGTCCTATTCCCAAGCATGCCCAATTTTATCGACTATGTTGCGGTCTGTATCTTCATTGGAAGGAATCCAGTTCCTACTCTTTTAGCTGACACTTACTATGCTATTCACAGTAGGCATGGTAAGGGTGGAGCTATCAGGTGCTGTCTACCTCTCTTGCTCAGATGGTTCATGTCCCTTCTGCCAGCCAGTGGACCCTTTGTGGATGCTCAGAGCATTCACAAGTGGACTCAGAGGGTCATGTCGCTTACCTCCTATGACATCTGATGGCAATCTTACCGGATGGACGTGCGGGATGTTATTATGAGTTGTGGAGAATTCCGGAACGTGCCACTCGTGGGGACCAAAGGTTGCATAAATTATAATCCAGTTCTTTCTCTTCGTCAGTTAGGGTTTGTAATGAAGGGAAAACCACTTGAAGCTGAGATACCTGAAAGTGTGTATTTTGAGAAGCAGAGTGACCCGGCTAGATTGGAGCAGATAGGAAGAGCTTGGAGGTCTGTTGGAGTTAAGGATGGAGCTGTCTTAGGGAAGAAGTTTGCCATTGCTATGCCCGATTACACTAATTGGGTAAAGAAGAGAGTGGAAACTTTGTTGCTACCCTACGATAGGATGGAGCCGTTGCAGGAGCAACCACCTTTGATCCTTGCTGAGAGTGTGCCTGCTGAGCACTATAAGCAAGCCCTGATGGAGAATCGCCGGTTGAGGGAGAAGGAGCAAGATACCCAGATGGAGCTCTATAAAGCCAAAACTGATAGGTTGCACTTGGCCCATCAACTCAGGGAAGTGCAAGGAGAGGATGCTAGTAGAGTAAGAAGCAAGAAGAGATCCTACGAAGAAATGGAATCCATGTTAGATGCAGAACACCGGGAGTGTTTGAGGCTGCAGAGAGCTGAAGCCAGCTACCAGAAAAAGATCAGAGACTTGGAGAAGCAACTCAGAGACAAAGACGTCCAGCTGAAGAAAGAGGTAGATTTGAGGCGGACATCAGAGGAATACCTTGGAGGAGAAGTTTTGGAGCTTAGAAGACAATTGAAGGAGAAGATCACCCCTCTACCAGAATGTTCAGAATGCACCCTGTTGATAGACCAGTGCCAGTACCTGAAGACTCTCATTCCGGAAGACCGTTTGTCTTAGCGTGTACCTTTGATGTTTATGTTGAGGATCACCTCCAGGCTTGTTGGATGGGATTCATCGTACTCTGTGTATTCGAATATTTGTTGACTTGGTTGTATGATCTTTTTGTTCTTATTTATAGATAAGGTTGTTGGTGTTTCCTGTTGTTCTCATTTACCTTGTATTTTGTTGTTCTCCTGTTGCTGCAGGTTGCCATCTTTTGAGGATGAATCGGGCTCTTTGAATGCTTGAGAAATGAGCATATCATGTGCATCATACACATCATTAACATCATACTCATCTCATTTGCATAACAGGTGTTCTTGTGCCGACTTCTCACTTTGGTTCCTGTGTTTAGGCAGGATAGCTGATCAGAGACCGCATTGCTACTCAACGAGACTCAACCATCAAAGGAACATGGATCAAGTACAAGCTGAGTTAGCTGAGATGAGGGCTAACATGGCCCAGTTCATGCATATGATGCAAGGGGTTGCACAAGGACAAGAAGAACTCCGAGCTCTAGTTCAGAGACAAGAAGCTGCAATTCCACCGGCCAACCAAGCTCTGCAAGAGGGAGGCTCGACCAATGACAACGCTACTGCAGCTGTGCCCGTCAACAACTATGCTGTAGGCGATGAATTAAGAGGTATTCGAGTCAACGGTCAACCGATTGCTCCAGAGACCGCCAATGCCAGAGTAGTCCGTGCTCCGGCCCGTAACCAAGCTCTGATTGTTGACAGACAAGAGGATATGTTCACCCTGCTCAGCGAAGACGAAGACATTTTGGGAAGGGTTGATGAGAGAGATCGCAAAGTTGAGGCCCTTGCTGAGAAGATCCGGGCTATGGAGTGTCAAAATTCTCTCGATTTTGACGTAACTAATATGGGGTTAGTGGAAGGTTTGAGAATCCCGTATAAGTTCAAAGCGCCGATCTTTGACAAATACAACGGCACTTCTTGCCCTCGCACTCATGTGCAGGCATACTATCGAAAGATCTCGGCGTATACTGACGACGAGAAGATGTGGATGTACTTTTTCCAAGATAGCCTATCTGGGGCGTCTTTGGACTGGTATATGGAGTTAAAAAGAGATTCGATCAGATGCTGGAGGGATTTGGGAGAAGCGTTCCTCAGACAGTACAAACATAACATGGATATGGCACCTAGCCGGACTCAGCTGCAGAGTCTGTGCCAGAAAAACAACGAGAGCTTTAAAGAGTACGCCCAGAGATGGCGTGAACTTGCTGCAAGAGTTCAACCCCCTATACTGGAAAGGGAGTTGACAGACATGTTCATCGGCACTCTTCAAGGTGTGTTTATGGACCGGGTGGGAAGCTGCCCATTCGGTAGTTTTTCTGATGTCGTCATCTGTGGCGAAAGAACTGAAAGTCTGATCAAGGCCGGCAAAATTCATGATGTGAGTTCTTCCTCGTCATCGAAGAAACCTTTCTCTGGGGCACCTCGCCGTAGAGAAGGTGAAACCAATGCTGTACAACACCGGGGGAATGTGTACAGAGGAAATGTGAACAGAGATCAATATCGCCCGGTTGCTGCAGTGACCATTCCTGCACCTCAACCTCGTCAACAACAACAACAAAGAGTTCAACAACCGCAACAACAACAACAACAGCAACAACGTCCGTATCAGCCCAGACAAAGAATGCCTGATCAACGTTTTGATCCATTGCCGATGTCGTACGCCGAACTACTGCCCGAACTACTCAAGTTAGGGTTTGTTGAGTTGCGTACAATGGCTCCACCAACAGTATTGCCTCCAGGGTACGACGCTAACGTCCGTTGTGACTTTCACTCCGGGGCACCAGGGCATCATACTGAGAAGTGTCGGGCTTTCCAGCACAAGGTCCAAGATTTGATCGATTCCAAGGCGATCAACTTCTCTCCGGTGCCTAACGTTGTGAACAATCCTATGCCCCAGCATGGTGGGCATAGGGTGAACAATATTGAGGGAGAAGAAGCTGAAGATCTAGTTGCTAATGTTGATGATGTTCAGACTTCTTTGTCAGTTGTGAAGGGCCGTCTGCTGAATGGGGGTGTCTACCCGGGCTGTGATGAGGGCTGTTTTGATTGTGTTGAAGCTGATAATGGTTGTGACCAGTTGAGGGCTGGTATTCAAAAGCTGATTGACGAGGGTTGTGTTCAGTTCATTCGGGCTGTCAGAGATAATGGGTCAGTGTCAACTGTCACCATCTACTTTAAACCGTCTGAAGGACGTGGACGAGGGGTTGTTAGTACATCTGCAGCAAGTGGTACCCCAGTTACCATTTTCGCTCCGGTAACCATCAATGCTCCAACTACTATCGTGGCGTCTGGAAGAAGACCAGTTGAGAATAGTAGAGTTGTTCCTTGGAGTTATAATAATGCCTACCGCAGCAACAGAAGGGCTGATAATCAGACGAGGCCAGCAAGTCAAGCTCCGGTAACTATTGTGGCACCTAGTAGAACTCCGGCCGTTGTAAGTCCAGTTGTGGACAATGTTGGTGGTCCGGGTGGTTTTACTAGAAACGGACGACTGTTTGCGCCTCAATCGTTGAGGGATGCCAATGCTGAGACATCTGCTAGGGCGAAGGGCAAACAGGTTGTTGTTGACGAGGAACCGGCTCAGAAGGAGGTGCCTGAGGGTTCATTTGAAAAGGACGTGGAGGAATTTATGAAGATCATAAAGAAGAGTGACTACAAGATCGTAGATCAGCTCAATCAGACTCCGTCTAAAATTTCAATTCTCTCTTTGCTGCTGTGCTCTGAGGCACATCGTGATGCTTTGTTGAAGATGCTGAACATGGCATACGTACCGCAAGAGATTTCCGTCAACCAGCTAGAGGGTGTGTTGGCCAACGTGAGCACCAGGCATGGTGTAGGTTTCACTGACCTAGACTTAACGCCTGAGGGTCGCAATCATAACAAAGCCTTGCATATCACTATGGAATGTAAGGGAGCAGTTTTGTCTCACGTGCTGGTAGACACCGGGTCGTCGTTGAATGTCTTACCAAAGCAGATTCTGAAGAAGATTGATGTTGAAGGAGTCGTGCTCACTCCTAGTGACCTTATTGTGCGCGCATTTGATGGATCCAAACGTTCTGTGTTTGGTGAAGTTACCTTGCCAGTGAAGATAGGTCCCGAGGTTTTCGACATCATTTTTTATGTTATGGACATTCAACCCGCCTACAGCTGTCTGTTGGGGCGTCTGTGGATTCACGCAGCAGGAGCAGTCTCGTCAACTCTCCATCAAAAACTCAAGTATGTCTGGAACGGCCAAATTGTGACCGTGTGTGGCGAAGAAGAGATTCTGGTAAGTCACCTATCCTCGTTCAAGTATGTCGAGGTGGATGGCGAGATCCACGAAACTTTATGCCAGGCATTTGAGACCGTGGCTCTGGAGAAGGTAGCTTATGTTGATCAGAGGAAGCCAGGTGCTTCGATTGCTTCATACAAGCAAGCCAAGGAGGTTGTTGATTCTGGCAGAGCTGAGGGCTGGGGAAAGATGGTAGACTTGCCTGTCAAGGAAGACAAATTTGGCATTGGTTATGAGCCTCTCCAAGCAGAGCAGAGTGTGCAAGCGGGTCCGAGTACTTTCACCAATGCTGGGCTGATGAATCATGGCGACGTCTTTGCAACTGGTAGTGAAGGCTGTGACGGTGACTGTGATTTAGACATCTGGGTTCACCCGTGTGCCCCCGGGGAGTCTATCAACAACTGGACGGCTGAAGAAGTGGTCCAAGTTACTCTTCAGACAGAGTAATTTTCCTTTGTTTTTTTCATTTTGCATGAAAACCCTACGTTCTGCCCAAGGCGTAGTGGTTCATTGTAGGGCCTCATCATGTTTTAATGATTATCATAAATAAAGGACGTTTTGCAATCAAATTTTGTGATCCCTGTCTTTCTTTTTTTGTTTTCACTTTTTCTAAAAAAACAATAAAAATGGCAATGTTTTAGTTTTTTGTGACTTTATTGAACTCTTTTTCTAAAACAAAACATTAAAACATGCAGAAGTGACCTTATGGCATCCACTATGAACAGTTCTGTTATGCCTCATCATGATTTTGATAATCCCATCTACCAAGCTGAAGAGGAGAGTGAGGAAGACTGTGAACTCCCCGCAGAATTGGTCAGATTACTGAAGCAGGAGGAAAGGGTCATCCAACCTCATCAAGAGGAGTTGGAGATTGTTAATCTGGGTACTGAGGACGCCAGAAGAGAGATCAAGATTGGGGCTGCTTTAGAGGACTTTGTCAAGAGGATGATGATTGAGATGCTGAGAGAATATGTGGAGATATTCGCCTGGTCATATCAAGACATGCCTGGGTTGGATACAGACATTGTAGTGCATCGATTACCCCTCAGAGAAGAGTGTCCGTCGGTCAAGCAGAAGCTTCGCAGAACTAGTCCTGATATGGCTGTCAAGATCAAGGAAGAGGTTCAAAAGCAGTGGGATGCAGGTTTTCTGGCTGTTACCAGTTATCCACCGTGGGTAGCCAACATTGTTCCTGTACCGAAGAAGGATGGCAAAGTCAAAATGTGTGTCGATTACCGGGATTTAAACAGAGCGAGTCCGAAAGATGATTTCCCATTACCTCACATTGATATATTGGTGGATAATACGGCTCAATCCTCGGTATTCTCTTTCATGGATGGTTTCTCGGGCTATAATCAGATTAAGATGGCGCCAGAGGACATGGAAAAGACGACATTCATTACACCTTGGGGCACGTTCTGCTATAAGGTGATGCCATTTGGGCTGAAGAATGTCGGTGCTACCTATCGGAGGGCAATGACGACTCTCTTTCATGACATGATGCACAAAGAGATTGAAGTGTACGTGGATGATATGATTGCGAAGTCGCAGACAGAAGAGGAGCACCTGGTTAATTTGCAGAAGTTGCTTGATAGATTGGTCAAGTTCAAACTGAGGCTGAACCCAAACAAGTGTACGTTTGGCGTGAGATCAGGGAAGTTGTTGGGCTTCATTATCAGTGAGAAAGGGATTGAGGTTGATCCAGCAAAAGTCAAAGCTATTCAAGAAATGCCTGAACCGAAAACGGAAAAGCAGGTTCGTGGGTTTTTAGGGAGATTGAACTACATTGCAAGGTTTGTATCTCACCTAACTGCCACGTGTGAACCAATATTCAAATTGCTTAGAAAGAATCAGGCAATCAGATGGAATGATGATTGTCAGAAGGCTTTTGACAAGATAAAAGAGTATTTACAGAAACCTCCAATCCTGATTCCTCCAGTTCCAGGGAGACCATTGATAATGTACCTGTCAGTCACCGAGACTTCGATGGGGTGTGTATTGGGACAGCATGACGAGTTTGGTCGAAAAGAGCATGCCATATACTACCTTAGCAAAAAGTTTACCGACTGTGAAATCAAATATTCACAGCTTGAGAAAACTTGCTGTGCTTTGGCCTGGGTTGCTCGCCGACTGAGGCAGTATATGTTGAACCATACTACCTTGTTGATTTCTAAGATGGATCCAGTGAAATACATCTTTGAGAAGCCGGCTCTCACCGGACGTGTTGCCCGTTGGCAGATGATTTTAACAGAATATGATATTCAGTACACGTCGCAGAAGGCTATCAAAGGTAGTGTTTTGTCAGACTATCTCGCCGAGCAACCGATCGATGATTATCAGCCTATGATGTTTGAATTCCCTGATGAAGACATCATGTATCTTAAGATGAAAGATTGCGAAGAGCCTCTTGTCGAGGAAGGACCGGATCCTGATGACAAGTGGACACTGATGTTTGATGGGGCTGTTAATGTGAATGGTAACGGTGTCGGTGCAGTGCTGATCAATCCTAAAGGTGCCCATATACCTTTCTCTGCCAGATTGACTTTTGACGTCACCAACAACGAAGCTGAGTATGAGGCTTGTATCATGGGGATAGAGGAAGCCATTGATTTGAGAATCAAAACGCTTGACATTTATGGAGATTCCGCTCTAGTGATCAATCAGGTCAATGGAGATTCGAATACGAACCAGCCACATTTGATCCCGTATAGAGATTACACCAGAAGAATACTGACGTTCTTCAAGAAGGTGAAGTTGTATCATGTCCCGCGGGATGAGAATCAGATGGCTGATGCCTTGGCTACTTTATCCTCTATGATAAAAGTTCATTGGTGGAATCATGTGCCACACGTTGCGGTGAATCGACTCGAGAGGCATGCGTATGTGTTTGCAGCCGAGTTTGTGATGGTTGATGAGAAACCGTGGTATTTTGATATCAAGAACTTCCTCAAGACTCAGGAGTATCCTGAAGGTGCGTCGAAGAATGATAAGAAAACCCTGAGAAGGCTAGCTGGAAGCTTTTACTTGAATCAGGATGATGTTCTGTACAAGAGGAACTTTGACATGGTCTTGCTCAGATGTGTGGATAGACACGAAGCAGACCTGTTGATGCAGGAAGTGCATAAGGGTTCGTTTGGTACCCATGCTGGTGGTCATGCGATGTCGAAGAAACTGCTGAGAGCCGGTTATTACTGGATGACTATGGAATCTGATTGTTTCAAGTATGCTCGGAAGTGCCATAAGTGTCAAATTTATGCTGATAAGGTGCATGTACCACCAAGCCCGTTGAATGTCATGAACTCGCCTTGGCCGTTCGCCATGTGGGGCATTGACATGATTGGGAAGATTGAGCCTACTGCTTCGAATGGACATCGCTTCATCCTGGTTGCGATTGATTACTTCACCAAATGGGTGGAAGCAGCTTCTTATGCTAACGTTACCAAACAAGTGGTTGCCCGGTTCATCAAGAAAGAAATCATCTGTCGTTATGGAGTTCCTGAGAGGATCATCACTGACAATGGTTCGAATCTCAATAACAAGATGATGAAGGAGCTTTGTAAAGATTTCAAGATTGAACATCACAATTCTTCTCCTTACAGACCAAAGATGAATGGTGTTGTAGAGGCGGCAAACAAGAATATCAAGAAGATTGTGCAGAAGATGGTCGTGACGTACAAGGATTGGCATGAGATGCTGCCTTTCGCTTTACATGGGTATCGTACCTCTGTACGTACGTCGACCGGGGCAACCCCGTACTCCCTTGTGTATGGTATGGAAGCAGTCCTACCAGTTGAAGTGGAGATCCCTTCTCTGAGGGTATTATTGGATGTCAAGCTGGACGAAGCCGAGTGGATTCGGACAAGGTTTAATGAGTTAAGCCTTATCGAAGAGAGGCGGCTAGCAGCTGTGTGCCATGGGCAGTTGTATCAGAGAAGGATGAAAAGAGCCTTTGATCAGAAAGTGCGTCCTCGGACATTTCAGACTGGTGATCTGGTTTTGAAGAGGATCCTTCCTCCCGGTACAGATAACAGGGGCAAGTGGACTCCTAATTATGAAGGTCCGTATGTTGTGAAGAAGGTCTTCTCCGGTGGAGCCTTGATGCTTACAACTATGGATGGTGAAGATTTTTCGTCCCCTGTCAACTCAGATGTAGTCAAAAAATACTTCGCATAAAATGACCCGCTGGACAAAAAGAATAAAAGAGTCCAGGCAAAAAAGGGCATCCCGGCGAACCAAAAAACAGAAAGAAAAGGTTCGGGCAAAAATTAGGGATAAAAATGAAAAGAATTTGTACACCCGGTAAGTCGAAAACCCGCAAGGGCGGCTTAGGCAAAAATGGGTATCCCGGTGGATTGAAAACCCGAAAGGGCGATCCAGCCAAAAGAGGGATTAAAGCGAAGCC
Source organism: Lathyrus oleraceus (assembly GCF_024323335.1). Taxonomy (NCBI): domain Eukaryota; kingdom Viridiplantae; phylum Streptophyta; class Magnoliopsida; order Fabales; family Fabaceae; genus Lathyrus; species Lathyrus oleraceus. The sequence continues at coordinate 330,657,138 of NC_066580.1, read as the reverse complement.
TACAGTCTGAGTTATCTGTACTTCATCGCGCTTCGTCAGCTGCCATCTCGAAAGATGTGATCGGTCCAGTCATTCTTCTCAGAAAGCAAGGAAGTTGGGAGGAAAATTGATGATCTATGAGTTATAACAGAATTGGGAAATAGTGGATGCCGTGTTCACATTGCCATTAGGATAGTTTATTTTCCTTTTGTGCGCAATTACCTCTTTCTAGGAATTGCTTCCCAATGTATTTGCCTCTTCAGGCACATTTTCAATCAATAAAAGTCGTTATTCAGATAAATAGCTCTTTTGTTTTTATTTCTACTGTTTTGTTTGCAAAAACGTCCGAATTTTTGATAAACATTGCATTTAAAAACATGAAGGCTGAACAATCACTTGCAGAAAGATAAAACATTTGAAAATCATTTTGAATGTTGAGGACACTTGGGCGTATCTTGTCCATGTATCCCCTGGGGGCATTTGTTGTGCTGTTTTATAGGTCGTCATCTGTGAGCATTCCCCAGCAGTTATTCCCCCAAGCCAGTATGGAAGCTATCAGAGCTATGTTCCCCTGTAGAGGTGTCTATGGATAGTATCTTCTATTCCCCAACAGATCTAAGGGTTGCCTATCCCCAGCAGGCCTGTATGTGCCGATTTCCTCCCCGAGTAGAGCGGTTTCAATGGAGTTTATCTCCAGCTATTATCCTAGCTGTGGATTATTTGGGTCGTCCCCAGCGGAGTGTTTTATTTCCCAGAGCAGAGTTTATCCTACTTGTGGATCGGTTGGGACTTTCCCCAGTGAAGTTGCTGTTTTGTCCCTAGCAAGTTGTTTCATTACTCCCCAGCGAGTTGCCTTGTTTTCCCTAGTGGAGTTGTATTGATGGTTTCTCAGCGCAGTCATCCTGTGTATTCCCCGGCAGAGTATTCATCATTTTGCATCTTGCATGTAGTGATCATCGCATCCTCAAACGCGTAGCATTCCCATTCAAAATGGAGCATTACGCCATAGAAAAATTCAAACATATGCATTCATGTGTTAACCCAATCAGACTGCATCCCCGGCAGAGGCGGATCATTTTGTTCAACATCGGTACATCACGTCTGCTACAATTTGCTCCTGACAACATTCAGGATTGATATCCCCGCAGAGGTTTATTTCCTCACCCGTCCGCGAACGGAAAGCTTGTTTCTCCCCAGTGGGACCCCAGCAAGTGTTTAGCCTTGCCTTGACGTACCTAAGATGTCATTCTTGTGATACCAGTAAGTGTCATGTCAGCACCCGCGTGTGTTCCTTTTTGGATGTCGGTAAACATCATCTTTCGATGTCGGTAAACATCAAGCCCCACTCCAGTCATCGGTAAATGTCTGGTCGTTTCTTGGATGTCGGTAAACATCATCTTTCGATGTCGGTAAACATCAAGTCCCACTCCAGTCATCGGTAAATGTCTGGTCGTTTTTTGGATGTCGGTAAACATCATCTTTCGATGTCGGTAAACATCAAGTCCCACTCCAGTCATCGGTAAATGTCTGGTCGTTTTTTGGATGTCGGTAAACATCATCTTTCGATGTCGGTAAACATCAAGTCTCATCCCAGTCATCTGTAAATGTCTGGTCGCCTTTGTTTGATGGCGGTAAACATCATCTTTCGATGTCGGTAAACGTCGAGTTTTTCCAGTCATCAATAAATGTCTGGTAATCCCCAGCTAGAGATCCCCAGAAGAGTCGTCGGTAAACGTCCTGTCCGGTTTCCGGTTGCAAGTTTTTGTTTTTCCTTCCCCAGTAAAGTATTCACCTCTCCGTTGGTGTCGATAAATGCCGAGCCTCTCAAGTATTTCCCAGTCATCGGTAAATGTCTGGTCATTTTCTTTGATGTCGGTAAACATCATCTTCCGATGTCGGTAAACATCGAGTCTCATCCCAGTCATCGGTAAATGTCTGTCGTGCGTTATTTTCTTGTTGATAGAATCGAAATCCCCAAGAGTCGTCGGTAAACGTCTTGTCTGATTCCAAATACAATATATCCTTTTCCTCCCCAAGTGGAGACGCCATCGGTAAATGGCCCCATTTTCTTCGATATCGGTAAATATCGAGTCCCCAGTTGGAGCAGCCATCGGTAAATGGTCTTGCCGAAGTTGAAATCGGTAAATGTCAAGTTTCTTTGAAAGCCACCATCGGTAAATGGTCTTGCTTCCCTTTTAACATCAAGTTGTTTCCCAGCAGCCATCGGTAAATGGTCTCGCTGAAGTTGATATCGGTAAATATCAAGTTTCCAGTATTTAGCCACCGGTAAATGGTCTCGCTTTTCTGAAGTTGTCGTGCAGCCGTCATCGGTAAATGACTTGGCTTTTCTTGTATTATTCCCAGCAGTGTGCAAATTCTACGGTTCTTTGGTATTCAATCCCTGTTTCCCCTGAAAGTCTGACAGTCGTTGCTCTCATCCGTTCAGGTTCCCAGCTGATTGAATAGGGGCAGCTGTAGCACCTCAAATTTGCACCTATCTTTTGTACATACATTCTCATATTAGGTCATTAACATAACATAGTCCATTGCATAGCATTGCATTGTCCTTTGCCCAAGTGCAAGTCCTCTGACAAAATTAGGTCAACTGATCAGGAGAATCAGTCAAACAAGCAAGCAAATGCATTTCTCAAGGAAGCAAGGCCCTAGGGATGGTCCAGCATGTTCACATGACCTAGGGGTCCTTTTGAAGTGGTTTGGTCAAGGATTGGGTGCTCAGAAGTCATCAGTCATTGTTCAGTCCACCAGAAACCCTAGAAATTCAACTGTGGTCAACTGTGGTCAACTGTGCCTGAAATCAAGGATTTGAAGGTGGGAGATGGTTTGAAAGGCTTCATTCATATCCATACAAGTCTCATTTGACATTTCAAAGATCAAGATTGGAGAAAATAAAGTCAGATCAAAAGTTTCCAAAAATAGCAGGTGACTTGTAATTGGAAACTGCCAAAAATAGAAAGTTTTTCTCCTCAAATTTACATCATCATACAAGCTTCAAATGAAATTTTGTCCAACATGAAAGTTGAAGATCTTGCTCTCACCTTTCCAAAAAGTCAAAGAACACTCATCTCTCATTTATGGTTGGCAAGTTATGATCAAATCATTTTCAGAAATTTTTGAACTTCAAAGTGGCATATCTTCCAAACCATTTGGCCAAATTGGGTGGGGTTTTTTGCTACAAGTCATATTTGATGTGCTCTATCCAAATATTTCATCACAATTCACCAAAAATCTTTCATTCAAAATGGCCTTTTTCCAAGTGCATGAATTAAAAAAGGGGTGAGTTGAAAAATGGACTTTCAAATAAATCATTTCCAATGCATTATACCAATTACAATTGTTCAGAAATCATATTTTGGATTTGCTTAAGCCCAATTTCGTGCATTAACATGCACCCCATGCAATTTGGTTGGTTTTTAGTAAAATGACCAAAACACTTCATTTAAGCTAAATTGGATTACCACTTCATTAGCCAAACTTAAGCATTACTAATCAGAGTACATAGTGCACATTTTCAGTCTGAAAACCCTAGCCACAACACAAAAACCAGATCAAAAAACTTCAATTGCTCTAAAACTCTCATTTCCTTACTCTGAATTTTTTCTGAAAAACTGTCAAAGAACCCGTGTTCTTGAGTTTTGGTCCATCATTCACCAACATTTGTTAAGCCTTTGCAAGCACCAAAACACAACTGTAAAGCCATTCCTAACACTGTTGCATTAGAGCTTCTCACATGGCAGCTTTGGATTTGAATACAACCAAGCAAGATTGAGCCACGATTCACCACCCATTCCTCATTTGGGACATCATTGGACTCCTGTTTCGTGCATACACGGCCAAAGAACCACAAATCAACACAGTTCTGCAAATCTGGTAAAAATTCGAATCACACCTTTGATGAAATTATGATATGCTTCATGAAGATCTTGCCATGCTGAGTTCATTGATTGTTTTAGTTTTGAAAATGGTTGAGTATTAAGGAAGATACATGGAATTTAAGTTTGGGTGTCAAATATGTTTGTGCATGTTTCTTTATTGTTAGCTTGCATTAGTGAAAACCAAGGCTAGATTCATGATGAGCATGTTTAGATGGTTGGAATGGTGTATCTGTTTCTAATATCTGGAAATTTTGTTCATCAACGATGATGAACATGCACTGTAGCATAAACCCTAGCTTGCTGTGCCCAGAATCGTATTTGATCGTGTTTGGTAGAGTTTGCATGCAATTCCAAGTTTCTGGGCCATGTGGCCATTGAGCGTGTGACACGCCTTAAGTTGGAACGCAGCGTTCCATTTAAATGAACGCCATATTACAATTATGCCATTCCCGGTTTATTAAATCAATTAATTCAATTTCTTTTTCAATATTTATTTCATTTTGGCATGACAACTTAGAAAAATCATAAGTCACTCATTTTTGATCCATTTTTCATGGGATTTTTTGTGGAATGCTCCTCATGACCTCTAGTTTTTTATGATGTTTTTTCCAGATTTTTTGCACGTGTGAATTTTTAAATGTGCTAGGGTTTGCTCATGTTGTCCATTTTGTGTATGTCTTGCCAAATTGCTTGTGAAATGGTGATACTTTATCCAATGCTTCCCAAATTTTTTGTGCTTAAACTAGACATGTTCATGGTGATTTTGGTATAGGGTTTGTAATTTTATTATTGCTGGTTATGGAGATATGATTTTTTGAATAGGGGTGTGACAATTTGTTTCACACCATGTATGTCCAACTTCATGATTTTTATTACCATGCCTATTGAACTCAAAATGGTTTGGATTTTTGCATGAATACACTTGTGAATGTTGAGAACGTGTGTGAATTTTTCTGGAATTTTTGAATGCATTTCCTATTTGATTGGTAATTTCTCCCCTGTTTGACCAAATTGTTGACTTTTGTGACACATGATGCCATATGATTTGTGAAATTCTCATGCTTAATTGGATGGACTTGAAATTTGACATGTGCATTGTGAACATCTTGAAGTACATCATGGCTTTAGTCCCATTCATTTATCATGTGTTGGTTCTGTTTTATGATTAATTGAAGTTGGTGCATGTTTTGATGCTTTGTATGAGTATGCTTGAACTTGCCTTGCCTTTCTGAATTTAATTTCCCTACTTCCTTTGATCCAAATGAGCTGAAATTTGGTATGCCTATCATGTTGTGGATGATGTTTGATCATGATTTATTTGAGGAATTTTTGATTTGTTTGTGATTGAATTTGAGTTGAGTCATTCTGTTGACTTCTTTGAGGTTCTATATGCCATGCTTTGACCTAATTTGCTTGTGAAATGATAATGGCGAATGATATGAATGTGAAACCACTTGGGTTTGCTTCTTGATTGATTTGTCTTGACTTTGGACACTTATCCCTTGCTGTATTAAATTTTTTATCCCCTTTTGACCCTAGGCTTGTCCTAGTGGTCTTGTTGCTCATGTTTAAGCTTGGTTTTTCAGGTTAAGCAACAAATGCTTCAAAGAGATCAATACAAGTTCAATGAGTTTGATTGTTTATCATGAACTAACTTGTTTGTTTTGTAGGTTGCTTAGCTCACTTGTTATGAGCTTGTTGCTTTGCACATATGCTTGACTGTATTGTCTGTTGGTTTATGCTGTTTGTTTTAACTTTGTGTCTGGTATACTAATTGTGCTTGACTGATTTCAGGTACATTAGTTGCTTTTAGTTCTTTGAGAACTTTTCTTTGCTTTGCTTGATAGCAATTTGCATTGAGGTATAATTTCCTTACTTCATGTAGTCTGGAAGACCTGGCCTGTTACTTGGCCAGGCACCTGTCTGAAGTCCTCCTTAAGAGGCGATGTTTGTGACTGTTTACTTTTGTCCTTGCATTTATTCAAAGACCTCCTAAGTGAAGAGGCATTGGCAGATACAAGGGATGTGCAATCCATCCCCTGCTATTCTGTGTGTCATCTGCTTTGCTCACACCACTGTGTTGATGCATTGCAGATACTAACCCAAGATCTTGTACAGTTGTACAATTGAGTCAGTGTCAAATGTGTAGAAGGGTTCCCACTTTCTGAACCCACACATTCTTGTCTTAAGCTCTCCCAGGCCAGGGATAAGAGCTGTGAAGTCTCATCTTCACTCACCTTTCATCAGCTTCACCCTAACTCTCAATGTTAGGGTTAAGAGCTAACACTACCCAGTTACAGTGGTTTGTTTGTTGAGGTTGATATGACCCCTCGACTAAAACCTAACCTTGATTGAGCCCATTGCTTGCATATAGTGTGTGCTACTTATGCTTGTGTGTTTGCTTTAGCTTGCTTCATGTGCAAGATAGGTTTAGTTTGGCTTGCTTCCTGTGCAAGTTAGATTTGGTTTGGCTTGCTTCCTGTGCGAGTCATGTTTAGGATAAGCTTGCTTCCTGTGCAAGTTAGCTAGAAACCTTAACTTAGGGATGAATTTGCATGATAACATCTAGGCTCGAGTCGTAGTCTCCCTAGTTGTGTCTCCCTCTGTTATCTGGTTAGGCTAGTCCTGCGTCCCTTCGTAGGGGAACTACGTCGCCCTGATCCTCATACCAGATGAGGTACGTAGGCAGGAGATTGAGCTGATCTCTCCGGGCGCCTTTTCTTTTCTTTTTAACCTTTGTGTCTCCACACTCTTTGTGTGTGTTCGGTTCAGATGCTGATGTAAGTCCAGTGATTGGCATTCGGGCTCCACGTTTGCCTTCTTGTGTGTGTTTTGGTTCGGATGCTGATGTAAGTCAAGTGATTGGTATTCAGGCTCCACGTTTGCCTTTGCCTGTGTTTGTTTGTGTGCGTGTTAGCCGAGCTACGAATGCTCTGATTCTCCTTCGTCCAAGGAGATACGTATGCATAGGATGCGATATCCTAGCGAGCATGTGTCGTTTCCCCAGTCCGAACTACTTAGACTCTGATGTCTATGGTTGATAGACTAAGTAGGCCCAGGGTGCGATATCCTGCCGAGTCAGTTTCAGTCTGTTTTCTTGTGTCTCTTTCAGCCAGTGTGTGTGTGTGAGCAGTGTTTTAGCAACCATCTTCCTTCCTTTTGTGCGTGGATCCCGTCGAGTACGACGGATGCGTAGGGGTGCTAATACCTTCCCTTCGCATAACCGACTCCCGATCCCATTCTCTTTGGTCGCGAGACCATGCTTTTTCCAGGTTTACTCTGAGCGTTTCCTTTCCCTCTTTTGGGATAAATAACGCACGGTGGCGGCTCTGTTGTTCTTGTTTTCCCGCCGGTTTTTCGCGTAATGCGACACAATCCAATACCATTTCTCTTAGCTGACATTTACCATGCCCTTCACGCTCGACATGAAAAGAGGGGTAGAACTTTGTTGTGTTGTGCTCATTTGATTTACACTTGGTTCATGCAACACATGCCCGAAGAAGGTCCTTTTGTGGCAAAAGAACTTAAGTCTCCTAAAAAATTAGCTTCTCTCACCGCAATTTCCATCAGATGGTATATCCGAGAGGGGGAAACCCCAGACATTATAGTCAGCTGTGGGGAATTCCCTAATGTACCGTTGTTGGGTACCAAGGGTTGCATCAATTATAACCCTATGCTATCTTGAATGCAACACGGTTACTCCATGGATGGTCCTCCTGACGCAAATGACTTACAGCCATTTGTGCTCTCTGACATCCAAGCAAGCAATCCTGATGTAAGAGCAGTACGAAAGGCTTGGTTAAAGGTTGTAAGAAAGGGTAAAGAGTTTGGAAAAAGAAACATTCTCGCCAAAGAACCTTACATTCAATGGGTGAAAGAAAGAGTTGAGGAAATCCATTTGCCATTCATCTTGAAGGCTTCAGCTTTTCCTAAAACTCCTGATCCCAAGCCCATACTCCCTGAGGACATGGAGAAACTCGCTACTAAGGTTAAAGAGCTCGAATTGGAGAATACTGAATTACGGATTCAGATGAACCGAGTTATCTTGGAAAATCAGAATTTGAAAGAGGAACGTAAGGGAAAGGCCTAAGAACTTGAGGATAGTAACAAAAGAGTCAGGCTATTGGAAGACCAGAAAGATGATCTTGATCATATCCTATTAGGTTCCACATCAGTGATCCGAACCAGGAAGGAAGAGCTCAAGAAAGCGGAGTATAGGATCTGTGAGTTAGGGAGAATGTTGGATAAATCTCTTATGGATAAAAAAGAAATTAAGCTCAACTTTGAGGCACAGATCCGTGAATTGAGGGACACTCTGAAAAAATGCGAGGAAAAGTTGTCTCGCGAGATACTCCAAAAGGAAGAAGCTGAAAGAAACTGTCACCATCTCAGGTACCAGTTGGAAGAAGCTACCAGGAGGTTTGCAGTTTTGGAGAGCCAAGAAGGTGATGCAGCCTACTTACTCCTAAAGAATGATTGTGTGTATTGGAAAAGGTTGTATAGAGAGGATAGAGCAACCTTAGATGAAGATCAAAAGGTCATCCAGAAACTCCAAGAGCTCTATGTTGAATGGAATGGCAAGTTCCGCAACTTAGCTAGGTTTGTTAACCTCAATATGTTGGAACTCCCAGAAAAACTCCAGGAAGCGGATTGGTGTATGTGTCCAGAAAACACGCCTCCTCAAGTTTTCAATTTCGTCAAGTTTATCAAGAAAATGATGAATGAGCTCACCACAGATCTGGCTACGATCATAAGAGCTGAGACAGAACTTAAGTTTACTTATACTTGAATTTGAATTGTTGGTGTTTAAATCTTTTCGTATTCGAATCATGTGTACTCGAAGTTAAATCCTTTTGTATTCGAATTTGATTTTAATTAATAGAAGTTGTCATTTTGGGTCTCAATTATTACGTGTTATTTTTATTTAATATGTTATAACATTGTTGGAATAAATAATAAAGATAACTAAGAGCTTTGCACAAAATGCACCCATAACATACACTCATGTCATTCTTCAAACAAAAAACTCATTATTGTGTCTTCTTCAGTTCCACACTGAGTCCTCAACACCACTACAACACCAGAGCCAGCGCTCGTCAAAGAATGGCAGATCAAGAACAAGAATTGGAGCGAGTAAGCTCAGAACTCGAAGACCTACGAGGAAACATGGGACAAGTCATGGAGATACTACAGGTCATCAGGGCAAAGTTGGACACCCAAACGATGGTCGTTTCAGAAATTGCTGGCCCATCAATTGAACCCCAACCTGCAAGGACAGTACCAACCACTTGGCCAGCCTATGGTTTACCCCCTGGTTTCACGCCTTCAATTGAAGGCGCCCCTGGTTTTGCACAATCCACTCAGCAAGCGACTCCTTTACCAACTATCAATGAAACTCATCTAGTGGTCCATACATTCGCACCACCTCTCGTTCGTGCACACGTGCAACCTTACTTTGAGGATCAACAACATGCTCCGGACTTTTCAGATGAAGATGAGGAAAGGCAGGAAGACATAAGAGGGATGAAAGAGAATTTCCAGATTCTTGAGAAAAGGTTAAGGGCTATGGAAGGTGACCAAGTTTTTGGTGCTACTGCTAAGGAGATGTGCTTAGTGTCAGGTCTTGTGATTCCTGCAAAGTTCAAGACCCCAGATTTCAATAGGTATGAGGGCCACTCGTGTCCTAAAAGTCACCTTATTATGTACTATCGAAAAATGGCAGCGCACGTAGAGGATGATAAACTTATGATACATTGCTTTCAAGACAGCTTGAGGGATGCTCCCTCTAAGTGGTACTTAAGCCTTGATCAAAGTAGGATTCGTTGTTTCCAAGACTTATCTGATGCTTTCATCCAACATTATAAGTATAACATGGATATGGCCCCAGATAGGAGGCAGTTGCTCAGCATGTCCCAAAAAGATAATGAGTCTTTTAAGGAATATGCACAACGATGGAGGGAAGTGGCCTCGCAAGTCGAACCACCTCTGGCTGAGAAGGAGTTAGCAGATCGGTTCATGGATACAGTCAAACCTATGTTCTATGAAAGAATGGTGAGTAGTGTATCTGCAAGTTTCTCTGACCTGGTCGCCGTGGGCATAAAGGTCGAGCTTGGATTAAAGAATGGAAAAATGATAACCACCACTGAAACATCTGGTAATAATGCCAAAAAGTTTCCCGGAGGTTTTCAATGAAAGAAAGAGGGTGATATAAATGCAGTGTCAACCAGTCAAAGGAGGAGTCTTTCATGGAAGAAGCAACACCAATTTGCTCAACAACAACCAACTTATCCAGTACAATATGTTCAACAACCATATGTGGCAGCTGTCACACCAAATTTCAACCAATCACAAGCTTCTGTCTATCAACCTATTCAACAAGAACCAGTATACCAGCAAGCCCCCGCGTCACCTACTTATCAACAGCCAAGGGCACAGGCTCCTCGTCCACAGAATCCTCCAAATCCAAATAGGGTACAAAGAGGTAGACTTCCGTTTGCTTCAATCCCTATGACATACACTGAATTGTACCCATCGTTACTACGAAAAGGGTTGGTGACTCCCAGACCTTTGGGTCCTCCACCAAATCCTTTACCTCCATGGTACAACCCAGATGCCCACTGTCCTTTCCATGGGGGTGCCCCTGGACATGATTTAGAGGGATGTTATGCTTTGAAGCATATTGTGCGAGACCTGGTTGAGAAGAAGATTCTTTAATTTCGAGACGTCGGACCCAATGTAAAAAGTAACCCTTTGCCAGCGCATGGTGATGTTAATGCCGTCGAGGATGCTTCTGATGTGTGTATAATCAAAAACGTGGAAGATGTTAAAACTCTGTTGCTAGCGCTTCATGCAAGATTGGTGAGGGCTAGATTGATTGATACATGTCACGACAATTGTGAGGAATGTGCCGTTCATCCAAAAGGATGTAAGGTGGTACGAAATGACATTCAGTACTTGATGGATCAAGGTGTTTTAAAAATTTGTGGTCCAACAACAAACGAGGAAGTTTCAGTCATTGAACCCGTTTTTAATATACCAGAACCGTTTGAGGTAACTTATCACAGAAGAGATGTTGTTCATCCATCACCCGTGGTAGTTTGCATGCCTACCCCATTTCCTTTTGAAAGCACCAAGGCGGTACCCTGGAAGTATGACATAACGGTGGTAGATGGAGTGGTAGATGGAAAACCCAAAGCTGCTGAAGGTAAGGAAGGTTTGGAGAATGTTGACACCAACATCACTAACATCGCAGGGACAAGCAGGATGACCCGCAGTGGTCGGATTTATACTCCCAATATTAATGTGAACCCTCAAGAGCCAACAAGGGAAGCTGCAAATGTAAATCCTACCCCAGAGCATGGAGGAGCACAGCCGGCTGTGCAAGCAGATGAAACAAGTGAGTTTCTAAGGATAATAAAGAAATCTGACTACAAGATAGTTGATCAGTTACATCAAACACCATCAAAAATATCTATCTTGTCTTTGCTTCTGAATTCCGAAGCTCATAGGGAGGCTCTACTGAAAGTGCTTGCTCAGGCTCATGTTACCCAAGATATAACGGTCGGCCAATTCGATCGAGTGGTCGCCAATATCACAGTTTGCAACACTCTAAGTTTCAACAATGAAGAGCTACCCAAGGAGGGGTGGAATCACAACCGCGCCTTACACGTATCCATAAAATGCCAAGAAGATGCTCTAGCCAGAGTTTTAGTTGACACTAGATCATCCCTTAATGTTCTACCAAAGAGGGCACTGGCTAAATTGTTTTACCAAGGTTCGGAATTGAAACCTAGTGCACTTGTGGTAAAAGCGTTTGATGGTTCTCGAAGGACAGTAGTTAGGGAGGTAGAGCTACCAATACAGATCAGACCGCATGTATTCCCCATCAATTTCCAAGTCATGGACATAAATCCCGCTTATAGATGCCTTTTGGGACGCCCATGGATACATGCTGCTGGGACAGTAACTTCTACTCTGCATCAAAAGATGAAGTTTGTTGTCGATGACAAGCTCGTCATTGTCTCGGGTGAAGAAGATTTTATCATCAGTCAACTCTCCTCTTTCCGTTATATTGAGGCTGATGAGGATGCCTTAGAGACCTCTTTCCAAGCACTTGAAATATCCAATGCCACACTTGAAGAGGTTAAGGATCCTATTGAGAAAACCAGTTTGTCCTTCGCTTCTTTGAAGAGTGCAAGATCAGCAGTTGAAAGTGGAGGCCCTGCAGGTTGGGGGCAAGTCATCAACGTCAGTGAGAAAAATGATCGTTTTGGTTTGGGGTACAAGCCTTCTGCTAATGAAGGAGCCCTGGTCCCTGCAAAGGACCGTGTGCGGAGCATACAAGAAGTATTCCTGAGCACAAGATTTATCCATGGAGATCAAGTTGGTGCAGTTGAAGATGACACTGAAGATGGAGAAGCGTCAAACCTGATATACCGGTGTGAGGCAGCCCTAACAAATTGGGAAGCGGTTGAGATTCCAGAAGTTTTTCCCGTGTCAAAGTAATTGTGTTTTCCTTTGTGTTTTTGAAAATCCTTAGCTCTGGCCAAGGCTAATGGATCATTTGTAGGGCCCCTTTTTAATTTCAAAAAATCATTATGACAAATAAAGAACATTTTGTTCGAAATTCTTGTCGTTCATTTATTTGTTTTTCTTTCCTTAAAATGGCAATCCTTTCAACAACTACAAAAATATTTTTATTTCTTTTGCTTTTTATTTCCGTTTTTCTAAAAAACCATCATTGAAAAACATGCAGAATAATCAGTAAACCAGTTGAATTCGTTGACCCCACTACTTCCTATAATTTTGAACTCCCCATCTACCAAGAAGAAGAGGAGAGTGAGGAAGATTGTGATTTCCCTGAAGAATTAGAAAGGATGCTCGAGCACGAGTCAAAGGCCCTTCAGCCACATCAAGAACCAGTGGAAACAATCAACTTTGGCACCGAGGAAGACAAGAAAGAGGTCAAAGTTGGGACTACACTTGGGGCAAGCATCAAAGAAAGATTGATCAAGTTTCTACAAGAATATGTACATGTATTTTCTTGGTCGTATCAGGATATGCCAGGTTTAGACATTGATATTGTTGTCCACAAGCTACCGCTACAGCCAGATTGCCCGCCAGTAAAGCAGAAGCTCCGAAGAGCAAGACCCGACATGGCTCTGAAGATTTGTGACGAGGTGAAACGTCAATTTGATGCTGGTTTTCTAGCAGTTGCAAAGTACCCCCAACGGGTAGCCAATATTGTACCTGTACCCAAGAAAGATGGCAAGGTCAGGATGTGTGTTGATTACAGGGATCTAAACAAAGCTAGTCCAAAGGACGATTTCCCCCTGCCACATATTGACACTCTGGTAGACAACACTGCTAAGTTCGCGGTCTTCTCTTTTATGGACGGATTCTCGGGTTATAATCAAATTAAGATGGATCCGGAAGACATGGAAAAGACCACATTCATCACCCCTTGGGGAACATTTTGCTACAAGGTAATGCCATTCGGTCTCAAAAACGCTGGGGCAACTTACCAAAGAGCAATGGTCACTCTTTTCCATGACATGATGCATAAGGAAATTGAGGTTTATGTGGATGATATGATTGTAAAATCCCAAAGTGAAGAGGATCATATAGACCACTTGCAAAAGCTATTTGAGCGTCTTCGGAAATTTCGACTACGGCTGAATCCTGCTAAATGCACCTTCGATGTCCGATCTGGAAAGTTGTTTGGTTTCATCGTCAGTCAACGAGGAATTGAGGTAGATCCAGACAAGGTTAGGGCAATACAAGAAATGCCTGCTCCACGTACAGAGAAAGAAGTTAGAGGATTCTTGGGATGTTTGAACTATATCTCCAGGTTTATATCTCATATGACTGCTACGTGCGAACCTATATTCAAGTTACTCAGAAAAGATCAAGCAGTTGAATGGAACTCTGACTGCCAAATGGCTTTTGAGAAAATCGGACAATACTTGCAAAAGCCCCCTATTCTAATTCCACCTGTCCAGGGGAAACCACTCTTTATGTACCTAACTGTGCTTGAAAAGTCAATGGGATGTGTGCTGGAACAACATGGCGAAACCGGTCGAAAGGAGCATGCCATCTATTATCTAAGTAAGAGATTTACTGACTATGAAACCTGATATTCTCTCTTGGAGAAAACTTGTTGTGTTTTAGCATGGGCCGCTCGTCGTCTAAGACAATACATGATTTGCCACACTACTTTGTTGATCTCAAAAATGGATCCAATACAGTATATCTTTGAAAAGCCTGCTTTGACTGGAAGACTCGCCCGTTGGCAGATGTTACTATCTGAGTATGACATCCAATATGTATCTCAAAAAGCCATTAAAGGAAGTGTGTTGTCTGATTACTTGGCAAACCAGCCCGTTGAAGATTACCAGCCGTTGAAGTTTGACTTCCCTGATGAAGACATTATGGTAGTAAAAGATTGTGAAATCCCAGGACTTGATGAAGGACCTGAACCCGGATCTCAGTGGAAGCTCATGTTCGATGGTTCCTCCAATTACATGGGGCATGGCGTAGGAGTTGTTCTGTTGAATCTGAATGGTGGATACACTCCTTTCACATCAAGGTTGTGTTTTGATTGCACAAATAATATAGCAGAGTATGAGGCGTGCATCCTAGGCATTGAAGCTGCAATTGACCTCCGAATCAAAATTCTTGAAGTATGTGGAGACTCGGCCTTGGTGATATACCAAGTCAAAGGAGAATGGGAAACCCGTGATACCAAGTTGATCCCATATCGTTCCTATGTCATAGAACTAATAAAATACTTTGATGAAATCACTTTCCGTCATATCCCGAGAACTGAGAATCAAATTTCTGATGCTTTGGCTATGTTGGCTTCAATGTACCAAGTTAGATTCCATAATGAAGCACCTCTCATTCAGATCGAGCGGAAAGTTGAGCCTGCCTACTGCCAATCGGTTGAAGAGGAAGCCGATGGTAAATCCTAGTTTCACGACATCAAATGCTTTTTGCAAAATCAAGAATATCCAACAGATGCAACAACCCTTGACAAGAAAACATTGAGGAAGTTAGCATCTAAATTCTTCTTAATCAATGGTGTGTTATACAAGAGAAACCACGACATGATTCTGCTCAGATGCGTGGATGGATGTGAATCGGACCTATTGATCAAGGAGATTCATGAAGGATCCTTTGGAACTCATGCCAATGGGCATGCCATGGCCAAGAAGATTTTGAGAGCTGGTTATTACTAATTGACCATGGAATCCAACTGCTTCAATTATGCTAGAAAATATCATAAATGCCAAATCTATGCCGACAAGGTACACGTGCCTCTGGCCCTACTAAATGTTTTGACGTCACCTTGGCCTTTCTCAATGTGCGGCATCAACATGATTGGCGCCATCGAGCCTAAAGCTTCCAATGGTCACCGCTTTATCCTGGTTGCCATTGATTACTTCACCAAATGGGTAGAAGCCGCCTCTTACGCTAATGTGACAAAACAAGTGGTTGCACGGTTCCTCAAGAAAGAGATCATTTGTCATTATGGAGTTCCAAGTCGGATCATCACAGATAATGGGACGAATCTGAACAATAAGACCATGAAAGAATTATGTGAGAGCTTCAAGATTGAGCACCATAACTCTTCACCATATCGTCCAAAGATGAATGGCGTTGTTGAAGCCGCTAATAAAAACATCAAGAAAATCCTGCAAAAAATGGTGAAAACCTATAAGGATTGGCATGAAATGCTACCCTTCGCACTGCATGGATATCGGACTTCCGTCAGCACTTCAACAGGGGCAACCCCGTTCTCTTTGGTATATGGGATGGAAGCAGTTCTCCCAATTGAAGTGGAGATACCTTCAATGAGAATCTTGATGGAGACCAAGCTAGAAGAGGCTGACTGGATTCAAAATAGATTTGATCAGTTAAACCTCATAGATGAGAAGCGAATGACTTCTTTGTGCCATGGACAGTTATACCAGAAACGGCTCAAAAGGGCTTTTGACAAGAAAGTACGTGTTCGGGAATTCAGAGAAGGAGACCTCGTGCTTAAGAAGATCTTGCCAATACACAAGGACTCACGTGGGAAGTGGACTCCCAATTATGAAGGCCCATATGTTGTGAAGAAGGCTTTCTCCGGAGGTGCCTTGATTCTCACAACTATGGATGATGAAGAGCTCTCACACCCCGTGAACTCTGATGCAGTTAAAAAATACTATGCCTAATAAAAACCCGCTAAATCGAAAACCTGAAAGAGCGATTTAGGCAAAAAAAAGGGGTATCCCGGTGGACTGAAAACCCGAAAGGGCGGTCCAGGCAAAAGTTAGGGATGAATAAAAAATGGTAGCTCGCTAAGTCGAAAACCTGAAAGGGCGACTTAGGCAAAAAAGAGCGTCCCGGTGGATTGAGAACCCGAAAGGGCGATCCAGGCGAAAGTTAGGGGCACAAGGCATAAACTGCATCAGTTGTTACTGATTAACACTGAAGAATCTGAGGCGGAAGATTAATCCAGTCACTCCCTTTAGAAGCAAGGTTTTGGGGGGAATCATATCTATTAAGGATGTTAGTGGTCACTGAATTCAACATAAACCTTTCCTTATTGCCATTTTCCAAATTGTAATATTCCATGGAGCTACGCCATTTGTGTGCTACCATTCTTGAATAAAATACAAGTTTTCCCAATCATTGTTAGTTGTGTTCATCTACGCTTTTCTTTGTTATGCAAAGTGTCATTTATTTGTTAATAATGAAATTTTGAAACTTGAAAAAGAATTTGAAATTTAGTGAAAAGAACAAAATTACTTTGATCTATGTGAAAATCAAAGGAAAATCATTTGTTTCCCCGAAAGCCTCAAGGTTGCATAAATATTCCTGGATCACCAACAAAAGTCCCCATGGAATATAACTTATTAATCCTCTAGAAGGATGGACCTTTGGTTATTTATAACTGTCAATCATGACAAATTCTCCTCTGGATGCGCCTGTTAATTGTACGGGTTTGAGTTATTGGTGTTGAGGAATCAGAATCTCTGTAAACAGTCCTTACAAACTCCCAGTCTGCCAAGTGTCAGCATTCTCATATCATGATCATTCATATATCATGCATAAAAAAAATCCAAACCATGCATAGCCGAAATGTACTTCGTGCTCATTTTGCATTGACCTAGGTCTATGTGTTGATCCTATGTCCTTTGACCTCTAATTCCAGTTTGTCTTTGGTACCCTTAAACCAACATCCGATTTTCGCAGTCATTTTCAAGTCCAATTGTTAATTGGCACCAATTTGTTAAAAGCTGGTTGTAATCCATTGCTTACGGTCAGAGTCCAATTGTTATTGAGCATTATCAGGTCATATATGAACCTGTTGTTCAGTGCTATTCAGGTCATATATGAACCTGTTATTGAACTTTATTCCATCATCAGGTCATATATGAACCTGTTGTTCAATACTATTCAGGTCATATATGAACCTGTTGTTGAACTTTATTCCATTATCAGGTCATATATGAACCAGTTGTTCAGTGCTATTCAGGTCATATATGAACCTGTTGTTGAACTTTATTCCATTATCAGGTCATATATGAACCTGTTGTTCAGTGCTATTCAGGTCATATATGAACCTGTTGTTGAACTTTATTCCATTGTCAGGTCATATATGAACCTGTTGTTGAGCTTCATTCAGGTCATATATGAACCTGCTGTTGAGCTTTATTCCAGTGTCAGGTCAGATATGAACCTATTCTGAAGAGTCTTTCTCTATGATTGTTTCAGTGTTGTCAGGTCATATATGAACCCGCTGTTGAGCTTTCATTCCAGTATTACCAGGTCATATATGAACCTGTTGATACACTCTTCTTGAATTTTTCTGAGTTTGTTAGGTCATATCTGAACCTGCTGTCAGAACTTCTCGATATTCCCCAGCATTGTCAGGTCATATATGAACTTGTTGTTGTGTTTTATTCCAGTATTGCCAGGTCATATATGAACCTGTTGTAGCATTTTTTTTCCTTATTCGGGTTTAGTAAGTCATGTGTGAACTTACTACCGAAATCTCTTGTTTTTTAAGTATCGTTTATCAAATTTCACTTTGAGTACTCCCCGGTGTGTGTCTGACTCTCCAGCAGGATTGTTTTCCCCAGCAAAGTTGTTTTTTACCATTTGTCTATCTCCCTGTGGGTCATCAGCATTCCCCACAGATTGGTCCGCCTAGTAGCATCTCCTGTTAAGGGTTCACCATACCCCTAGCAGATAAAAATTACAAAAAAAAGAATCTCGCATCAGCACATATCACGTCATATCATATCATATCATATCATATCATGTCATATCATATCATATCATATCATGTCATAAGGATTCAGGATCAAAATCCGGATCTTCTTAGTATTTAACCACTCCCACTATGATCATATGAAGAGTGTCCTGCTTCATATTCTCTAGTTGAAGACGCTTAAATAGGGGCAACTGTCATACCCCGATTTTGGTCCTGAATTTTTTTTTCATTTTTTCATTTTTTATTTGGCACGTGGCCTAAAGTTCATTTGCATACATTCATGACCCAAGGCAACCGTCCATTCCCAAATCCATATTTTTTGATAAACATTGGTCATTATCTAGGCTTTTTGATCATGGTGCTTTTTGATTATAAAATGGATTCTAATTATTTGACTTTTTAATTTTCAATTTGATTTTAATTTCAAATTAAGTGTAATTCCAAATTTCAATTTAATCTTAATTGTGTTTTTACTAATGATTCAAACTCTAATTGATTTTAATTTCCAAATAAATGTTAGAATTGATATCAAAGTAATTTTAACAAATTATAGATTAATTTGATTTTAATTGGTTTTATTGGTTTTTTATTTATTTTAAATTGACATTTAGATTAGTCTTGGATTATTTCTAAAAATCCATATCCATTTTTATAACCAAACATCCATTTCATAAACCAAGGTCTCGCCATTCTTATTACATTTTACAAACACTTCAACCAAGTTCAAATTACAATCACAAATTCATTATATTTCAAAATTACATACCATTTAACCAAATTCAAATCAAATCAAGTTTCAACCAAATTTTCATTCATTCATTAATACCATACATTCAAAATCATATTCAACCATACATTCATATCTAGGCCATTACATAACCATGAACCAAATTGCAACATACATATCTACATAAACCATACATTAAACCATTGCAACATAAGCAAAATTCCACATGTGACCTACAAGCTTCAATTCCAAGTCAGCACCAATATCCAATTCTATGAGCTCGAAGCAAACTCCAAGACAACCATTGAATTTGAATCCCACGAGCACTCGAGTCAAAGGATCCATCATACACTCTAACAAACCATATCCAAGCCAAGCAACCAATGGAAAGAACTTCAAGCATACCTGCAAATAATGAGCAATTCATAACCAATATGAGAACTCAGTTCAAAAACCTAACAAATTCCATTTCCATACTCTAAATAACAGAACTTTCCAATTCCACTCAACTTCAATCTTCAATCCACCGCACCTCACTCTAACTCAATTCAACACTTCTAATTTCTAACTAAATTTTAAACTAATCAACTTCATGACAACTCACAACAATTTCATAATAATTTTCTAACATCCATACAATTTACAAGCATTTAAAAAAAACCACTCCAACAATGAAACATCCCAAGTTCATTATAAGCCAAACCTCCCTAACAGCCATCCAAAACTGAGTTCAAAACCAAAACGAGACGCACCGTCACATTACAAGCATAAATCGATTGCACCGTTGTTTTAACATACTAAGTCAATTGCTTTACAAAAAATTATAGCCATACTCAAAACCAACATAATCATACAAATGGACCTGGTTAATTCTAAAATTTTCGGTTCCAAGCATGAGATACTAGGGAGACTTCGAATAACCTCCCAAAGGCTTTTTCGCATAAGACACCTTCTAGCAGGAGGCGACAATGCACCAGATTATACATCCAAAAGTCAGTGCCATTTAAGAATGCAGGAAGAGGTTGTCAAAAAACCAGACCTATCAAAACAGAGCCATTTCAGGATGCTGTCGTGATTCTCGTTATCTTACTCAACTGTGAACCTGCAGAGCAACAATTGACGGCATTAAAGAACTATGACAGATGCAAAAACAGCAAAAGCAACTTTGTTACCACAAGGAACATCTTCAACAGTCCAGCCTGCATTACCGTCCAAGTCAAAAGTCCACAAGCTAAACAAACATGCCCTATAGTTTGTTTTGAGGAATCAGACCTGCAACCAGAGGATTGAACCAAGTGATTTATAAAGGGACTTACAAATAAACACAAAAGGCCAAATTCCATAAGTCCATACAATGCAGTAACACTTCAAGCAGTTTAGCAACAAGTCAAACAGTCATAGCAAGCCATAAGCCATAATCACCATCAAACCAACTCAAACTTCCATGGCATTCAGAAATCAACAACATACCATACATGTGCATACAACAAATAATTCCATCACTAGCCGTTCAAGCTAATTACACTGCAACAACAACAATAACAGACCATAACAGGCCCTTTCTGCTGCAAGATCAACTCAAACTTGTTCTAAATATTATCCCTGCATAACACATTCTTCAAGCAACTGCAAGAAACCTACAGCATAAGCAAGGCGCACAAATCGTGAGCAATACAATGGAAATGCAACCTACACTTCATAGGATCAAACCATCATCAAACCTAAATTGAAGCATCACGTTCAATCTGCAATAGCAAAAAGGATCAATAAAAATAAATGAGGTAAAGAATTATTCCCCAAATCCAAACTGCTTACTCCACGGACGAATAAGCGAACCAGAAAGTACGAACCCTTTTTTACAACAAGTCACTATAGTAGAAAATACATCAATGAAGAAATTCACTTTACAAGTTTTTGTACCAATGGAGTGGTCGCTGCTACCAATGAAGAAATTCACTGCAGTAAAAAATACATCAACACAGTAAGACGGTAAAAGTTGACAAACAGCCCAAAACGGAATTGAGACAAAGTAGAGGAAGAAGGTACACTGTTCATATTACCATTCCAGAACAAGCATCAAAGAGGAAATCCGAACTGAGCACACCAAAAGGGTTTCGCAGAGATACCTGTTTTGATCTGCATAGGCCAACCCTAAACCCTAATCTGCTGGATATAAAAGGTGAGAGAGGAGAATCAGGGAGGGGAGGCTGAAAAATCTCAGAAACGAAACCCTAATCCCAAAAATGGCAGAAAAAAACCTGGCTTGAAGAGGCGAAGAAGGAAGATTTAAGCTTCACCGTCGTCGTCGTCGTCACCGCCGAAGGTGAGCCTCCTTATTTGTTTCTCCTTAAAGCCATGGATTCTTGCATGTTCAGAGTGAGAGAGGGAAGCGCGAGAGATTGAGAGAGGTGCGAAGGTTTTAGAGTGAGAGAGATTGAGGGAATGAGCGTTTGAGAGAGAGAGAGAGGCGCGAAGGATAGGAGATGAGCGATCGAGAGGACGAGTGAGAGTGAGGTCTTCGTGAGGTAGAGATTGAGTTTCTGGTTTTTCAGTATGCATTTCTCTCACGTTCCCAGTATTCTTTTATTTATTTTTCTTAAAGAACACAAACATTTAAACCATATTAAAAACTTAATACGTTTAGTATTCTTTTTTTATATTAAATAGTGTATATTAGTGTATTGCTTTTGTTTTCCCAATCCATAATTCCTTGGAAACCCAACAGCCAGGCGGCTAGGATTTATTTTCTTGGATTCTTCCACTGTTAATTGGTAGTCCAACAGACTATTTTAGTTTAGTTTTATTTTTATTTTTAATTTTAATATATTCTCGTTTACTTATTCAAATTAGTATTAAGATAGCAAATGACCATAAGTGGTCTAGTGGAGAGAACGTAGTTTCATTACCTTTAGTGGAGTGGGTTCCATACTTGGGGATAGCAATCTTCATGTTTTTTTGTTATGCTTACTATTTTATTTAATTTCTTTTTCTATATAGTATCTTGCTATTTATTTTACTTTTATATTTTTATTAATTTAATTCGATTGTTATTTAGTGGTTTGTATTTTTAAATGTTTACCTTTTAGATTTAGTTAGTGGTTGAATTTCCGATATTGCTTTTTATTCGATTAGTCGATTTTTGTGTGTTAACTAATTTAGTTAGGTTATTAGTACCCATTCCATACTTATACACATGTAAATAATCACATTCAACATTCAATTTCATTTCCTCATCACCTTGAAATACAATTTCAAGCCTTTCATCCATTAACACTCTAATATTCAAATCTTTTTTTTTCTAAATAAAACGTGAAGAAAAAGATTATTCTGGATGGAATGTCCAGTTATAATCCCGAATATTAGGCTCAAGCTGTAAGAGCTTGCAAGCCGTAAATATTCATCTTCTCTTCCACACTCTAATATTCAAATCTTTTTCTAAGTAAAACATGAAGAAAAAGATTATCCTGGATGGAATATCCAGTTATAATCCTGAATATTAGGCTCAAGCTGTAAGAGCTTGCAAGCCTTAAATATTCGTCTTCTCTTCCACACTCTAATGTTCAAATCTTTTTCTAAATAAAAAGTGAAGAAAAAGATTATCCTGGATGGAATATCCAGTTATAATCCCGAGTATTAGGCTCAAGCTGTAAGAGCTTGCAAGCCATAAATATTCGTCTTCCCTCCAAAACATTCGTAAATATTCGAATCATTTTCTTAGCAATACTTGAAAGAAACAGACTGCCTGGGTGGAATGTCCAGACGTAGTCCCGAGTACTAGACCCAAGCTGTAAGAGCTTGCAAGTCATAAGTACTCGTCTTTCAAACTCAAAAACACTTGATTCCTACCTTAATACTTTATCAATAAAGATGGAAATGGAACATGGTGTATACCGTGCACTCCTGAGAATAAGATTCGAGGCGGATGCCTCGCCTATCTTAACTCTCGCCATCGTCTAAAATTGTCAATGCGGTTTCTTCAAACCCTTTCTCAATCAAACCTAAAAATACTTAATCTCTATTAAACACTTTTGCCAATAAAGATGGAAATGGAACATGGTGTATACCGTGCACTCCTGAGACTAGGATTCGAGATGGATATCTCGCTCATCCAAGTTCTCACCATCACTCAAAATACATCCAACCAATCAAATTCTTTCTCGCCGCCGTGCGATTAATCAAGGAACCTTTTTCATAAATGAAAGATATATTGTCTTAAGTGATACAAAACAATGTTTCGGCCACGATTATTGAGTCAAGATAAGTGACGCTTTTCCGAATGTAGATTTATAAATCTGTTCGATGTGTGGTGTGCGTCCACTCCTCATCTGTTTTGGGTAAAACAATGTTTTCGTCGATTAATACAGTATAGCCTTCGCTAAAATCTACCAACAAACAAACATTCTTCTACCCAGAACTACGTAAGCCTTGATTTCTCTTTTAAGATACGTAGGAGCAGGATTCGTAAATCTTGTCAGGCCCACTAATAAAAAACTTAGGTTTAGTCCTTCGTCAAAAATCCAAAAACATTCTCTTCTCATCCTTTCTTTCTTTCCCATCTAATAATTCGAAAAGCCTAATATTTCAACTAACACTAACGCACACAACTAACCTAATGGTTTCCGTTGAGTACAATGGACGTGAGGGGTGCTAATACCTTCCACTTGCGTAATCGACTCCCGAACCCTGATACTGGTTGCGATGACCATATCTTATCCTTTCTTTTAGGGGTTTTATCGATATTTTCCCTTTCCCATTTTTGGGAATAAATAAAGTTCGGTGGCGACTCTGTTCAGTCCATCATTGCGAGCGTGCGATCGCGTTTCGCTTTAAAGTCGTATCCCCATTTTTTCGAGGTGCGACAGAGTGGAAGCTAATTCAACTTTTTTGAGCATGTGATATGAGGCTACATCATAGGTCTCTTTTGACCTATACCATTGATCAAGTGATTTTTCCAACTTCAAAAATGCATAACTCCATAATTTCAAAACCAAATGACATAAAATTAGTGAGCATTTTGAAGGTATTTGAGAGAGCTACAACTTTAATGAAGACACTTTTCTCATTTGAAGCTCCCATAAAAAGTTGAGCAATGTGGAATATTGAGACATATGGCTTGACACTTAGAAAAAATTTGATATGTCAAAAATTTCCAAACTTCCACCTAAAATTTCTCCAAGTTCCAAGCTCCAAATGAAAAAGTGTTCAACATCAAACTTTTTCTTCTTGATCTCACCTTTCCAAAGAGCCCAAATTCATTCATTTTGGACTTGAAATGCATAGGCTGCGCATGGCTTAAACAGGATGATATCTTTTGGCATGGATCAATCTTCAAGCATCAATGTACATGTGCCTTGCAATCCAAGCCTACTTCAACACATCTGATCTTCAATTATGGACTTCAAACCATCATTTCATGGGCCTATGCGCGCCCATGCAGCATTACATCACATTTGCCAAATTTGGAAAGTGAAAGTGAGTGTGCAAATATCACATGATTCATCTATAAATAGAGCTTCAATTGCTCAGAATTCACAACACCATTGCGCCAACTTTGATCCCCCATTGAAAACCCTTCACTCTCAAAGGATAAACCTGATAAATTCATTTGAAAATTTGAGCTTGAATCTCCACTGTTTTGGAATTCAATTCTCCAAGAATCCATTGCTTCTAAACCTTTCCATTCTCTTCCCGCAAGCAATTGAAGTGAGTCCAAGCACAAGCCATATCAAGATCCATCGTGTTCAGACCTCCATTGAAGGTAATTTGCAGAAATTTTAAACTCTTCGATTCTCTCAAATTCTTGCTCAATTCCATTGATTCTTTGGTTGTCTGAAGTCCTACCAATGTAGGCAAGAAGATTGAGTTGCTTTGAGGTTAAATCGAAGCAACTCAGTTCATGTACCTCAATTTTCAATTCCACATATCTCTCAATATACTTGGAATTGGAATGAATGGAGGTCAAATTCGAGCTCAGTGTCATTTTTCTTCAAGATCATGTCCTTGTTTTTCTTTTTGGTGATGGTTCATCTTGACCAGTCCGGTGAGGTCCACCGGAGAAGATGACCGGAGCTCTGGCGATGACTTGGCAAGGTTGTGAACCATGTGATCCATGTATTACGTTTTAATCTTGATCGTCCCTTTTAATTACCATTGATACAACGCAGTTGACTAAGGTACATGTGGGACGCGCGCTTTGGATCATCAGATCTGCCACCTCAATTAATGAGGGAGATCTAATGGTCCACGTAATTTAGAATTTCTGAATTTTTGTTTTAATTGCATTTTTTTAATAATTCATATTAAATTCAATATTGATCCAAAAAATATGGGACTTTCACCAAAAAAATTCAAATATTTTTCTCTTTCATATTCTGAGTTAAAATTATTTTTTGGATCATTATTAATATTTTTCATGAATTAATTGATTTTTCATTTGTTTTTAATTGTTTAAAATATTTTTAAATGTCCAAAAATTATGAAATTTTTTCTCCAAGGTCCTTTGACCTTGTTTGACCAATGATAAATCTCATGGCCATTTCTTTGGTGTTTTGATGAGATTTTAGGAATTGGACAAAACATATTTGATTTTAATGCATTATTTTATTATTTTTAATTGAATAAATGCCAATTAAATTTTATTGACCATTTGTATTGACTTGTTTGAGTTTACTATTTGTTGTTGGGCCTTGGTCAAGGTTGATTTGACTTTGTCAAGTTAATATCATTGGATTTAGGGGATTGATGGAATGTACATTCCATCTCCTAAAATAAATGAATGATATTAATTTGATAAAAGTCCTCCTTTGACCAATTTGTAATCTCATTCATCCCCTTCCCACTTCATCTCATTCTTCTTCTTAATTAATTCATTTCCATTTGGCCTATGACATCTCAAAGTCCTAATGTTAATTGATTGAAAGATTAACATGAGTATAGATGATATTAGGCCACACCTTTTGCATATTTTTTGTGTGTGGTATGTTTCATGAGCATAGTTCATAATACTATGTCTCCAACATGCATTAACACCAAAAGTCTATTGTCCGACCTCAAATAGTTATGACTTCTACATAAGTCCAATTACGATTGCTTAACATAGCGCTAAATTTGTGACATAAAAGGCATAAGCATTCTAGTTAGTGATATTGTAAGTCTCCCCTCTTTCATGGTATTGTGTGGAAACTTGGCCTTCTTTCCTTCCTTTGGAAGATGTTTTAGTTCAAGGATCCATGCTTGTGACAAGTGGGTTGAGTGTTCTCCAAAGAATGTCTTGAAAAGCAAAAGTAAAACAAAACTAACCTCTAACATACTAACTATTAACTTTTAATTTCAAGCTTTTACTTTAATACAATTTACTTTTAGCACTTTATGTCATTTTCCATTATACATATCATTCTAATTGTTTATGTTAATGTAATTTTCACTTTGTCCATTTGGACCATATTGTGTGATATATTTTGTTTGTGTGGTCTTTGACCATTTAATGTACCTAATAAAAAACAAAACACTAAAAAACTTTTGAGTGGACTGTTGGTTTGATCTTGAGCAAATGGACTTAGAATCTAGGCAACCTCCCTATGCTAATGGACTTGGCCAATGCCAATTTGTTGAAGGACCAAGTGCTTGCAATCTGAAATTTATCTGATACATCTTTGAAGATCTCTGTAAAATTCATCTGCAATATTGATCATTGTGAAGCTGTTATTTTGAACATATGACTCGTGGAATTCATCTGTTGCATGGGCTATTTTGAAGAAGATCATGGAATGGATAAAGCTTGGATGAGGACATCTTTATTTGATGCCTTGCTCTTCAAGATAATATAATTGTGCATTTGTGTGTTGTTTGATTCTAAAAGTACAAGGGAATTCTGGGTTTCTATTGACATATTTGTCTATTGGATTGCTACCCATTTGGTCAGATCTTTTCAACTCTAAACTTTTAATTTTTGTATATAGGGTAGTCTCTTCATCTTCTCCCCATTTATTTAATTTCAAAATCTCTCCCCTCCATTTTAAAAATCTTCTTTGTGTGAACTATTTTTGTTCTAAACTTTGACCACTTTGGCCTTATGCCATTGCATTTTCAAACTTCTTTTCTTAAATCAAACTTGTAAATAAACTTAACTATACTTGACTTAAACTTTCAAAAAGCCAAAAGGAACTAACTCATTCAAACCATTTTAGGCCTTTGTGCCTTTCAAACTTAAAATTTGTTAAAATCAACACACTCATTTTGAAATTTGTATCACGAACTACGAGGTTTTGATCCCTCATTTTTATGTTGGTACGTAGGCACAAGACCGAAGGTCTTATCAAACACAAAAATATAATTAATGAGATCTTTTCTCATCCCCCCATTCTATTTGTTTGTAAACATCACTTTGTACAAAATACATATGCACACAAAAAGGGCTCCCTAGGAGTACCTAGGACACTTTGGGTGCTAACACCTTCCCTATGTGTAACCAACCCCCTTACCTGTGATCTCTGACTTTTATTAGTTTTTATTTGAAAACTTCTTACTTATTGGGTTTTGTTCGTACTTTTTTCCTTTTCCCTTGGAAACAATAAAAGCGCGGTGGCGACTCTTGTTATTTGATCTCTAGTTTGTCAATAGCTTGATGATCATGAATTTCCCGCTACAACATCTTTATCTTATTGTCATTTACTTATTGTCTTTGCATAATAAAAAAGAACAAAAACATGATAAAATCAAAAGACCAAAAAATTGCATTAATCTAAGGCTCATTGTGGACTTAGAGGATTCATTAGGACCCTTACACTTGGACCTTATTTTGATCCTTGATCTTTTTCTCTAATTTGGATTTTCATCTGTAACTTACAATCTTTTGTTGTAATAATGACATTCATGACACTACCATAGAGAGACATGCTCATAATCCCATTATCCACTTGTTAGCATAGGTCACTTTACACACATAAGGCTTTCTCTTGGGCTACCTTACCATGAGACCCTTTATTTATCGCATTTATTCTTTGCAAATATCAATGTTTATCACCATTTCAAAACCAATAAGAAATAAACCCTTGATCCAACGTCAAGCGGCATTTTCTTAATCAAATTCAAAATACAGTAAAAATACGACTAGAATTGTACTCCACTAGCCTTAAGTGGTGTGGAATTAGTAAGAATGAAGTTTTCCTACCCTTACTCTGAGTATTTTAGACACAAGACATTTGACTTGTTTGTCTGAAATATTCGCCTTTGCCCATAGTCTTTAGTGCAATTCTAATAAAAAAAATCTTTTCAAAAACCATAAAACAAACATCAACACATCAAACCTTATTTTTGCGCCTTAGGTCATCACCATAAAAAAATCCTTTTTCAAGGTAAAAACAACCAACCAACAAACATTTTTTACTCTGAACTACAAAGCTCTGATTCTTCATTCTTCGATGATGATACGTAGGCACAAGGGCCCTAATTCTTGGCGAGCACAATAATAAAAAACTCAATCTCATTCTTCCCCCCTTTTTTATGATAAGTAAACTTTATGATAAAATGCTCACGCACGTAAATAACATAGATGGTTCCCATGGAGTACCATGTATGTGCGAGGAAGAAGAAGAAGGTGGGGCGGGCTTAAAGCAGGGTTGGCTGAGCGGGTAGGCGGACACAAAATCCCAATCCAACTCGTCATTTTTTGGCGGGTGCACAGACTGGTTTGGGAGGCCATTACCCGTTTTGCCACCCATACCTAACACAATAAAAATAAAAGAAAAAGAATAATTAAGGGGTGCAATAGAGAAAATGGGAGGGACGGGGGGTACCGATCATGGGCCTAATGCCCAATCCGACACCATATACCTTTAATAATAAAATAACTAACACTAAAATTTAAAGAAAAGAGGCGAAGATATAAAGGCTTTATTTGGTAAAACTAACTGATAGATGATACTTGATAGCTGATGACTAATAGCTGATAGCTGGTATGATAGCTGGTACCTGGTAGCTGATAATTGATAATTGATGATTGATAGTTGATAAATTACTTTGAGTGTTTGGTAAATTAGCTGTTACACCAGATGATAAATACAAAATGACATAAAATGACATTCTTAATTAAGAAATTAGTGGTTTTATTATTTTATTATATTATATTATTAAATAATTTTTTATTTGATAAAAATAAATGTATTAATAAAAACATACAAGAGTATTTTTAATATATATAAAATATTGAAGTTAGCATCAAACTATACTAACTTTATATATAAATTTTATAATGAAATTTAACGAAATACATGAAATAATTGCATTCTAATTTTGAATTCGGTTATATTAATTTAAAATAATGATAATAAAATTAAGTTTATTTTTTAATATTGTATCATAAAACTACAATGATATTTTGAATTTTCTTCATCTTGGTTGATCTCAATGATATTCCTCCAAAATTTTACTAACATGAAAATTATCAATACTATTTCGAATTTCATTACGTAAATTAAATGTTCTCAAAATATTAAATAATATTTCATTTTTCATCTTGTGATATGATACAAATATAATTATGCAATTCTAAATTTACTAATAATATAGATTGAAGGATAAAAATAGATTTTTGTTAAAATAATAAGGATATAAATGGAGAAAAAAAATAATAAGTTAAATGCTACATGCTCAAAAACTACTTCAAATAACTTTTGAAAAAAAACTAAAAGTTACTAGTAAAAGCCACCAACTAAAAGTTAAATGAGAGTTATCAAACAAATTTTTTTTTATTAATATGAGCTGTAAAGTTTAAAACTATATTTTGGGTGTTACCAACCATACTCTAAGAATTAAGTCGCCATCTCATTTACTTTCAAACACAAATTTTCATAATCTCTCAATGTTCATCTCCTCCCTTGATTGATACTTCTTCTCTCTCGGTGACTCTCTAGAACAACAACTACAAACGGTGCTCTCGATTCACTCTCTTGTTTTCTCACTCGGATTTATTTTCAAGAAAAACGAAAAACAACATTAACAAATTGAATCAAGATTCAGAGTAAAAAATCTAAGATGAAGAGTGAAATACCGATGGATCTGTGGTGGTGGTTCAAATGGAAACTCAATGTTCGTGTGGAGGTCGTGGTGGCGACTTAAGGTGTGTGAAGGCGTTGGTGACGTGAAAGGATGCATGGTGGTTCTCAGAAATGTTACGGCTGCTGAATCGGGAATGACACGAGGATGCGTTGGAAAGTGATATGGTCGGATCTATAGCAGAGGTGCAATTAATGGTGTTCGTGTGGTTTGAGATTGAAAGGGGGTATGAAACTGGATTTCATGGTGGCCGGAAACGTGATTATTTTCACATATTTGGTTTTTATGCTTTCCTTCATTCCGTTCTCTCTATTTTCGTGTTTGTATTGTTTTACAAGTTGCTATTTGTGTTGTGGATTTGTTGTTGTGATATGTTGACTGTTGGTGATGGTTTGAAGAAGAAGCAGAGGTGAAATATGATTGTTGTTGTTGTTTGTGATGTGGTTGATGTTGTGGTTGATGTTGTGTGTGGAAGAAGAAGATGGAAAGTGATGATGGTTGTGTAGTGTGAAGGTTTACGTTGAAGGTGATGATTAATGTGATGAAGATCAATAGAGATTGAAGGAAAATGTATGAAGATGATGATGGTATGATGCGTTTTTTCGCATTATTTCCAATGTTACATTCTTTTTATAGTGATTTTAGGATTATGATTGGTTTCATTTTTGTCATCTTGTGTGTGCTGGAAATGGTGAGTTGGAATTTAAAATTGTGAGGTTGTTAGAATGGTGTGAAATGAAGGGAGAAAAAATGTGTAAAAAATGAGATGCTTTCCTGTGAAGGAAACAAATACATTGTGAAGATATTTCCTCTACTCTTCCCTTTTTTTTCTTTTGTGCTTTTTGTGATATTTTGTAGGAATTGATTTTATCTTAAGGATGAAATGTTTTTAACGATGATGTAGTACGACAATCTTATTGTAATATTTTAATCCTTCTTGTTATTATAATTGTTTAATTTAATTTAAACGTGTAAACCAAAATTAAGTGAAAATACGACAATTTTCATAAATAATAAAAATGAGAACACACAATTATTAGATGCGGAAAAAAATATATGTGTCAGACTCATCTATGCATAATGATCTTCGATACTAAGTATGATCGTGCGATCAAAAATATGCCACTTAATCGATTTTTCATTTAACTAAATTCCCAGCAAATCGGTTTGACTATTATTCAACAATTAATTTGACTTGACACTTTAAATTTAAGAGAGGAAACATGCTTTTATTTTTTGAAAAGAAATTGGACAAAATTAGTGTCTTACAAGTCGTATACGCCTAGAGGACATATGGGAGATCATCTTCCTAGTATCCTTTTATTGTTTCTAGTGTTTGCTTTAACCTTGTAAAGACTATGCAATTTGCTGCTTTTGTCTGTCTATTGATTTGGGGTGTTTCATTGACGTGAAATATTTCTTAACCATCAAGTATTCTAAGAGCTTCTCTCCGTTCCTATATGTGGAATTCGTTAGCTCTTATGCTTCAATCCATTTATTGAAGTAATCTCCTACCACAATTAAGAACTTGAGTTGTCTTGGAACCAAAAGGAAGGGATCTAGAATATATGATCCTTATTATGAGAAATGCCAAGGATGCATTAACATTAGTAGTTGAGATAGGATACTGTTATAGATGTCTCCATATCAATGGAGTTTGTCACCTCTTCTCACATACTCCTTAACATCTTTGACCAAGGATGGAAAAGAGTTTCCAACTCTGAGAATTTTATATCGCATCTCGAAAAATACGATCATTCATGCATTCGCGGAAAATGATTAAACATAATGGCCACCGAACTTTGTTTATTCCTAAACAATGAAATGAAAAATATCGATAAAACGCTTAAGAGAAAAAGAAGATGATCGTCGCAACAAAGTTTGGGTTTGAGAGTCGATTACGTAAGGAAAATGTACTAGCACTCATCACTTCCATTGTAATCAATGAGATCCTTTTAGTTAGATTTTCGATTGAATGTTATCTTATGTTATTTATTTTCTCTGAGTGATAAAAATGCAAATGAAAAATAGAAAAGGGGTCGCAAAAAGGTTTTTATTAGGGTGTTTAACAAGATTGCGGGTCTCGCTCCTACATATCCTATGGTACAATGAGTAACTCAAAGCTTCGTAGTTCAACATAGAAAACTATGTTTTTGTGGGTTTGTTTGTTTTATTGAACGAGTGTTTAGATCGTGTTGTAGCGATTAAACGTTGACTTATATGCTCGCGGGGGGAGGCTTAAGCGCTTGTTTGATTCACGTTAGAATGAACTACACAATATTCTTTTTGAAAAAGTTTTTTGATTGCGCGGAGGAGAGAAAATATGTATTGTTTGTTGAATTATTTTTAGGAAGACGAAGAAAGTTAGAGCAATATGACAGGCGCTAGTAACTCACTTATTCGATGAGTAGCAATGTGCGCGCCTCCCATTCCCTTTTCATACAATGTTTAATTGTGAAAAATCCATTTGGCATTGGATCAAGGGTTTTGCTTATTGAGAATATTATTTAAATAATTTATTTATTTATTACCATTTATACTTATTTATTTGTTTAATTATAATAATTAAATAAATAAACAAATAAAATTAATAATAATAGATAAAATAAAATCAAGTTTACATTTATGTGAGAAAATATTTGTATATCTAATTATTATTAATCACCATTATTTATCATTATTATTATTATTATTATTATTTAATTAATTAATTAAAAAAACTGGTAATAATAATGAAATATAATTCATAAAGGTGCAATAGTAGTAATGGACTTTGTGTAGTAAGCAAACATAATATGGGTGGCCCAAGGCCCAATATATTCTATAAAACACAAATACTAAATAAAAAACAATATAAGGATGTCAAATAAGTGGGGTGTGAAGAGAATTAGGCTCAAGAGAGGCCCTTATTAGTAGGGGTGGCAAACGGGCATGCCCGCCCCGTTTAGGCCCACCCCGCAAAAGACCGCAAAAAAATGGGGCGGGGCGGGACGGTCATAGTTGAGGATGTGGGCCTAAAACTTAGGTCCGCCCCGCAAAAAAGTGAGGGCGGGACGGGGAAAACCGACAGGCACTCCACTCTTTAAGCCTAAAAATGCAAAAATTTATGTAAATGCACGTGCCAGCAAAAGCCCGCGAAAAAAACGGGGTGGGGCGGGGCGGACACATTAGAGGGTGAGGGCCTAAATCCTTGGTCCGCCCCACACTAAAGTGTGGGAAAAACGGGCATGCCCAGCAGGGCGGGTCCGTTTTGCCACCCCTTCTCATTAGGCCTAAGGGGCGCTAGTCAACGCAAGAGGGATTGCGTCATCATAGAAGACTCAACTTCAACTCATGATTCGTTGACCAAACATTTAATGGTGAGAATAAGTGGGACACATGGTAAGAAAAAAAAGGTGATGCAAACACAACTAGTCAATGAAGCTCAGTCAACCAAATCATAGGCTCAGGAGTGAGCCGAGTAAGGGGCATATGCCTTCACAAGGAGGCAACAGAAGAGAGATAACCAAGGGGAAAGAGTCACATGAATACTCATTCTCTTCTCTCTCTTCAATCAAACAATTTCTCTCAACAATTTTTCAAACATCAACGCTCACTCTAGAAGAACGCTCAAACAACCCAAAAAGAAGAAGAACCATAATGAACACTTCATCGTGTTCATCACCTCTACCCAGATTCATCCCAAATCTTGTCAAACCCTCAAACAACCAACACAAACCCTACCTAAAAAGTCCTCCTGATCATGAATATCCACTCAAAATCAACAAACAAAGCCTTAAACATACAGATCGAATAAATTATACCTGAACCGTTGAACTTAAAATCAACCTCAAATCAACATGTAATCCATAATTAACAAAGGTGGTACATTTAGCAACAACAATACAACTACAATCATGCAATAAAAACGCGAAAAGAAAGCTTAGGGTACCACATTGTAGTACAAGAAACTCTGGCACGACGGTGGGAACTCTGGAACGGTCGCTCTCTCTTCAGTTACACTTTGTTCTTCTTCTTTTCTCTGTTCCATGCTTCTGAATTCTCTCCTCCTTCTATTTCCTTTTCTTCCACTTCTTTGACTGAAATTGAATTGCTTGCTCAAATGAGATAGAAGGTTAAGAGCTCTAAGTAATCTCACGTTCTAGGGATGATCATGAGCAACTCCTTAACTTTAAGCTTTGGTGTGAGAGTGTTGAGAGAGATTTTGAGCATAGTATGATTAAGGTGGTTTTTTGTGTGCGTTTGAGTGAAATTGGAGGGTCATTAAATAGTGAGTGAGTGGTGAGATTTGAGAGGTAATTTAGTGATGAGAAAATGGAATTTGGGGAGAGATAAGTGAGGATCCGTGTGAAGCTTAGGGATTAAGGGTTGAGATGTGTTTGAGATCAATTTTTGTTACGATTTCATTCGAATTTAGTTTTATTGAAATGTGATGAAATTCATTATGAAATTGTGTTTTTCTTAGTGAGGAATGTCTGATTTTGTGGTCCAAACGTCTTAATGTATGTGTATGTGTTGATGTATGTTCATGTGCCTTGCGTTTGGAATTTTACGGTCATGGATGTATATAGGTGTGTTGCTGAGATGGACTATGGTATATTGATGAACTTATATAATAATTTTATTTTGCAGGATCTATGATGGAAGGATGATGATAATAATGAGCATAACGATGGTGGGATATGAACGACCAGCATGACCTTCATGTTAGGAGAAGATGCAAACAAAAGTGCTAATTTCTTCTTTTTATTTTTGTAATATTCGTTATGAGATAAAAAGTAATAAAAATTAAAATAAAACAAGCCTTTTTTAAATGTTTTATTAATGAATGTAAAGTGAGAATATTTTTATCCAAATAACACATTTTTTCAAATAAATATCCAAAATAACCCACTTTTCCAACTATTTCCCAAAGTAACTTACTTTCAAACAAAAAAAATCTCAAAATAAAGGAGACGTCAATCCAATTGTCGCATGTGTACAACACATAAGAGGAGGCGACAATCCAATTTGGAAACCAAATTTTAAGTGACTTACAAATGAAGTCATCCTTAAGGATACATGAATGAACAAATGCAAATGTATGTCTACGCTATTGATGAGTGACAATGCAATATGGAAAAAAGAAATCAAAACCTTTTCTTTTAAAATTTTATTTCACTTTAATTTTATTTCACTTTTACTAATATACCTAATGTATATTAATGAATGGTTATTAAAGTCCATGACCAGATGAAATGGTCATGATGCAATGATGCAGATGAAAAGAAACTAAAGAGAAAAGACAATGAAGTTTAAGGTAGAACAAAATTGGAGTATGACACTTTTTTATCCAACACTCGATCACCCAAGTGGTGCCTTGCTATCCCTTTATGTGCCTCAGCGAAGATATATGGGACTTCTTATTTTTCTATAGATTTTATCAAAGGGGTTAGCAATCCTCTTTTGTAAAATGTCTATTCTATTAAAGAATAAGAACACTCTCTTCTCTTAAAAAGGGTGGAATATACTAAGTTAATAGATATTTTTCCCTATTCGATGTATGTTGCAATGGGTGTTATCCAGGATGGTCATGAATCCTTAATCATTGCCATCATCCTAACTCTTGGGTTTTCCATGTTATGGATTCTCCAAGTTTCTTGGATGAAGGAATAATTTACTCAATATGGTTGGTTGCTAGCCATCTTAGACATGGCGTCTTCTTGGATAATTTGTTCTCTATGATGATTTAAATTTTGCTAACTTCTTTTTCCAAGAAGACATATTATTGTAGTTGTGGCTCATTAGTTAGGGTTTCCACTTTTATTTCTGAGACAACATTCTGGGAATCTATCCTTAACTTGATGCAATTCGCTCCCATCTCAACGACTATTGTAAGGTCTACAATAACTCCTTCATACCCGGCTTGATCACTAGTAGTAGGAAACTCAAAATATGGAGATACATCAACTTTCAGATCTATTTCATTCTATAAAATGAGTTAAGCTCCATTTTCACACCTACTAGATGACCCGTCTATAAATACTACGCAGGCATATGCCAACTCTTATACACTTGGGGTCATTTCACCTACGAAATCTACAAATAATTTTTCCTTTAATTCTTTCTTCGATTCAAAAGAAATATTGAATTCTAAAATTTTGATGGACTATTTTGTTAGTCACTTGGCTAGATATGACTGATGGAAGACACGCTTCAATAAGATGTGGTTCATGCTGATTATGGTGCGTGTTAGAAAATAATATTGTAGCTTTCTAGATGTCTAACACCAATGTCACCTTCTCTATCTTTTGATACTGTATATCTGACATGTCTAGGGCTCCGAAAATTAAGTAGGCCAGGATTTTCTGACCCTTTGGCCTTCTTACGAGGACGATAATAATCGCCTCCTTGGAAACGGAAAAATAAAGATACATAGATTCGCCTATCGTAGGATGATACAACACATGTGGATTTGATAGGACATTTATGGATGATAACGCTTGTTAGAACTCTAAGGTCCACTTGAAAAACATTTCTTTCTTTAACCACTAATAAAAGGGAGTAACATGTTGTGATGTGCTCAAAATGAATCTGTTTGAAGCTTTTATACCATCTCATTCAACTTCATGACTTCCTTCTTTGTTGTAGGTGTCTTCATTCAAACGACCACCTCACACTTGTCTGGATTTGCTATGCCACTTTCCGTATGATAAAATTTCAAAATCTATAAGCTCTCACTCCTAACATGCACCTTTCTATATATATATATATATATATATATATATATATATATATATATATATATATATATATATATATATATATATATATATATATATATATATATATATATATATATATGATAAAAAAATTAAAATAAAAAGAATAACGTGCTTTAAGCAACAAATTATATGAAGTGATGTGGATTTTTTTATGGTATTTTGTTCTCTAAAGTTAAGTTATTTAGTACATCAAAAATAAATTAAAAATTAAAACTGATACATTTCTCTCTATTCTTTAAATAATATATTCTTTTTCTTGCATTTTAACAGTTGGATTAATCAAATGATTTAGAATTGCACATAAGAGAGGGCATGAGAGGAAAATTTGGAGAGGATCCAATATATGACTTTTACTTTACCTTTATTTTTATTTTTAATATTTTTATTTTTATGTGAGAAAAAAGTGTTTTTATTAAAGAATCAAATAATTGAATTAAAAAATTTTACACTTTTAAAATAAAATACAAATAATTATAATAAAATAATTATACTTTAATAAAGTAGTTCAATATTCTCTCTGATTTTATTTAAAAGAAAAAATTATTTTTTAGATAAATTAAATAACTAATGTATCTGGACAATATATATATATATATATATATATATATATATATATATATATATATATATATATATATATATATATATATATATATATATATATATATATATATATATATATATATATATATATATATATATATATATATATATATATATATATATAATACACTAGATGTAAAGCCAAATTTAAAATATTCATTTGGAAAGGATATTTTAGGAATATACATGTAAAAAAATAAAAAAAGAAGAAGAAGTGCCTATAAAAAGAGATGTAGGTAATGCCTAGACACACACATTATATACACCATGTCTCAAATGTTGATGAGAATTGTTGTTTCTATATCACTTGTTTTATTGCTAGTATCTGTATCTGAAGCAAAATTCGTACACAGTCACGTAAATATAGAGGTCACCAATCGTTTATCTGATAACAAAGAATTAGCCCTTCATTGCTACGAAAGAGAAGGAGAAGATCTAGGCGTATCGATACTCCCACCTGGTGGGCTATTCAAATTTTCTTTCACGCCAAGATTAGGTTTTAAATCGAGCAAGTATTATTGTAGTGCTAAATGGGATGGTTCCAACCTCAAATGGTTTGATATGTGGTCGATGGGAAGGGATGGTAGAGAAGGTCTACTAATCAAATGGGACGTAACAGAGAAGCAAGCTTGTAGGTTTGAACAAAAGACAGGATATTATTCTCTCTGTGTTGTCTACAATCAGTGAACTTATGTACCTTAATGTTTGTTGATGTCTTGGAGACAGTTTTTTATAATAAGATTACATTTTATATAAGTCTTGACTTTGTTAGCAATGTTTAATATAAAACTTATGTAAAATATTAAATATAAAACTTCGGACAAAATAATTTTTGTGCTGACATGACAATTGGTAATTTTAATATTACATAGCTTATTTTTATTTTGTCTCACCATTGTTTTCCAAACCATTCCACAACAAATCCAAATAAAAATCATTCAAAATGTAAATAATCATATGAACACTCCAAAGCACTCATTCCACGCTTGAGAGAAATTCTTTCAAATTCCTCAAAATAAAAATAAAAATACATCATGTAATATTAAAAATGACATTTGTAATTTTAATTCGGCCAAATTTAACATTTTTTTCGGGAAAAAAATAACAGAAAAGACCGTAGCCTACTATAAATGTTTTTATGGAACTTATTAGTAATGTTTATTGAGGAAAGAATCAACATGAAAAAAAAATACTATTAAGAGACAAAAATATAATTAATTGAATATTTGTTTTGAATAAAGGGTAATATATTAAAAAAGAATATTGATATACAAAAAGATGAGGTAACTATACCAAAACCAACTCAAAAGTATCAAAATCTATAAAAGGAAAATATATAATATTTTTTACATAGTAATTTTTAATGTCAATTGGTATAAAGTTAAAATATGTGAAGGTCGTAGCTGTGCGGCCTAGATTGACAAAAAAAAATCGCACATCTATTTCATTCTCTGAAAGTATGAGAAATGATGAAAGAAAAATCCAATAAAGACTTGATGCAAGAACACCACCTATTACGGAGTCACCAAGGAACACAAACAAAGTTATCGGAAGACAAAGATTTGACAACAATCATAGAATCAGATTCCACCGAAAAGTACTTCCATCATTTATCTCTAGCGATCTTGATGCTACGAAGGACACCATAAAATTCAAGGAGCAAAGAGTTTGTCCATGGGAGATGTTTTGTAAAGGAAAAAATGAAGAGGCTGACATTTGACCTAAAAATTCCTCATCAATCTACAAAGTTAGAAGAAGATGAGAAAGAGCCATCAACATTGCATTTAATCCAATTCGGAGGAGGAGGATTCCAAATGACTTCCTTAATAACAGGGGCTCTCGGAAGATGAATGAGAACTTTGAAGACTTTGAGGACAACAAAGTCAAACCAACTATGATGATAATTGAAGTTAGTTTTAGAGGAATATAATTGAACCAAAGTCACAGTACGGTTGCATATAGATTGGAATTGCATATAGATTGGAATTGAAGAGGTTGATCATTGAATCTCGCTGCATTCCTTTAACTCCATATTTCACTGATTTGAAAAAAACAAGCTACTTAGATAATAAAGGATCCTTGAGGGACAAGCTACTTAGATAATAAAGGATCCTTGAGGGGAACTCTTTTTAGAGCACAAATTCCAAATAGCAGTAGGAAAGTTTTAGATTTTATTATTAAACAGGTTTCCCAACCAATCCCAAAGATTTTAGGCCAAAGAACAAGAGAAGAAAAGGTGATTAATTGCACTACAAAAATATAGCATCGACTCCGACGCTAATAGCATTAAATATAGCGTCGGGTTTGGCCAAAGATTTTTATTTTTTTTAATTATTGTGGCGGCCATGGTAGACGCTACTCTTGGTGATTTTTTTTCATTTGCCTCCTTACATCTAATGTATTAAACAATTATTCATTTTTTATATTTGGGTCGCACATGGCTGACACTACTCTTGGTACAAAAAAAAATTCATTTTCCACACACCAATTTGATTGCCTCCATTTTTTTTGGTTTTAAATAATTATTCATTTGTTGTTAAATTTTTATAGTAGCGGTGATCCTAGCCGACCATACTGTTGGTGGGAATTGTTTTTTCTTTCCCTCCACGAGTGTGTTTGTATTATTGTTTTAAATATTTATACTATAAATTAAAAAAAATCAAATAAGACTATAAATTATAAAATAAAATTTATAAGATAATGAAACTAAAACATAAAAAATATCAAACTCAAAATTATAAAAATAAAATCAATATCAAAAGTTAATAAAATAATTTAATTAAATTAATAAATTAAACCAAAACTAAATAAAATATAATTAATAAAATAAAATACAATAAAAATATGTATCAATAAAATAAAATTACAACTAAACTAGTAAAATTAAATAAATAATATTAAACCTATGAATTAATAATACTATAAATTAGAAGTGTTTTTAATGTAAAAAACTAATAACTTGCAATTTAATACATCACCAAGATGCTACACTTTCAAAAAAATCTCAAGTAATGTACTAGTAATAACTTATACAAATATTTATATAATAACTAGATCTCGAGTTTTAATTATGTTCAAAAAATTTATTTAGTAAGTATGGACAACAAATTCATATTATTATAATTTATTATGAATTATTATTGAGACAATTAATCAATATATATATATATATATATATATATATATATATATATATATATATATATATATATATATATATATATATATATATATATATATATAAAACTTGAGAGTGACATACAAGATTTTATTTTACAATTTTGAATAATTTTAAGCGATATCATTAACGATTTATGTTTTTTTATTCTAATGTATTTTTATTATATTTTTCTCTATTTTACATCTTTAATTATAAGTTATTAAAGATATATATTCATTTTTAGTCTTTAATAAAATTTAATCTTTATTTTCAATTATTATAGAATAAAAGCATTCAATATATTTACAAGTTATGTGTATAACGTCATACTTTAATTATATTATAAGAAAAGTTTAGAAATAAAATATATGGATTCGGTAAAGAGTATTGTATTCTCTATTATATTTCTATATCAATTGAGTGTAATTTAACCTTGAGAAATTGCGGAATATATACTTTAATATTAAAAGTATTTTTCAAGGGTTTCTTTTGTTGCTATGAGTTTAAGAAAACAAAAAATATTTTAAAGTGCACGGATATGTGCATCTCTTTTACTTTTAAAAATGTGAAGAATACATTTAATTGAAGTAATTGTAAAAGGTTGATCCATATATATATATATATATATATATATATATATATATATATATATATATATATATATATATATATATATATATATATATAAATAAATTTATATTTTATTATACTTAATATAATAGAATATAAATTTATTTATATAATTCGTATGAATTTTATGTTAAATGTATTAAATATAATTTATTTTTATCTCTTATTTATTAACATCAATTGTATCTCCTTTTTATTCACTTATCTCTTTTTTATCTTATAATAAATGTATTTTATTTTTTTATTATTATATTTTAATTTATTTAATATTTTATTTTAAAATAAATATTATATCAAATAAGTATGTAAATATTAGTATTCTTTATTATGAAATATATGATGAACAAGTACTATAGCATTTATTTATTTTAATTTGAAAGATTCTGAAATAATTTTAGAGACACTAAGTAAGAGATAATCAAATTTCCGTTGATTTTTTCATTTCTATAATTAAAAATTATTGTTAGAGAAATACAAATAATATTCTATAAAGTTTATGAAAATAAACATATGAGCTAATTAGTTGTATGCTAAAAAATTATTCATTGAAATTTAATAAAAATTTAATTATATTTGTTTTATAATATATTTTATTAAAAATAATAATAATAAATTTATTGTGAGTAAATTATTATGATATTGTTTGGAAAGAAATAAAGTTAATAATCAAATATCATATTAGTGTATTAGTGAGGATTCAAATCCAAAACCTTTAATAGAGAGTAGCAATATTTTTTCCCTTTTTAAAATTTAAGATAAATTATAAGAGATGTCATATTGGAAAATAAATGATGAGCCACAAAAATAACTTGAAGTATGGCAAGATAGTTTAATGTATTGGATTTAGTAGATTCAATTATATTTATATATTTTTAAATTTAATATCATTTTCTAAAAAAAATCATATAATTTACATATTTTTTATTTTAAATATATATTTTAAAATATAATAATTATAATTTATTTTTATCTTTTTTTATTATTTTC